>NW_020653732.1:5898919-5946803 GCF_003589595.1 Hyposmocoma kahamanoa | reverse complement strand
ACACACACACACACACACACACACACACACACACACACACACACACCAGGCACAATTTTAAAACTGAAACATAATTAAAGCCAAAATTTAATTGTAAATAGACGATGAACAGGCTCCTCTGAAAAAAATGTAATTGTCGCTTTCGCCCTTTCTGGAAAACCCTGATGACACGAGGTCCATTAAAGTACGTATTATTTACCGTCTTGAAGAATGCCACATGCCTGATTCACCGTGACAGCAAGTGAAAGTTGGAAAAAGCAGACATTTAAATAACCATTTTGGGAGACCCACAAGAGATGTTTTTAAAGATTGACTTTGCGGTAATTCTGCTGACTAATTAGAATCTTGGAATGAAACTATTTGTCAGATCTAAACGTATAGCAGTAGAGCTTGTGAAAGAGTTCGTCCAGGGATGTACTGCCACCTTACCCATTTCTGCCGCCAAGCAGTAATGTCAGCAATACTGTGTTCCGGTTTTGAAGGGTAAGGGTGCTGGTGAAATTACAGGCACATGGCACTTGTCAACTTATATCTCAGGGTGACGGGCGCAGTGGCTGTGATCTTTCCTTACATCCCTTAGATCTTTCCTATTTGCAGCTCTGAGTGGCACTGCAACTTTGACAGGCGTGTAGCTTTCCATCATGTACTCTCTCTGCTCTACCAACAAGTGGATGAAAACTACGAAAACATATCCTGAGTTAACCTATATAACCTTAGTAATATTTAAAGAAATATAAAAAATTAAAACATTTAATTTAAATACGTATAAATTAATGTCATTGCAGTATTGCTTAATCAACAATTTAAAGCCCTAAAATTCACCACATTCGAACTACTTGAACACAAGAGTAATGATAGCATTTGTCAAGTAATTTATAAATATATAATATCATGTAGAATTTTATACAAATTCATTTAAAGTTTGTATGATATGGTATGGTGGTGGTATGGTAGGCTAGAAAGTTGTATCAGAATAGAGTAAGGTGGCTTTCCGTGGCCGCTGCCTACCCCTCTTGTGGGACATAGGCGTGAGCTTAAGCATAAAAAAGTAATTGACGAATTTCGTTCGCAGAATCTTTAAATCTCTCTCCTGGAAAGTTATCATTTTGTAATTGTGACCTTATTAAACCAAGGGTGCAATGTATGCATTATAATAAAATTCGTTCCCATGTCTTTTATAACTTAGAAGCCTTTATCTACAACCGTATGAGTAAAAGAATGACTCACAAAACATCTCATACGACAAATATTCAATTATGTAATCAGTTAACGAACTTTAGATGTCTACAAATGAGTCAGATCGTTTCTGTTGACTCCTTTCTCTGCCAACATTATCTGTTAAACTTCTTCATGAAATAAGGATGTTCGACATTTTCCACTGAACCGACTATTTGGTAATAAAACTCATGTGCACTAAAGTTTTTACAGATATTTTTATTTATTTAATTTATCTAATAGGTTACAAGCAGCTTATACAGGTTTTTTTGTAAAATACTAACAACCTCCCAGAATTATTTTTCTTCTACCAAGCAATAATGTGGCCATTACTGCGTTCCTTTTTTGAAGTGTCTTGGTGAAATTACAGGCAGTCGCAGAGGCAGTGCCCCTCAGATCTTTGTGATTTGAAACTGAGCAGTTCTGTAACAATTATCATGGACAGACATGTCGCGTACAACCACGAACGCGACTGATTTGACCAGTCATTTTGTATCATAAAAAATCATAATTCACAAAGAAAAAACTGCAATAAGGCAAAATAACAATAGAAAACATCATACAATATCACGGCCATGAATGAGACGTAATTAAGTGATAAGTGATTCAAATTATGGCTTCCGCGTTATAATTACAATAAGTAATATACTTAGCAGAGGTCTTGTAAAACATTATAAGTGGTATGTTTATCTATATGCACGTTGTTGTCTTGTATTGTGTGTATATAGACATGTATTTATGACGTAAACTCTCCATCAATTGTTCGCACAAGAACATGTTAAAGATACGAGAATCCAGACATTGACAGAAATTACCAGGAAATCGCACTACAATAAAAAAAAAAAAAAAATTTATTAACTGCCTCCGTGGCCGAACGGTTACCATGCCGGACTGCCATGCAGAGGTCCCAGGTTCGATTCCCGAGTCGGGAGAAATATTTGTATGGCCTACATTTATTTCTCTCGTGAGTTTGGGTGTAATTTGTGGTTGTCTACGTGTGTGTCCATGGCACCCGCGACACAGGGTTTCCCTAGTGCGGGGCTATGTTGAGTGTGTACGTTATAAAAAAAAAATTCGGACTCTGAATTCATAGTGTTAGTAGTTGGGAAGGTACATTTTAATATCTATTAACGAGATTCTTCTGTAGAACGGCACAAGGCGCAGCTACCGGCTTAATGCCGTGTGCAGCTGCACCCAGCGCCTCACCATCGGAGAGTTCCGTCTAGCGGCAAGGGTGCTAAGGATGTAATTCGTGCTGCCTCATGGCCGAGGCAGGAGTGAGGCACAACGCTTTCGTATAACGGAAAAAGCAATCCGACTAAAAAGCCCGCGGTTGGTTGTTTGAGACCCATATAGCGAAACGGCGTACCCCTTGTTGTAATCATATTGTAGTATTTAATTTTACAGTAAACGCAGTTACTGTCCATGAATGGGTTAAATATTTATGATTGTAACAAGATAGAAAAAACAACAAGCAGCGAATTTATCAAAATATTCAAAAAGATAGAAAAGACACAAGAATAAATATTGACACAAATAAAAAAATAGACACTAGGTATCAAGTTTTTAGGTTTTCGCGATTGCTATACATTGTAAATAAAACAATTTATTTTCGGGATCTAAATCTCATATATTTTTGTTTTTTTGAAAGTAACTAGAAGCACCTGCGACTGGAAGCACCGGTGGTAGCGTGTTGTTCAGTGGAATGGAGAATACTTTGAAGGATGCCAGGAGCCGACCCAGAGCCGAATAACGGTTAGGTTAGGTAGTCGGATACGTTTGGGACAGACTTCGTACATACGTTTTAGATCCAAAAAATTGTTTCATTTCCAATCGACACTAGAAATTTAAGTACAATTGGCTTACCAACACAGTCTGGGGAATTTGGTATTCCCCAGTAGTATTTCCGCCTCATTGTTCTCGTTTAAACATCGGTTTCTACACACACATTTCACAGCTAAGTGTAAACGTCAAGTCATTAGCCTGTTCTTAAATATGTTGTACTGTGAGTACCGGTGTAACTTAGTTAAGTCCGGGTGCATTCACCGAAACGTCTTAACAAGAAACAATTCGTTGGTATAATACAGTGTGATTATACGTCAAAAATGCTTTTATCACATATGAAAGTCATAAAAATAATACAAACTATATAAAACAAATAATGCATATGTAAAATTTAGACAGATAAATAGATTTAATACTCAAAAAACAAAAACATCTATTATAGCGGCGACGAATACCGAAAGCCAGTATAAAGATCTATAAGAGAAGATTGTGTGATATTTTAAATACATAAATGATGTTTCAATTAATTTTTTATTGTAAATTTGTATTTATATTTTTGAATTTATATTTTTAATTCTAATTTTAATTTTGAAATTTAATTTTATTTGTAACTTTAAATCAATTATTGTATATCATATCATAGGTAGAAGGATTAACTATATGCTCGATAGTTACAAAAAACAACAATTTATTTTTTGTATGCATGCTGTGATGTTCCTTAACTATAGAAACACTTAGTTTTAAGCGAATATGTTCAAATTTAATGTATAGTGTATTGCTATGTGGAATATCCTGAATAAATAAATAAATAAATAAATAAATAAATAAATAAATAAATAAATAAATAAATAAATAAATAAATAAATAAATAAACAATCATCTCAGTACAGAGTGCTAAAAAAACCGACCTTCAAAGTTCGTGGAATAGGTTACCGGATAGTGCGCCAAACCGGGTTCATAGTTTGCCACCCTTAGAGGGGGAATATTTTCTTCAAATTCAAATTTAAATGAGACTACTACTGAGGCACAATATTTCTACCAAGAATCATCAAAATCGGTTATTGCGTAACACACATACAAAAAAAAACAAACGAATTGAGAACCTCTTCCTTTGTTTGAAGACCGTTAAAAGCACATACGAGAATTTCGACAACTCGGTAACTTGACCTGTGGCTCAGTTGGTAAGAGCAATGCTACGGTGAGCATGGTCGCTTGTTCAAGTCCCACCGGGTCGAACAAATTTTTCTGTGTGTTAATAATCAATACAAAAACAACTTAGAACTCATTTGGCTTCATCGCTAGGAGAGCGATCTCTTCTAGACAACCTTTATTTATTTATTTATTTAAAGTACACATTGTGAGTTTACAGAGTAACCCAAAGCACTCACAATGTTAGTCATAAAAGCAGTCAATACATAAAATTATAATGTCAACAAAAATAAAACAGAAAATAATACAACAAATAATAATAACAATCATGCCAAGAATATACTATGATCATGTCAAATAGTTATTTAAAAAAATGTCAAAATAAGTTATTAAAGTTGTTAATTTGTCGGTGAGCACATCAGCATCCCGGACCTCATCCAGGAGAGTGTTGAGCAAGGCAAGAGCTCGAGGCGTGGGGGAGTTGCGGGCGTGGTCTGTGCGTACACCGACCGGGAACGCAAACAACTCAAGACGGCGCCGAGCACCCAATCGAGTATAATTTTGAGGCACAAATAAACGAATCGACTGCAGTACTACTGGGCTATCTATATTACTTCTAAGAGCTCTGCTGTAATGTATTAGAAGATTTCGTTTCCGCCTAAACTGTAAGGTCTCAAACCCTACCATGCCCAAAACATATTTGGACGGGTAAAGCAGTGGATAGTACCCGTATTCCCTTTTATACAGATACCTACAGAACTGTCTCTGTATCCTCTCTAGCATAAGTTCATATTTTTCTTCCCAGGGATCCCAGACCACAGAATTGTATTCCAATTTAGAACGAACATAGGCATTGTACAACATTACCGCGATCCTGGAATTCTGAAATTGCGAAGCAACACGCATGATAAAGCCCATTGTTCTGCTTGCACATTTACAAGAGGCCACTAACTTTGAGACAGAGGAAAGCTAATTAGAGTGGGAGACGTGACGGGACGAACAATCGTAAGCTTGGAGGTAAGCGACACGCATCTAGAGCTTTAAATCGCAAAGATTGGGCACTGCCACTGCGCTCGTCACTTTGAGACATAAGTTGACAAGTCCTATGCCTGTATTTCACCAGTACCACTGCATTTCACTAGTAATGCTCTCGTTACTGCTTGGCGGCAGAAATAGGTTAAGTGGCAGTACTTCCCTGGACGAACTCTTTCACAAGGAGCTTTTAAAGAGTTATAATAAATAACAATGTACTTTACCTATATATATGTTTGTATATGTAAGTATATCTAAGTAAACTTATACTTACTAATAAATGTATACATGTTGCAGACTAGGACCGTGTCAGGAAATATTTTCGCAAGCCAGTTTTAAAAACAGGAAGCGATTTTGAATGTCGGATTTCAGAGGGGAGTTCGTTCCATACTGGAGTCTTTTAAATACACTAAGCGGTGAGAGGTTTTAATAGGTTATCTATTTAAGACCTCAGATACACGGTTGTACTCCTCGCCGAGGAAACGAAGACATAACGAAACAAAACAACGTTTAAAACGTTGCGTAATTTAATAACTCTCCAATTTAAAAATCGGTATCGTACTAATAATAATAGTGGTATGGGGAAAAACAGCAAAACATCTAATTACAAAACAAACGGAATCACACTGCATCGGTAATTAAAAATGTAATTTTGCAATTTTCGTCAGTTATAGCAAAGTTCAAGGTAACTGGTTGATTTGAAGTGAAACAATTGACGACACCTATCGACGACACCCGTCAATTGTTTTGCTTTTGGGCTGGCCAATCGGAGCGCAGTTGTCACAGTAACGATATGGCAGAATTGTTTTCAAACAAATTAAATGACATTTCGTCTCTATTTCTGGTTATGTACTCGATGTACGGAATCAACCTAAGCCGTTTGAAGTTGTATCGACCCTTAAGGTTAAAAAATATACCGAATGATTTCGATCTTAGAATCTTAGAACCTTTCTCCTGAAAAGTTGTAATTTTTGCTGATGTGGCCATATTACTAGGTCATAATTCATTTATTCATTGTGTCATGTGGATTGACAAAGTTGTTACATTAAATATAATAACAGATTCCAACACGTGAACCCTGCAAGGGCACTACAATGACTACAACTCAATTAATCATTAATTTAATTTGCTATGACATTAATATTTTTTATTTTTACATTACAATTAATTATTAAATATGTTAAAAATAATATACAAATTCAAATCACAATAATTGAAATTACAAAGTACATACATATATAACATAAGTCAAGCTGATACGATTTTATTTATAATTCATTCATTAAACTTAAATAAAATAATATATTTCAAGCATTGACTTACAATTATATGGACGTCGGGTCCGCGCTAAAAAGTGTCCGCACTTGTAAGGCGCTACAATCGTATACAGAGCGCGACACTCCGCTTTAGTCTTCATTTGTTCTACTGACAGCGCGATACTGCGATGACATTACAATTTAAATTTCGAATAGGTTGACTTGGGACATTTTTTTCGTGATTTTTGTATTAGACCCGTCGTCCATTTATTTGTAAGTCAATGATTTCAAGTAAACAAATGAATAAATAAAAGACGTAAACAAGAAATAAATAATCTTGACAAATTATTATTACAGAAAACTGCGAATTTTAAAGATCGTTTTTTTATTGGTATTGGCGAGATTCGAACTCAAAAAAACCACATCTACCGCCCAGTGATAATTAAGGGTCCACCGAGGCGTATCCGTCCGTGCTGTTTTTGTATACTACTCAGTGATATCATTTGTATATTACATATTCATAGTATTAGAAATCCTTGTGAAAGAATTCATCCAGAGAATTACTGCCACTTTACCGCCAAGCAGTAATGTGAGCATTACTGCGTTCCGGTTTTGAAGAGTTAAGGTTTATAATGAAATTACAGGCACTGGGACTGTCAACTTATGTCTCAGGTTGTCGGGCGCAGTGGCAGTGCCCCTGAAGTCTTTGTGATTTAAAGTTCTGGGTATCACTGCAGCTGCGTGTCGCTTTTTTTATGAGACCAAATTACGGGACGAATAAGTTGTGTTTTAAGTGCCACGCCTATCTGTAACAGTCGAAGTGCCACTCTGAACTTCACACCACAAAGATCTTGGAGGCATTGCCACTGCGCCTCTCACCCTGAGACATAAGTTGATAGTCTCTGCGCCTATAATTTCACCCTTACCCTTACAAACCGGAACGCGATAGTATTCACAGTACTATATGGCGGCAGAAATAGATAAGGTGGCAGTACTTCCCTAGACGAACTCTTCCACAAGAAGTTCTACTGCTATGGTTCGAACACACGGCCCTGCTTGAAAGCTGTCAGGTCAAAGCAACGGCTATTTAATTAATTATATTTAGTGTAATATTTATTATACTTCATTCCAATATTTAAATTTCTTAATTTGGATAAAATTTTTAAGTTAAAAAATTATATGTAATTTCCTAAGTAACCGTAACACAATATACTGGACAAAAACGAGTTTAACCGAATTCTTAATACCACACGTCGTCAAGTACCGTTGAACCGCTAACTTTGAGCTGTTGACACACATAAGCTTTGTCAATGACAGTGAACTTAATGTGAAGTGACCTTGAAATATAGGTTGTTGGATAACCTTGAAAAATAGGCATATAACTTCAGTCTTTTGGTTTTAAAAACATTTCGCACCTTTGGTGTAATAAGGTCACATTAGCAAAATGAGGTGTAGGGAGAAGGAGAAAATCCTGGCTCAGAAATTTGCTCCAGTGGTTCAATAGGAGCAGCCGATCATTATTCAGAGCTGCAATATCCAAAGTTCACATTACCATTATGATCCTTCATTAGGAGATTCGTGGCAGTAGAGCCACCTTACCTATTTCTGCCGTCAAGCAATAATGTCAGTATTACTGTGTTCCGGTTTTGAAGGGTAAGGGTGCTGATGAAATTACAGGCACATGGGACTTGTCAACTTTTGTCTCAGGGTGACGGGCTCAGTGGTAATGCCAATCAGATCTTTTCAATTTAAAGCTCTGAGTGGCACTGTAACTTTTAAGGTCAGGCGTGTAGCTTACCGTCAGGCGCACGACTTGTTCGTCCCGCCACTTGATGTTACAAACAAAATAAAATAAAAAAGAACTTACCTAGGAAGTTGAAGTTGGATTTTAAAGTAATTCTAGTGGCGCTATGTAAATAATGTAGTAGATAACTAACCAAAAGATTAATGGCAAAGTAAACTTTTGTATGAGCTACAAGCAAAAATGGAACTCAATTCAAGTCAACTTATCTCACGTGTGATGGGCGCAGTGGCAGTGCCCCTCAGATCTTTGCGATTTAAGAGTCTATATATACTACCTCAACTTTTGTCTCAGGGTGACGGGCGTTGCGGCAGTGCCCCTCAGAGCTTTGCGTTTTAAAGCTCTGAGTGGCACTGCAACCGTTATGGATAGGCGCATAGCTTACCATCAGGCACACGACTTGTTCATCCCGTCACTTAATATTATTAAAAAAAAGCGATGACCCACAAAGAAAGATGACATTTCAGAAGAGACGGCTTACAGATTTCGCGAACAAAATTAGTTGATAAAAATTGCCGCCAAGCAGTCAAAATTGAAGTCAAATAATCTTTATTTAATAGGAAAGTAAATAACAATTGAGATGACAATCTCAATTGTTGATTAAAAAATCTTCTGCTCATTTGTTAGGCAGATTCCGCTCAGAAGAATGTGCAAGAAACTCTAGGAGTTGCTCTTTGTAAATATACATTTCGGCTCATCCGGAGAACAAAGTCCGATGTGATTATTAGCAAAAAGAGAATAAGTACCTGACGAAAATAATTTCGTTATTCAAACTAAGGCCTATGTAAAGGTGTTTTGATAATTTATACATCTTATTTCGAAAATATAATATCGAACAACGGTCAGTCTGACATCCGCAGCGAAGAAGAACGAACGAAATATACTGTGACCTGAAAACATGCAGTCTTGCACGTAGATCTTTGTTCTAGGGATGAGTCGATTTGAATACATTTATCATTACAATATTTAATTTAAACATCTTAGATCGAGACTACCTGCAAGAGATGAACGGGTCACTGCCACGGATTTTTGTCGTCCAAGTACGCCGAAGTAACGTGAGCATTACTGCGTTCCGGATTCGAAGGTTGAAGGGATGGTGCGGCTATGCATTAAAGACACGGTGTGACTGTGAGACGTGTGACTAGTTAAGTAGTGCATTTAAAGAATAATGGCTTTTTCAATTAAATATTGCTATGCATGCATTGATTTTCTAAAATCTACGAGAATTTGTGAAATATTAGCATTGTATTCGCGACAGTACAAGCGCCGCCATCTAGCGGAAACATCTTGAACTTGAATAACTTAAAACTAATTGAAGGACCCTCAGATCTCGATCGCCGGATAAGAATGAAGTCGTAACAAGTGAGTGAGAGCAGACGTTTCCAATTATCGTTTGTAGATGGCGCCGTGTAGTGTAACTGAGAAATTCTGCACCATCACGAATTTCGTTAACGTTAACGTGTTAAACATTGAAATGTAACATTAGTATGTTATATTTACTTCTATGTTATTTAAACTGTCTTTTTTATTAAACTTAACTATTAGTACTTTAACTAGTTTTAAAAGACGTAAATTTATAGTGTTTTATGCAATCATTGCATTATGAGGGTTATTAAAGTCGAGAACCAGTATAAGGTAGACATATATATAGACAACAAGTTTATTCAGCACAAATACAATTACAAACAAAACATTTATAATCACTTCACAGAGTATAAAGGTTGCAAGAGCAAGATTGAACGTGGTGACCGTCTTTCATGTATTAACTGCAAGGATCTCTACCACTACCAATGCTTAAACATAAAGTCAGCTGATTTCCGTGAGAACGGAAATCACCTAAAACTTACATGACGATGACTTTAGCAAATTGTTGGATTCGAAAGTTGGCAAAATTGAAGAATCGTTGACCCGAAATATAAGAAGTTTTATTAAAGAGGAATTCAACTGCGCTATAGAAAAACTAAAACAGGAATTCACACAAACGACTGACTTCCTAGCTGCGGAGCAGGTGGATCTAAAAAAGGATATAAAGGTAGCAAATGATAAAATCAAATTTTTAGAAACTAACAATTCTAAAATTTCAAAAGAGTTGTTGTCGTTTAAAATTGAATTGTCTGATATTTAACCCGAGATATTACGGTGTACCTCGACATTTGGCGAATAAATTGTGCTGGAATGACAGAGAGAAGGATCAGACTCGGTCAACGCGATACCCAGTGTTACAATTTCGCTCGTTTCCTCGGATACACTCCCTCAGGGGAAGCTTTCGGTTTGCTTCGTCTAAATGTTGGAATGACATTCCACCCCCGACTTAGTCAGTCATTGCACACTTTCAAAAGAAAGTGTAAGCAATGGCTACTTAACATACAAAAAATCACAATATTGCTGGACTAAATTGTTATCGTGATTGCACTATAACGTAGCAAATCGTTTCTTTGTTTTAAGTTTCTTTTAAATTTCTTTATTTTAATTTTGTATCCGGTATTTAATGTTCTTTTACATATAATATACCTATATATATATTCGTATGCTCATATAAATCACAAATTCATTCTAAGCATGTCTTATAAATTTCAAATGTAATTCCTGTTATGATTGTCAATAGTCAGTGGCGGATGTCCATGTATGAAACCCGAACATGGTGGAACCCGAAAAGCAGAAGTAGTGCTGAGGTTCCATCCTTTTCATTGGCACTAGAGTCCACATTTCCGAAACTCTTTATTGTCAACCATTTTATTGTAAATGTGCTTATGAATAAATGTCTTATTATTATTATTATTATAACAAAAAAGCACATAGAACATTCATTATATCATCATATCATTTATATAAAACACATACTGCGAGAAAAACAAATACTGTGAGAAAAACAAACAAATACTATAAGAACTAATCAAATTTTAATATACCTGTGTCTACAATTATGCTGAAATGGCCCCATCGAGCATGTAACCAGAAATAGAGACGAAGTGTCACTTAATTTGTTTGAAAACTATTCTGCCATATCATTACTGTGACAACTGCGCTCCGATTGGCTAGCCCGAGTACGAAACAATTGACGGGTTTAAGTAATAACGGGTATAACTATAAATAAAGGGTAAATAAAGTATATTATAGGGTATGAGTAATAGGCTCGAGACTTTTTTTTATGATACGAAGTGATAGGACGAACAAGTCGCGGGCGCTCGGAGTTTTCAGTCGCAAAGATCTGACGGGCACTGCCACTTCGCCCGTCTGCCTGAGAAATAAGTTGACAAGTCCCATGTGCCTGTAATTTCATCAGCACCCTTTTCCTTCAAAACCGAAACGCAGTAATGCTCACATTACGGCTTGGCGGCAGAAATAGGTCAGGTGGTAATACTTCCCTGGACGAACTCTTTCGCAAGGAGCTGTACTACCACTAACCTGTGTATTTAAGTTAAGTTGAGAAAATAAACGATGGCTCAACGGTTTGCACTGTGGACGCTGGACGAGAAAGTCCTGGATTCAATTCCCGGTACGACTAATTTGGGAAATGATCTAGAAGAGCCACTACCAAGGATTTTTATTAAGCACGCAGAAGCTAAGCTATTAATAAAGTTTTTGTTTCACTATAGTTTTATACTACGTAAACGGCAGATTTCGAATATCAACCGGTATCTTATTATATTGTCCCTTACATGAGTTTGTGACTTTGTGAAGACGATTGTTACGAACAGTCAGTTATTTTTTATTCCTTATATGAATGTTATGTCTATTGCTTATAATTATAACTTTTTTTATTAAAATAAGCCGACTTCTTCAAAAACGGTGATAAAACACTCTTGAAGAACTATCGGCCAATTTCGCTTCTGAGCCATATCTGTAATTTGTTCTCGCGAGTTATCACGAATCGTCTCGCTTGCAGGCTTGACGACTTCCAACCTCTCGAACAAGCCGGTTTCCTAAAGGGATTTAGTACCATAGACCACATCCTTAGCGTTTGTGGACTATGAGAAGGCCTTTGATTCGATCGAGACCTGGGCGGTGCTGCAGTCCCTCCAAAGGTGTCAAGTAGACTATAGGTACATCGAGGTGTTAAGGTACTTATACAAAAACGCCACTATGTCAGTCCGATTACAGGATCAGACCTCTAATCCTATCCAACTGCAACGAGGCGTGTGACAGGGAGATGTGATATCTCCGAAATTGTTTGCTTATCGACTTTTTTATTGGAATTACCTTTTGGAATTACCTTTGCCAAGTTTTATTAAAATCGATTAACGGAAAGTGCGCGAAACTGGATTCATCCCCTAGTTTGCCTCTTTTCGAGGTGGAATATTAAGGTACCCCGTTCCAAGAAAAAATCCTCTTATGAAATCGGTTAAAAATACTGTTTTTCTTAAAATTTTCATAAATAAACTGTGACGTTTGTGTAACAATGTGAACTTCTTTAAACTCTCTTTCAAGTTCCAAGTGTCAAGTTGCCGAACTTGACACTTGGCTGTTTTAATAGCAATGGAATGTAAATGTTTGGATGGAAGTGTGAAATTTGATGATATGCACATAGTCCGTTATTGTAAATTTTACACAAGTAATTGTAGGTTTCGATTGATGCCAACGCAAACAATTTAAATAGCTTTAGTTTAATTTAAAGTGTGCATCATTCACTATCAATAAGAAAGAGACAGAAGATTTTATTTTAGTACAGAGTTGACGAAAGTTACATTTGCGCGAATCGACATTTTTTTTTTCTATCTAACATCGTTTAGCTAACAACCCCGCATTGTACATACAATTTTTTTTAAGCTATAGTTGGTATATATAGACGCTCTGATTATACTTTTAAATTATGTATATGTGTTGGTTATATATACAAGACCCAATTTCTTATACGGATGATTTCATTGTAAAGGAAGAAAAATTAGAACAGCAGAAGTTGGTATAATAAAAAAAATTCATGAATAATGAATAATAACAATAAATGACAATTATTAAACTTTTTTAAACTTCAAATGAAATATCAACCATACTGTTAAGTGTAATAGCATCTAGTAATTATATTTTTTATAAGTAGTTCATACACAGACCACATAAAAGTGAGTCCATACTTCTACGTTCAACAAAATTTTTTATGTTCCTCCATCCTAATACATGAGACATAACGTGACAAGTCTCATGTGCCTGTAATTTCACCAGCACCCTTACCCTTCGAAACCGGAACAGAGTAATGCTAACATTACTGCTTGGCGGCAGAAATAAGTAAGGTGGCAGTACTTCCCTGGACGAACTCTGTCACCAGAAGCTCCACTGCTTACAAAACATCCCAGACATGTCGAAACGCTACCGCAACAGAGCAATCTTCCTTATTTTTTTTTATTATTTGTCTTTTTCCTCTGCATATTTGTGTGAGAAAATGTTTTTATTTTTTCTCTTTTGCAGTTCCATACATTTGCGTTTCACCCTTGACAGGCCCCTTAGACGCTTATAGTACAGGTCTAATGTAGTTTGGGTACCAGTCTTCCACCTCACAATTTGACTGTACGATGTAACTTTGTATAATGTACTGGTAAGGTGGAAAAGAAGAATAAATTATTTGTATTGTATAGTCGCGATTGATTGTAAATCGGGGCTGAAAAGGATCCAAAACGTTGGTTAGTTTAAAAAAATAAATATATCCGATCCTAACTAAGGTAAACGATTCTTTTATGGGGAGCTGTATACGTTTTTACAATAAGATTCCGGATAATATATGAAGATTTCAATTCCTAAGTTTAAAAGTTACATTAAAAGTATTTTAATTGAAAAGTAATATTACAAAATTGAAGAGTGTGTTTTAGATAAAGAAGTATAGAAACACAACAATAGTCTAGATTCCACACAATTATGATTCAAAGTGTATTCCATAGCATTTAAGTTTATTTGAAAAGAGCAATCCCTAGAGTTTCTTGCTCGTTCTTATCAGGGAGGTCAGCGTAGTGAACGAGCAGTAGCTTAAAAAGTTACGTTTTGAAGGGTAAAAATTTTACTTTGACAAAACAGTTTCATTTATTTACTCGATTGCTTCATATTTCGAATGCATAGCAATCGCGACAGCTCAAGAACTCAATAGATAAAAAATACACTACACAGCAAAATCATCAACACAAACAACAACCACAACAACAACAGAAAAAGCAACAACAACATAACAAAATAACTGGTTACACTTTTCTAAATTAAAAACATAAATTTTTTCAGTGATATTTTCAAATTCACAAAAATAAATGTAGTCTATATTACTAACCTCATTTTTTTTGTTGCCAGGTCCAGTTCCCCTAGCAAGAAATATAAGGCATCTACCCTGCATATCCAGAAGAACAGGTCAAGAAGGCCTCTGTATGTTCGCAATAGACTGCTTAAAAGCCAATGGATCTCATCTCGGCACCTGCATAGACAGATTCTACTTTGGATCCTGCTGTCAAATTCCCGACAAAACCATATTACCGCAGATAATTAATAATATAGACGATAACACGATAGATGGTGCCAGTTTTGTTCATCCACAAACTGAAAATAAAGTGACAGTCACTAAGATTCCTGAAATATTAAACACCAAGAGGCCTTTCAGTGACGCAACTACGGTTAAAACTACAGTATTTCAGGATAAAACTGAGGGCATATATGCGGAAACTAAGTCAGATGATCTAACTACTATAGATAATAAAATACCTAACGACGATAAATTGACTACTGCTGTTGTAGTCGAAACTACGACAAAAAAAGAAGTGACGACTACTAAGACTCCGGAAATAACTACGGAAGTTCCTATTAAAATATCAACATTCCAAACTGTATCTGGAGACAGTAATAATTTAGCGACAGAAAAACCAATTAAAAGTGATGATAAAAAGCCATCATCAACCACAACACAACAAACAACTGTAACGACTACTATTAAGCCTAAACCACAATATAAACCTACTTACAAACCTAGACCTACATTTAGGCCAACAAATTTTACGAAGCCTGCGTATATTTCTACAACTCAAAAACCAAAACCTACAAAACCTGTAGCTCTCTATAATACAACTAGGAAACCTCCATATAGACTACCACCAAAACGACCATCAACCAAAAAACCTCTACCATCACCTCCTAGACTGAATATCACAATTCTACCTCAATCGACTAGCTCCCGGCCTATTTTCACTAGGCCTTTGACTCCTACAATAACATACATAAATACTACAGTAGCTACTGTTGAAGATAAGCTTACTTCAATAACTACTACCACCACAACAGCAAAATCATCAACACAAACAACAACTACAACAACAACAACAACAGAAAAAGTAACAACAACCGAAAAAGCTTTAGAAACAGTACCTACAACGCAAGCTAGTACTGAAGTTGCTACGGAAAGAAATGAGAAACCTACAATTAACACAGAAAAAACTGAAACGACTCTCATTTCAGATACCACAGTAACGGAAAATATAAAAGATAGTACTTTCTTAGACGAAATTGTAACAGAAAAGAATGAAAAAGTTACTGAGAATGTTGGTGACTTACAAACAACTACATCATCCAGCACAACATCGACAACAACAACCACAACAATACCTCCAACGACTTCTACAACAGTATCACCAAATTTAGCGTCAACGTCAACGGAATTCCCGCCTCTAGTTACATGGTCTAACACTGTGGATTCTGCTACTAAGGCTCCTGAAAAAATCACCACAACTGCCGAAGGTGAGTGTTTTGATTGAATGGTTCTAATACGTATTTTGATTTTATGCATGTTATAGGTTTTAAGAGTATAAATTCATCTTCGACGAATTAAAATCCAAAAGATAATAGCTATTTAGACGAAACGTAACGACTAATGAACGACATCTTGAATTGTGAAATTTGACACGGTTGACTGAGGTGGTAAAGTCATCAACCTGAACAATATTACAACAAAATTTTTTCACTATAGTCACAAAAGTTATTAATTAATTAAATATAAATAAAAATACCTTAATTAAATGTTTATTGAATTGACATTCAATTTTTTTTTTGTGAAATTACTCCACTAGCTTGTTATAATTATTAATATAAAGATCCGACCGGATCGAAGGAATTTTTTCTGAGTGTTTTTTCTGAGTGTTCGATCTTTGTATTAATAATTATAATTAAATACCTTATTTTTAATTTTACCATGAACATTCCAATTTACGCTACGTACGTTTTACAAATTATTTTATTTGAACAATATGAATTTTTATTAAATCAAATTTATTATTCATTAATAATGGAAATTATAATAAACAGCTATGTTCTTTGATGCGGTCAAAGAACATATAGCTGATGTCAAACATAGTCACGTAAACGAGTCTGTAGTCTGTGAGCATGTCATGGATAAACCTACACATTCAATCAATTTGACAAACCCCATAGCCTTGCAAAAGAAGTCTGTTATTTACCCAGGATGCTGCGAGAAGCCATTAAAATTAAAAAAACAAGCAATTTCAACAGGGAAGATGGTTTCTTCGTACCCACCAGTTTGGGATGCAGTATTTATTTATCCCACACCATCAAAAGGAACAACCCCCCTTGGTTAGAGATATTATCTTTATTACAATAAATACATCATATTTTTGGAATATACGGAGTCGTACGCATAGGCCACTTGTCGGCGCTGCACTATTTCAGCTTTAAAATTTGTTCAGCGCAAAAAGCAATTTCAGCGTAAAAGTGATATAAGAGGCCCATTTGCCTGATGAGTCGCCAGGGTTGGATGGCCCTTGTTTCGTCTCTATTTCTGGTTATATACTCGATGCCCGAGCATGACCGTAAATCGAGTTACGAAGGAATTTTAATAGATTTTATGACTGGATGCTTTTCTTTCCATAATGGAAAATGACACGTTTAGTGTTTATTAAAAACGGCATCTGTCATAAAAGATAAGTTGCAAAAGATATATAATATCGTGATGCAGGTATTAACGCCTACGCTAGATTTCGGTGAACGCGAGATCAATGACTGGACTTTTGATGTCATGCGCCGGTCATTTGTTTTTTTTTTATTTATGAGAAGCAAAAGTATGAATTATAATAATGAATACTTACCAAAATCAAATGTTATAGCTACGGGTAACAACGGTAAATGCTAATCGATTTTTTTATGATACCGAGTGACGGGATCAATAAGTCATGCGCCTGGTGGTAAGCGACACGCCTGTCCATTGCTTTAAATGGCAATGATCTGAGGGGCACTGCTCTGCCGTGTCATACCAGTACACAGTAAAGTCACTTACTGTGTTTGGATTTAACAATGCTCATATGATTTCTCTGGGCCTAATATATACCATGACATTTCAACTTTTTAGTGTATTATAGTGTAGTGGTAATAGTGTTTTTGAATGAGGTATTAAATACTAAAATACACTGTAAGTTTTAAAATAAAGAAATTATTTTGCCATGACACGGTACGCAGCAATACATCTTTTGGTTTGACAATTACGCGCGCGAAATGCAGTATAGTGTTGCGGGGTGCCTGCCCGAGTTAGCGAAAACTCTCAGATCGCGCAAATGACTCAGGAGGGGGTTCTACTAACATTTGTCGCGACTCTAATTTTAACAATGAAAAAACGACATTCTGTCGTGTCAAACCAAAACACTCCACGGTTCAGTACAGTGTTTTGTAATTTCATAACGACAAGAATATTTCGACTGTTAACGAGGGAAAACAAATTTATTCGTTTTTCAATAGAAATAACTTACTTTCCAAAATAAAATTAGATAATAAATTAAATTAATAGAATGAGATTTCTTTAATATCTAATGTACAACGTAAGTTAAATGTATCTTTTTATGTTATTAACCTCAAAACTTATAAAAATCTACTTTTTCTCAAGATGCTGTTTTTGATATTACAGTGTCTTGGTTTGACACGGTAATGTTACTGCGCCCATAACCCAGAGATTGTAAGTTGACAAGTCCCATGTGCCTGTAATTTCACCAGCACCATTACCCTTCAAAACCGGAACGTAGTAATGCTCACGTTACTGCTTGACAGTAGAAATAGTTAAGGTTGCAATACTTCCTTGGGTGAACTCTCGTATGTACAGCAATCACCACAATTCTCATAAAATAACTGTCAATGAATTTAGTTCGTAGAACCTGCAAACATATTCTACACAAATATAGCTTTTTTTCTGATATTAAGTGACAGGAAGATCAAGTCGTGCAAATGGTATTAAAATGTCCATAGCAGTTGCATCGCCAGCCAGAGCGCAAAAATCTGAGGGAAATTGGCACTGCCTAGCTCTTAAATAAGAATATGAAATAATATGAAGAACAAAAAGTTTATTTGCAAAGATATACAATTTTAGTGCTATGAGAGTCGTACTCCAGAACTTTACTCAATGCTCAAGTCAGGTCTTGAGCAGACTTCAATATGATTTCAAGCACTGGAAATACGACCCTAATGGCAAGGGCTTGAGTATGATTTTCAGTGTTCACTGCAATACTCAAGTCCTGACTTGAGTATTGAGTACAGTTCTAGAATACGACCCTAAAAGACTTATTAAACTAAGGGTCGTATTCCAAAACTCTACTCAATGCTCAAGTCAGGATTTGAGCAGACTTGAGTATGATTTTCAGTGCTCACTGCAATACTCAAGTCCGGACTTGAGCATTGAGTACAGTTCTGGAATACGACCCTAAGTAACATTATAATGGGCTGTATGTTGGGTTGTAAAGCAGAAAAATAAACAATAATTTTGTTCCGTACTATTACATTATGAATTATAGTATTATTATTACATTATAGTCGCAGTAGAGCTCCTTGTGAAAGAGTTCGTCCAGGGCAGTACTTGCCACCTTACCTATTTCTACCGCCAAGCAGTAATGTGAACATTACTGCGTTCCGGCTTCGAAGGGTAAGGGTGCTGGTGAAATTACAGACACACGACTTATTCGTGCCGTCACTTAGTATAATACAAAAAAAAGTTTTAGAAATATACCGATATCGCACCCTATGTGCAATAAAGGCACGTTTAAAGATTCTACGAACGAAATTAGTCATACACTTTTGGCATAATTAAGCCACAATTGATACGTCAAAAGTGCTTCTGTCATGAAAGTCACAAAAATAATACGAACTATATGAAACTTTTTTATACTGAAACGGGAGTGTCATAAAATTTCACATACACATTATGTTTCATATAATCAACTATATGAAAAATAATGTGTATGTAAGTATATGCATATCACATTAGAAATTTAAGATGGAACATTAATAGGTGGTATACACGTGACGCCCTGCAAGGGCACAGCAACACCTAAGGGCTAAATTCATAAATCACACTATTTCATTATATTAAATGATTACATTAAAATATAATATCATAATGTTAAATTATTATATCACATTATTACGTTGCATTATTCGTAATTAGTAATGGTAAACATACTGTATACAATACATTAATTTTAAATAATTATTTATGAGAGATGTCGAAGTATTTTTATTTGTTGTATGTTGTGCTGTTATTGTTATTTGTCATCCTATATATCGTCAAAAAAGTCATCTAGGTCATAATAACATTTATTAATAAGAAATGCTTTTAGGGTCTTTCCAGGTTTTTAATATAATTAGGCATGTGGTTATAAATTCTAATTAACATGGTGTGCGGGCCAGACGTAATTTTATTTTGGACTTTTGGACTTTCATGATAAAAGCACCTTTGACCTATCACGTGTGGCCTAATTATGCCGAAGGTACAAATTGTGAAGTAAATTTTATTTTACTGGATTATTAGAACTTCTTTCTCAAGTCTTCTCTCCAAATATCCATAATTCCGTAGCAAGCGATGAAAGCAATAGTTTCACTATGAAACAATCGTCGTGGATGACCCCGATACGTGATTTCACTGTTAAAATCGACGGCTCTTCACTGGAAACGATCTTGATATTGTTGAACATTGTGTAGGTTCATGTCTTTAAGGTGCTGGTAATTCTGTGTGACGTCGTTAGAAAAAAAAATAGATTGGAATTTGTTTCTAAACTATAAAGCACGTCGAATCACAAAGGCAGTAAGTAATCAATCGTGAACAGCGGGACGTATTCGAAACTTCTTTTCCATCACACTTGCACGTAAATACTATGATTGCAAGCAGGCTAACTTGACTAAGTCAACCCTCGGCATTTATTCTTCTGAGTACACGACCATGACTGTAAAGAAAAGAAAAAGGTCCATGGGTTTTATTTGGGCCATTACAGTCAAGTTAGCCTGCATGCAATCGTACTATTTACTCGTAAATGTGATGAAAAGCGCTGTATGTTTCACGGGTGGTCCGGGAATTACCAACCTCGACTCCGAAAGCCTTCAGTCTTCGACTTCGGGCTTTTAATAGAACCTCGTTGGTAATTACTTATTTACCGCCTTTAATAAGCAATGTAGTATGTATCAGTATATTACCTACTGTGAAAACAATGTTGTAAATATGAAATTACTATCGAGAATCATTAGACTTTAATGACATGACGAGGTATGTAATTTTTTACCGCCCGTGCTACGTACATTGTTCTTCATCACATTTGCGAGGAAATAAATACAATGTTATGGTAGGAAATGCTTCACAACACAAGAATTACGGGTTTAGCAAATGGCGAGTTTTTTTTATAGGCCAGTGGTCAGCTATTCTTCCATAGATAATAAAACTCGAACTAAAACGTTGTAAAAGACAAATTTATGCAATTAATTTAGTAACATACATTATAAAAAAAATGTGTGTACATACATCACATCCGTTACCTGGTCTCTAGGGAATTCCCTGTACCATGACTGCTAGAGCAACGGAATTCACTCCGGGGTACTTTCTAGAACATACAGACCAGAACCAATTTAGAAAAGTACATTTCCAAAATTGGTCCTATCGGGAATCGAGCCCGAGCCCTCCACATCCTGTGCCCACAGTGTAAACCGTCGGGACACCGAGGTTGTCGAACATTTAGCGGTACAAAAAGTGTGATTAAAAAATAGTAATGTTTATACTTAAGTAAATAAACTCGCCAAGCATTAATGTGAGCATTACTGCTTGGGACACATGGGACTTGTTAACTTATTTCTCAGGGTAACGGGCGCAGTGGCAATGCCCCTCGGATCTTTGCAATTTAAAACTCGAGTGGCATTGCAACTGTTATGGATAGGCGTGTAGCTTACCATCAGGCGCACGACTTGTTCGTCCTGTCGCTTGATATTATAAAAAAAAAGAATTAGACATAAACTAGCAATTAAAATTAACATATTTTACCACCGACTTATTACAGCCCCACTTAACCTACTTTGAAAAAAAAATCGAAATAAAATAAAATAAATATTCATTTTAAATAAATATTACTTCTTCTTCTATACATAGGAAATGCAACTATTTTGCAAAACAGAAACAGCTGATAATTGAAAAATTCTATTAATTTATAATGTTGATTAAACAAAAAACTTTTTTAACTAAACCTAAGAACTAGTACTATATGTCCAACAAAAACTTAAAAGTGTATTTTTAATAAATTTATTATGTTTTATAAAAGGTCACGGAACTAAAGTTGATGTTTATATCAAGACAAGTCAAATAATCTTTACTTTAATAGATAAGAAAATTACTCTTGAAATCGTCATACTGATTAAACTCTACTGCTCATTCGTAAGGCAGATTCCCCTAAGAAGAATGAGCAAGAAACTCTAGGAGTTGCTCTTCGTAAATATACTTTTGAATACATTTACCGTTACAATATTTAATTTAAATATCTAATATCGAGACTACCTGCAACAGCTAAACGGGTCACTAACACTGATTTTTGTCATCCAAGTACGCAGAAGTTGCATAAACCTTCAGTGTAAAGTTTTTGTTTGACTATACTTTTAAACCTCGTAAATGGCAAATTTTGAATATCTATCGGAATCTTGTTATGATAGCATCATACATTGCCTCTTAAATGAATTTGAAACTTTATGAAGACGACTGCCAAGTACAAGTAGTTCTTTTTTATTCCTCGTATTAATGCTTCACTTGTTTTCATATTCATATTGTCACTACTTTTCATAAAAAAATATTTTCCGAATAACATTTTCATAAATGTATTGTGACGTCAGTGTAAAAACGTTAATCTCCATACATGGGACTGTTTGCTTTTGGACTGTTTGGGTTTGTTTGAAAAATCAAATATCTCTTTAAACTTATCTCTCAAAGACACTCTTGTGCCCAGATTGTATGTATTGTATGATGGAAACACCTTATGTGCAGATTACTCGCCAATATTTGGTCGTTTAGTCCGGCTCGAAGGACCAAATTTTGGCAGGTGCCATTCCTACGCTGCCGGGTTTAGTTTTAAATTCAATATTTGTAACCATTTCAAACTAAACGCATTTTAATCTGCATATAAGGTGTTTCAATCATAGTACACATACTTATATACAGTCCACTCGCCAATACGCACAAAGATTATATTAATATCGGTGGCATTACCCCAAAGCAAAATGCCGTGTATCATTAAACTGTGCAAGTAGCTTAAGTAAACAAATCAGTCTGTTTTTAGTTTATGAAATTAGTAATACAGTTCTACGAGGTTGTAGTATTTTACATATAACCCTATACATATATTTACAACAATTGAAATCGATTCGAACAACGTTCGAAGATTAAAGCTCCTAAAACGAATTGACCAAACGGTATAATACACCATATGATCAATTATCATTAATAACATTCTAATATAACAGTATTGTAGCTGTTTTTTTGAAGAAGACAATTTATAGGGAAGTCTTTGACCCTTTGCCTGACTTTGAGGACATTAAACTTTGGATGTCAAATGATGACGATAAAGTCATCAATTGAACTGTGAATTAAGTTAGGTACTAGAAATGTTAATAACTGTCCGAGATTCTTTAACTTATTTTTCCTCACACTTGCTCGTAAATAGTATGATTGTAAAGTGGCTAACTTGACTATATTGTCCCAAATAAAAACCTCGGGCTTTTTTCTTTCCATTACTGCCCCGGTGGGTAAAAAGTTTTTTAAATTTGTAGCACGACATACTTCCTTACATAGGTCAGGTTTAAGTTAAAGTAAGGAGGTTACTTAAGTTCAAAATTCACCTAAACAAAACATCACCTAAAATGTTATCTAAACAGCAATTCACGAGGTGTATAGCTCTAATGCATTGCGAGAGGTACTTTTATGAATATAAACTGGAATAATCCTTAAAAATATACTTTATTTCACTTCTTTACATGTTTTGGGTTACAAATCAATAATCTTAATGTCAAGATCTTCCATTCTTTTCTCTTAGTTCTTTTTCAAAGCATTCTAATTATGAATCTATCCACTCAGCCAGTAATTCTACTCATAGAGTACAGCCTAGTCTACATCCCTCTTCCTCACAGCTGAAGGGGTGAATATCCCTAGCTGGTGCTCTACCTATGATAGGCAACTTACATCGGTGATCAGCCTTTACTACAGGCTAGCCACACACTGCTCGGAAGCTATCAACTTACCAACAAGTAACCACCGAGGAGGCTATGGCTTTAGTCTGCCAAAAACCTATCTAAAAGGACAGACCATGACCACATCCTAATCAAACAAATCACAATATATTTACTCGTTAGCTATCCTAGCTAATTAGGGAACCTGACTAAACCCTAACACTTTATTTCAGCGACCCTAAACTGGCTGAACGATCCTAACAAATTTCTAAACATTACTACTTTCTGTTTCCCTAAATAGTCTTCAACGTGCATGCTGCCACAACGACGACACAGGCTTGAGCCTCCATCGGATGACCACTGGGTTACATCAATATTGATCTCCCAGCTGCCTCAGTCATCATCCTGCAGCTATCCACGTTCCATCAGCTATTCTCACTTTTTATTTGCACTTCAGCCACATAGTACTTAAATACTTAATATTAAGAATTTCTTTTAATTTATTTTAATTATTTTACAATCCACCATGGCTGTGTGCGTCTTTTCTTTTTACGACATTTCAGTTCGAGTTGTATTATCTATGGAAGTATAGCTAGCTGGCCATCTATTGATAAAGAAAATACCCGCCATTTGCTAAACCCACAATCGTTGTGTTGTGAACCATATTTATTCATTCATACAACAAAATAAACATTGTATTTATTTCCTCGCAAATGTGATGAAAAACATTGTATGCAACACGGACGGTAAAAAAATACAAAACTCCTGTTATTAAAGCCCTCAGCCTTTGGATTCGGGCTTCTAATAGACCCTCGTTTATAATTTCTTATAAGTCCTTAATACACAATGTACTATATAAATTTACAAGCATAACAGAATGACATAAAATATTAATGTACATAAAATTATTATAATGGGTGCCAGCCTACGACGCCAATTGCCTAGTCTCAAACTAGATAAACCCTGTACAATGAATTCATTTCCCAAATTTATCCGACTCTGAATCGAAACCCGGGGCTTCTGCATTCAGTGCCAACAATGTAAATCATTAGGCCACTGAGGTCATCAAAATGTAAAATAAAGTCAAGTATATTTTAAACCAATTACAAAAAGAGACAATGTAAACATTTTTGTGCTACTGCACCTGTTTTTACGTGACTGATAAAAAAGGAAAACAATTCGCACGTTTGGTGTAATAAGGTCACATCTGCAAAATGATAACTTTTCAGAGGTTGAACGATTTCGGTTTTCGATTCTACAAACGAAATTAGTCGATATCTTTATTTCGTAGATAATCAAATTACATTTGAAATCTTCGGAAACTTGGTGAAATGCAAACGTTGTCAAAAAGTAGACTTCTTTACATTGTTGTGAACATACTTTGATCTTTTTATATATATAATAAATTTTACAAGTTGTGTAACGTATAAGCTACACAATTTATAAAATACTCGAATATTTATTTTCATTAAAACTTATTTCATACAGAGTGTAATCGTTAAGTGTGCTAAGGCGTTAATTCCGTAAATATGAGAGATATCAAAAACCTTTACACTTAACTATTCACTTTAAACCTTTACTTTACTTTAAACTGATATCAAAAGTAATGAGTAAAATGTCATCAATAAATCTTTTTAAGTAAAACTAGAAATGATAATAACAACACATTTTTATTTGCTCTCACATTAGATAGGTTTACTAGTTACAGTATAGAGTTTCAAGATTCCATTTTGTAAGAGATAGGGAACCTAAATTAGGATACCCCGTGTCTTAGATATCCTGGTCTCCCCTCTTGATTGTCCAGTTTATTCACTCTACTTTCAGTGTAGTTGAAACATTCAACATTTTAACGTTAAACGCCTCCATACATTTTATATGATACTCGTAGAAAAACTGCTGTTTCCCTATTTTAATAATAATAATAATAATAATTTATTTCAGATAACACTTTTTAACTAATGTTAGTGTACCTATATTACTTTGAAACTACACACACAAGAAGTAACAATAGGTTTACAGATACCGATGCTGGTAGAAATAATATATAATAAAACTACATTTTAATTGATTAAAAACAATGTCTTATTTACCGTCAAGTAAGTACATAATTTCGTATTCCAAGCAGTTGTTCGAAACTAATGCCTCTTTACGAATTTCATATTAAATGGAGTAATTAACGTTACAATTTTGGATATTTCAAGTTTTATTTTTAAAATTATTGTGTGTTCGATATCATTTTAAAGGTTTTTGATATCTCTTATATTTATTTACATAATAATCGTCTGAGCACGATTAATGATTACACCCTGTATTCCCGTTTCCCTAGACCAGACGTCTGTCTGCAAGTATTGTCTACCTTCTCCGTGTACCACATTTCTATAAAATGATCTCCGTTACAATTTCGCAGCATCAGATAAATTATTACAGATATTTGCCGGGCTAATTCCCAACAGACCCTACCAACTGGGGCATCAAAGTCACGATTATCGTGAAAGATATCTAGTGACCTTAATGTGAGGTACTCGCCGATATCTCGAGATATATCTAAAGACGTCAGCTTTACAGATAAAATCAGCGAAATTCAAGTAAATTAAATATAGATTCTGTAAATAATGAGTGCAAGATAACCACACTAATACCTATACTCTAGTCAAATTCGATGTAGAATGTTTACTAACAAAACGTTGCCAGGCAACCAATGATGGCATAGGAAAATAACATTTTTTTCAATGCTCATTATTAAGGCTTGCTTTGCCTGAGATGAAAACCCTAAAAATAATATGTTTTTGTTTGTTGACATTTACTCTACATCGAATTTGGCTAGAGTATAGATCTAAAATACCTAAAGACACTATTTAAACTCTACTTTATTTTATACAGAGAGGTCAAAGGTTAAGCCACTGTTCTTTTACAGTTAAAGAACTGTTTGCTTTTAAAAGCTATTTATTGTACATTTTTATATAGATTAAACAAATCTACATGTACATATCTAGCCATGACCTCTGACTTACCGCCAGGGTGATGCTATTACAGGCACATGGTACTTGTCAACTTATGTCTCAGGGTGACGGGCGCAGTAGCAGTGCCCCTTAGATCTTTGAGATTTAAAGCTCTGAGTGGCACTGCAACTGTTATGGATAGGCATGTCGCTTACCTTCAGGCGCACGGTTTGTTCGTTTCGTCACTTAATATTATTTAAAAAAAAAGCATCGTCACCCATCGATAATATAACGAAAAAGAGACGAAATAAGGGTCATCCACCCCTGGCAACTCATCAGGCAAATGAGCCTTATATCACTTTTAAATATCAACTCTCCTTTGCGCTTAAATCACAAAGAAAGCTGAAATAGTACAGCGCCAACAACTGACCTGTGTGTACGTGTCCGTATAATTCAGAAATATTCTACATTTATTGTAATAAAGATAATATTTCTAACAATGGGGGGGCTGATCCATTCGGTGATGTGGGAAAAACAGTAAAACATCTAATTGCAAAAGAAACGGAACGAACATTTCATAGATAATGAAATATATGTAATTTGTTATAATTATTAATACAAAGATCGAACACTCAGAAAAAATCCTTCAAAGCGGCCAAATTCGTTCGTTCGTTCAAGTCGTTGTAAAACCAAATTCAAAGATACGACAACAAAACACATAGAAAAATTCGTGAGGTCTGCTCATTGACTTACAATTCTGCTGGTTCGTTCCGTGGTTTAGTTGGTATAGCGTATGACACGGTATGCTAGAAGACGTTCGGTATGAATCCGGCTGAATCGAAGGATTTTTTTCTGATTGTTCGATCTTTGTGTTAATCTTTGTATTAAATTATAACGAACTAGTCATTGACTTACAAATAAATGGACGACGGGTCTAATACAAAAACCACGAAAAAAATGTCCCAAGTCAACCTATTCGAAATTTAAATTGTAATGTCATCGCAGTATCGCGCTGTCAGTAGAACAAATGAAGACTAAAGCGGAGTGTCGCGCTCTGTATACGATTTTAGCGCCTTACAAGTGCGGACACTTTTTAGCGCGGACCCGACGTCCATATAATTGTAAGTCAATGGAACTAGTGGAAAAATTTCATATAAAAAATAATTGAATATCAATTCAATTAAATATTTATATATGTAATTTTTCAATTTTCGTCCATTTCAGCAAAGCTCAAGTTAAACTGGTCGATTTGAAGTGAAACAATTGACGACATCCATCAATTGTTTCGAATTCGAGCTGGCCAATCGGAGCGCAGTTGTCACCGCAATGATTTATTTGACAGAATAGGTTTCAAACCAATTAAATGATATTTCGTTTCTATTTCTGGTTATATACTCGATGTTTTTACCTAAACAGCGTTTTTTATATTTTAAACTATATGGGACAAGAATACGTCGACATTTCCCGCTAGGATTACATCAATCTCCCAATCGGTCCATTTATTTTTTAGGTATTGTTAAGTAGATAGAAAGGGCACTAGAAGTCCATGGATGGAGAGTTGCATGAGAGTGCAAATAATTAGTCGGAGACGAGATTTTGTTAGTTTTGACTTGTAATTTTTCCGAAGCTTAGCGGTGGTGATAATAAATTGTCTTTAGTTTGTCACTTTTGCGAATGTATGTGTCTATCGCTTTTGCGAATTCGAGTTCAACCGTATAATCGGCAATATAATTAATAATAAATGCGATCCAAACTTTGTAATTACGGAATGTATTGTTAACTCTGCATTATTTCAATTTCCAGAAATATGGTCACCAATCACACCACCAGAAGGCTGGGTTCTCATCTCAACTATACCACCAAAACCTGAAACAACATCAACGACTACAACATCTACTACTACTAGTACATCTTCCACAACAGAACAAACAACGACTGCAGAAACGACACAAACAACGCAAGCAGAGGAAACATCACCAGAAACAACAGTACAAACCACTGAAACGCCAATGGAGTCGACAACGGAAATAACATCATCATCGACTATGTCTTCGACGATATCTTCGACGTCCACAACAACTTCTTTGCCTTCTACAGAAGTAACAAACGAAGGAACAGAAGCGCCTGTATTAGAATTTACAGTAAATGTAACATTGACTCCTACAGTACCAACTTCCACTTCCAGTTTTGGACTAACAACGTTTACTTCTGTTAGTAATAAGACTGAAGGGAATACCACTGAAGCGACTACCGTTGTTGCTAATGCAACACAGTCTATATTATCTACGGAGACTGGTTAGTATGTGATGGTTATATTATTTTTTTAATTTAACTTGTTTCGCAAAATTTTATTGTTACGAAAGTTACAAAACTCATACAGTCTGTAGTTTAAAACTACGGATCTCTATCATCTTCGTCTCTCTCTCATTATAAATTTTCTAGGAAACGCCCTTACTTTTGCTGATTCCTGAAAGAGTTCCAAATAATATTTACTTATATTAGTGTCTAAATTTTTCATGTCACTTTTCATGTCTGATCTCCAGATCTTGACATATTCTATCGTACTGTATCTCCGATACTATATCTCCGAATTCTACTATTCATTTTTCCAATGCTAATTACGTACTATTTCATCAATTTCACCTTAAAAACATATTTGTTTCGTATTTAATATTTTTAAATGTTGACATTGTTGAACAGATCTGTTATCCTCTACAATCTATTCTTCCATAGATGATCCTATAAATTACTCTTCCTTTGATTTGATAGAAGCGGAAACGTTTCTACTGCTAAGATTGAGCAGTAGAAATGTTTCCGCTTCTACCCGCTCACATTTTGGCTCCTCATTTCAAATTCAAAATTGGCTATTCGAATTTCCATGCTCTCTCTCGCTCTACCAAACGCTCGTCATTCTTGTACCGACCTTGGAGGCATCTGGTCTTCACCAGATCTAGTAAATATACGAAGTCTCACCTTTTCAAAGCCCTGTACCTGGCCTTACTCCTACCGCGTTTACGCACCTGCCTAATGAACAGTTCCTCGATTGCCTCATGCTAAACCTGGTCTTTACGTTTACGCTCCTCCTACCTGGACTGTGTGCCTCACCTTCACCAAGCGTATTTGGAGCGGCAGGGGTAAGTGAAGCCGACGCTCAAGATGAAGTAGAACCCCACCTCCGAGTATAAAGTGATATAATCCACTGCTGCACATTCACCGCCGTCTCGTCATCATTCCTCGCTGCCCTCTGCTTCCGCTCTACAGCCGCTATCCGGCTTACAACCTCGCTGCTCTTCGGTTCTGCACCTCTGTCCTTAGTCACCAAGAGTCGAGGGCAAAGGCCTCCAACTCCGTGTCTCCATCTTCTGCTATCTTCACCTTCACACTACAGTTACATGGCTCACTTTACCACGTCCTAACACTCTCAGTTTCTTTCCATCCCGACCTTCTAGCACTCCATCCCCCCAAGTCTTCTTTGAAACATAATTCGCGATTGAAATCAATGATTTTGAACAACGTTAACGTAGTTTATTGTTACTTAATATTCCTTACTATAAACATCTGAAATTAAGAAATCTTTAATTAAATTAATACGCTCACTTTCAGAACATTTATCGTCATCATCGTCAACTACATCATCACCGTCAAGAAATGAGACGTCCTCACCAACGGAGACCCCTATTATTCCTGTCACCATGGAACCAGTCAACATGAGCGATTATAAAGACGGTAACTTTCAACATTTGTTGATTATAACATAAGAATTCTTTTTAACTAACGCATTACTTAGTGACATCACTAATTTTTGTATATTTGAATTGAATTTTACTTTTATATATATTTTATACAGGGTGCCTGTGGGGTCGTGATCCCGATTCATGGAATGATTGCGATTTCATTTATATAGTTTTTTTAATAATTACAGTGAAACATTTCATTAATACATATAATTACGAATCTCAAATTATTGCTGACATTACGGACACCTTAGAACCTAAACCTAAAACCTTGAACACGAACTGATCAGACGCCAAGTGGTAGCCGAAACTAGAAGGTAAAGGGCCCGAAACGTTGCTTTTTTTGAAACAATCAAATATACGCAATTCACATCGAAAATAATGTTTAAACAGTTTGTAATCACGAAAACCTAAGAACTCAACGTCAAAATGATTTTTGGGTTATGCCAAAGTCATGATACCAAATAAAACAATCTGAGAAAACATCAGACCATGATCCTAAGAACTAAAGTACTAAGAACTAAACAATTTTTTATTTACATAAAAAAAGTTATTGCCTTACGGCTTTCAAAATTTTTGCATTGTCTTCCTAATAATAATGTAGTATAGAGAGTCATAATTAACTGTGTTGTTACACGACCCCGCAGTCACCCTGTATTGACTCGCCACACAGTGTTGCCATTTGTGACTGATGTACGGCCAATATTAGTCACACGCAAAAAAGCATACTAAACAAAAACAATAAATTCTTGTGATGATCATAGGCAGCAGTACATTCACGTCATACTTGTTTATTAGGATGGAGGAATAGTAATTTAGATTCGGGATGACAAAATAAAAATAATATTTCTCTATCAAATCAGTAAGTTTTTTGATAGCGCCGCCTAAGAATATCTGCTATATGAAACCTTGCACAAATACGTCGCCAAACGTTATTGTCAATTTAAATTTGTTATGTTTTTATTTGTCGAAAAAACCAGTCTATCGTGAGACATGCCTCGCCTGGATCAGACAGCTGATATTCAAATCACGCCTACAAGCGCGTCATAACATAATTCAGAATAATAAAGTTGAAAAACCACGATGTAAATCGATAACAATAATAATTTTTTTATTAAAAAAAATGAACTCAAATTCCTTTATTTTTTTCCATCCTCAAAGCTCAAAAGTGTGGAATTATATCTATTTGCCAAGTTTTATTGAAATCAATTACAGGAAAGTGGGTGAATGGATTCATCCTCGAATCTTGCCACTCTTAGAGGTGGGATATTTTCTTCAAATCGCACTTGGCAACTAACATAGTATTAACTCAAAAATTGCGTTATATTAATAATTTATGTCCAAAATTTCGCTATATTTATATGTCGTTCGTATTCGATTTAATTTCAAAGTGACAGGATCACACTGACGCTTTGAAATTAAATAGTAACATAAAGCAATTTTGAGATAATACTATGTTAGTTGTCATGTGTGAAATTTGAATGCGACTGCTACGGAGGTATATCCTTTCCAACAAAAAAGAATCATCGAAATCGTTTCACAAACTTCGGAGTAACCTCCTTTTTTTCATGTCGGTTAATAGTAAAGTGCACTTTTAGTTGAAACTGTAAATCATCTGCAAGTACACTTGACAGTCTGCACGCCAATCGACGCGGTAAACGATATGCCTATCCATAGTAGTTGTAGTGCCACTCAGAGCTTTATATCGCAAAGATCTGAGGGGCACTGCCACTGCGCCCGTTACCTTGAGACATAAGTTGACAAGTCCCATGTACCTGTAATTTCACCAGCAAAATTACAGGCACATGGAACTTGTCAACTTATGTCTCAGAGTGACGGGCGTAGTGGTAGTTCCCCTCAGATCTTTGCAATTTGAAGCTTTGCAACTGTTATGGACAGGTGTATCGTTTTCCACCAGGCGCACACGTCACTAGGAATCATAAAAAAATATGTCTAAGTGCCATGTGCCTGTAATTTTATCAAAATCGCTCGTGAAACGCGTTACGTTTGCGCTGCAATCTACATGCAACGACGCAACACCCGTGTGTCGTCTCTCGCTTTAAAAATATTTTTTTTGCTATATGTCTCAGGTACTTAAAAAGTACCACTAGCAATATTGATACAATCTCAAAGTAACTAGAATCTTTTTAATATTATAATAACAATTTCCTTTGATCTGCTATTTTACCTCCAATCGTCTGTGTAAAATCTGCAGACAATCGTAATACAAGTAATTACATAATAATTATATCTACTCAGCACTTGTAATAAGGTATGTAATAAAGACGTGATTAGGCACGTTGCATTGTAATTCCACCAACTTACTTGTGCAATTGAGAATAAAAACATCCTGTCTAGTCTATTACAAAAAAATAAAATAAAACCTTTTTTGAAAAAGGATTTATTCTTTTTTTTAATGTATATGTAGCTTTTTCAGTGCAACGCAAAAATGTATAAAAAAAAAGTTATTTGTTATGCAAGGCTTCAAAGTTGTAGTTTCACGCGAGAGCTTGTATTGAAATCTGAGCAAGCGAAGAAAGATTATGAGCAAAAGAAAAAGTAGATTGCTGAGCGTAGCGAGAGTTTCAAGGCACGAGACGCAAAACAATTTAGCTCCCGAGCGAAACACACAGCTTTTCACCTATAGCGAGGAAAATGGTAGATGACAGAAAAACAGTTGAACTTATAAACATCAGTTTTTTTAACTAAAAGAAAAAGTTTATCCTCGGATGCGTGCTGAACTTACACCTCATCAATTTTTATTCTTGCTTGTACTTTTATTTTTTGTGATTAAGTAATTATTGAAATTATTTTAGTTCTTCGACGAATTAAAATAATTAATAAACACAAGTAGTCAACATTGTCAATTTAATGTCAGTCATAATAAGAATCAAATATACCAATGGATTTATATTACCTAAATAAGTAATTTACGACAAATCGCGAGTAGTTGAACGTGTCATTATTTTTTTTTTTTCATCGAAAGGAAAAGTTTGGTACACCACACCACAGTCCATCGTCAAGGTCGAATTTCAAAACCTTTTCCACATCTCTAGTCAGCCGCTGGTAGCTGTAGCTAGGTAAGGTAGCTGGCTGAGAGAAGAAATACTTTCTTAGATTTCTCACAAATGGCGGTACAGCTAAAAAGTTGTTAAAAACCAAAAACAAAGATCTGCAACAAGTACTTAGAGAAATTCGTTGAAAGAGGCTTAAAGATTTTCGAACGAAATTAGTCGATAACTTTTTTATGCTTAAATGGGACGGTCATAAAATTTCACATTATATTGGTAAATATGTAGTTGATGCCCGCGACTTTGTGTACGCATACGAATAAAGTACTTCAAGTAGCCTACTATTAATAAATTTAAAGTAAAACCACGCAAGTGACATTTTCCACAAAAAATCTTTAAATTATTTAGCTATGCTATCTTTCTGCACGTGAAACGCAATAACAAAAAAGCTATAAACTTACTAAGAGTTTTATCTGCAGTAAGATGGCGAATTTACACTTATGTGGTTTTACCTTTAAGCAGACTGAATAACTTTCATCCCGTATTTCAGCCCTTTTAATTTTTTTTATGATATACCATAATTGTCAAAAACATCTTAATTTCAACAGGGAAGATGGTTTCTCCGTACCACCAGTTTGGGGTCCAGTATTTCCTCTAATGAAAAATCCCAAACAGACATAAGACTGCAGTACTAATTAATATGTTTTAGTTCATTCTAATTTCTATTAATAATTAATAATAAATTAAACTTAATATAAATTCATTCAATAAAACAATTTGTAAAACTTAATGTAGCGTAAATTGGAATGTTTCTATTATGTTTCTATTTAATTAATAACTATTCTAACTATAGCGAAAAAAATAGGGCGGTTTGCATTAATATTAGACATAACTGGTTGAAGACTATACCACCTCAGTCAACCGTGACCATGGGACCTGTAAAGGGCCCGAAACGTCGGTTTGTTTGAAAAAACGAATATACGCGATTTAAATCCGGAAAAATAGTTTCATTTCCTATACCAAAATTGGTTAAAAAGTTTAGTAGCAGTAGAATTCCTTGTGAAAGATTTCGTCCAGGGAAGTAGCAAAATGGTAACATGAGCATTACTGCGTTCCCGCTATGAAGAGTAGGAGTGCTGGTGAAATTACAGGCACATGGGACTTATCAGCTTATATCTCAGGATGTCGGGCGCAGTGGTAGTGCCCCTCAGATCTTTGTGATTTAAAGTTCTGAGTGACACTGCAACTGTTATGGACAGGCGTGTCGCTTACCAACAGGCGCATGACTTGTTCGTCCCGTCACTTGGTGTAATAAAAAGAGTACTTTCGCGTTTATTACATTAGAAGGTATAGATTTGTAACATTTTGTATTTTTTGATTTTCTGTTTAGAAAACTTTTGACGTATGGTCACGTGGTTTAAGTGTTACACTTTAATATTCACATAAATTAAAAATTGACATACTAAAAATAAATCGCTGCAAACTAGATAGTAAACTTGTTACAAGATGCGTCTTGAAAATTTTGCCGCTAGTACAAACAACTTGGTAATCAACTTCCTATTTCGCAGTCGTTGTTAGATAATGCCTTATTGTGATTTTTCTTGTTATGTAGAAATCTATTTATTCTATTAGTTTCAGATACTACGTGAACATGTTTTTTCGCTTTATTAATATAATTTTTTTGTTAGAAAGAGGGTACCTCAGTATGCGTCCCATTTAAATTTGAAGAAAGTATTCCACCTTTAAGATTCACAAATTACGTTTTACGTTTCGCACACCAATTTCATTAAAATTTGTCAAATACATGTAATTCCGTTTTTCAGAAACCAATTAAAATACAAATCAGGTAACCGTTCGACAACTGACTCCGTGACTGAACGATTACCACGCAGAGTTCCCAGGTTCGATACCCGGGCCGGGAGAAAAATTTGTATGGCCTACGTTTATTTCTCTCGTCAGTTTGGGTGTAATTTGTTGTTGTCTATTTGTGTGTCCATGGCACCCGCGACACAGGATTTCAGGAAAAAAAATGGCGGGTGTTTTTAGTTACAGTTCTTCAAAAAAAATATTTTTACTTTAAGTTTCAAGTTTCTTAATTTTTTGTTAAATATTTAAGATGATGGCTCTGTAGCCTATGCTCAATAAATAAATAAAAATAAAAGGCGACGGCGCTTGATTGATTGTTTTCTTGACATTAACGTTACTATGATTATCAAAATTTAAAAATAAAGAGACAATTCCTATTTAAAAACAAGTAATACAAATGTCGTTTTAGAAAGACGTTCATAAGTATTTATCACTTTTTTTTTTAAAGTAAAGAAACTATTTGCTTCATTATATATATAAGTATAAAATAAATAAAAAACTTAAAATTCAAATAGTCTATACCATCAAAGCAACGTAAAATGTTTACAAAAACCTCATCACAAAAACTTGCTAAACGGTTTCCAAAAGCATTTATGCAAATTACTAAAAATAAAAAAAATTTGAGTCTCGACCGTGACCAAAAGAAAAATCAAAATTTTTATGAACTCATAAATTTTAACAGTGTATTGTAAAATCATTGCCCTTTTTGTATATAAAATAGTAGTTTAGTTGTTTAGTTAAAATGTTTGACTGTACTTACTGATTTTTGTAATATATTTTTTTATTTTATAGACTACCGGTTTATAATAGTTAATAAAACATTTGTAGTACAAATGCTACAATAAAATAAAAACTATAATATTTTTCTAAAGAAAAGGCAACAACCTCAATTTTTGCGTGTAAACAAAATTCTTCGCATTCCGAAAAAAATCACATAGGTCAAAGAACTGCGCGTATGTATCTATCTGTTGTCACAGTCCAAAAAAATCGATTTGGATCTTATCTTCAAGGCACAAAAACGTTAATGGATGTATTTATAGGCTGTATGAAGTGTATCTTGTGGATAATAAAAAAAACAACGCAGGTCGTACGGAATTCAAACAAAGAGCTGAGACCGCGCGATGTGATCGCACGCCACGGCCAAGGCGAAGGCAAGGACGCCTGTACTTGTGGTTTTCTTAAGTTCCATATTTGAAAATTTAAAAGCGCTCTGTTCTTTTTCAATTTAAATTAAACAGTGGGCAGTACGAAACTATAATTTAACAGTTTTTGTTCTTTTTTTTATTTTAATGACTTAGGAACACGGACTCGATTTTGAAATGCACAAAAACTATTGATAACAGTGTTTATATAGTAGCTTGTCTATTTTAAAGTGTTCTTTAGAATTTTTGTGAAAAAGTGGTTAATATACATACAAATCTATAATTTGAAAAGATTAAGTCTTAAGAATTTTAAAGGCATGACACATGTTGGAAGCACAAAAACTAGTGATAAGAGTGTCTGTGTTCGGACGAGTTTTGTCTAGTTTTTATGATGTCGTGGTGCAAGTAGCCTTTTTAAAGGCTGTATAACTTGATTATTTGACTTTTAATTTGCTATAGACACATTTAAAATTTTGTATTATTGTGATTACGTGGCGAACCTTAAACTATTTTCAGTTATTTTCTTTATCAAGTGTGAATGTAACAAACAACACTTTGAAACAACAGTAACTTGATCTAGTCGAAAAAAAAACAATTAAGATTAATACATATTCGTAAATAATATATATTTTTTAATGATAAAAAGGCGAAGAATAATTTGCCTGCACTGATTGAATACTCTAATTTATGAGAGATATATATATTTTTAAATAACTGATCAAATAAATTATTTAAATTAATGGACTCCGGCCTTTATCAGTATCATATAAAATTAGTGATTATATGAGCTTGGTGCTATGCAAAAACCCTTCTAGTGCTGAACTCTATAAACCTTTAAAAAATTATGACAAAACTAAGTGACAATTGTACAAAAATAAACGCACAACTTTTCTAAAATTTTGTTATTAAAAAGTGTTCTTAAAAACTTGTACTATAGTGAAGTCCTCAGACTTTTTGTGGCTTTTATAATTAGTAAAAATGATAATAAACTCTACGCTCCTGGTTCTGGCAGTATGTGGACGTCGCCTTTGGCCACAAGGCAGAATCGTCGGCGGCGCAAAGTCAGGCTTCGGACAATGGCCCTGGCAGATTTCGCTACGACAATACCGAACATCGACGTATCTGCACAAGTGTGGAGCAGCACTATTGAATGAAAACTGGGCGATTACTGCGGCGCATTGTGTTGAACAGTGAGTATTTTTTATCGATATCGATTTTTTTTTATTTTGATAATTATATGTCCGATAATTTTCCATGCTGTTTTATAGTTTTGTCTTTCTATTTTTTTATTAAAAATGACAAACAGTAATAAAACTACATAAACACGAAGAAAAATTTTTGGATAAACGGTTTGGTTTGTGACTTTCTTTGAGATTGACATTTGACACGTTTGGATACGTTTCGGATACAAACACGTCACGACATGGCATTTTGTTGGAAGGATTAATTTTATAATTATCAAGGTACCGATATAATTACCATTATAAAGATCGAACACATAGAAACATTTCTTCGGTGGGTCTTGAACCTATGCTACACCGTAACACTGCTCTTACCAACTGAGCTACGGGTCAAGTTATCGAGTTGTCGAAATTTTCATATGTTTTTGTTAGAGACCTTTGTACTGATATGATAAATTAAAAAAAAATTTCGCACGTAAATTCCGAGAAACTCAGAGGTGCGAACCCGGATTCGAACCCTCTGCTTGAGAGGCAGTAGGTTAAGCCATTACGCTACCACGGCTGCATTATAAGTAAAGATAAGTAATACCCGACCAAGTCAAAAGACGCATGTTGCGAATGAAACTTCATACTTGACATTGTCTTTTACATTTGGTCGAATATTGCTTATTTGGAGAACTAGAGTAGACACCCAGATTCAATTTGCGGTAGGATCAATTTGGGAAACGAACGTTTGTAACTTTATTCTGGTCTTGGTGTTTGAATTTTTTTGCTCTGGTACTCACCACCAGGGCCTCAATACTGCTTTCTTAAAACCATTGTGCATTGTAATTCCGTTGAGACTCCATTGAAATTATGTTGCAATTATGATAATATTTGTTATTCTACTAAAATCCAGTCGCAATGGCAACGAATCTCAATACAGTGTCAGTGGAATGGCACTTATGGCATTCATTCATTTAATCACTAATGATCGAAGTTACCTTAGCAAAATTAAAATGGAAAGACGGATGGCGAAAGCTGCCCCTATAACGACGAAGAGCCGTTCATAGACTGCTATTATAATTTAAATTTTTATTGAATTGATATTCAATTATTTTTATGTGAAATTACTTCGCTAGTTTGTTGTAAACAAAGATCGAATACTCAGAAAAATTTCTTTCGATCCGGCCGGGTTCGAATCGACGTCTTCTGGCATACCGTGCCTGTCGCTATACCAACTAAGCAATTTTGCTATTATAATTTTGCGTTTTAGTTTATGCCTAGTTATCAACATTTTTTTGTATATTTTTTAGAAATCGGGAATAAAACATTGTATTTATTATAAACACCATATGACGAAAATATTTAGATAACATTTAAATGAGAGATAATGAAAGTTGCAAAGGAACGTTTTGACAAGAAACCTCTTACCAATGTCAATGTCATATTGATATTGAGAACAATGTGACCACTTGTGGCAGATTTCTGCCATTTGGGCAGATTTAATTTTTATTCATTTTCATTGCTGCAGAATATGATAAGTTATATTAAATGACGCAGAGTTTAGCAGATTTGTGAATATTCGGGTAGTTCTTTATTATTTTTGGGAACAGACTGAAAACTTTTTATTTCTGCTACTACCAACAAAGATCTGAGTCGAAAATAGGACAATTTTATAAGTATAACCTATATCATATCATATCAAGTTTATAACTCCAGCTTCTACAGGCTGTACTCAATTAGTTTTTTTGATGCATGAATCACAAGTATTGATAGGTCTCCTTAATGCACGTCGTCAAAAACACTGGGTCACAAAATACACGGGATCTCGCCATCCTTCTTTCTACACATGTCTCAATTTTTCTAATTTAAGCAGTAATTAAGTCTTCAAATTTAATTGTATTATGCAAGACTACATTATCGATATGCCATCGACTCACCATTGAGGAGCAAAATTGCATTGGCAGTTGACTTATTATTATTATTATTACCGGATTTTTAATAGACATTGCCGTACCAAATACCCACAACTTACAGTCTACGATAGCAAAAAAAACTCTCTAAATACACAGAATTAAAAGAGGAAATAACCAGAATATGGTATTGTAGTAATAGTACCAATAGTTATTTCAACCACAGGCGTCATTCCCAAAAAGCTACACAAGTCATTGCATTCCCTGAATCTCCCACCAAACATGTAGTACTTGTTACAGAAGGCAGCGACCTTTAATACTTGTCGCATTGCCACTCCAGTCCGCAAGTGCGGTTCAAACCAGCTAACAAGCTGAGAAAAATAAAGTAAATAATAATATATAAATCATTTATTTGGCATCCAAGGCCCACTTGTTAGTAAATACAAATAATTTTAACTTACGACTATTATTAGTAAATACAGAGACGAAACATAAAAACACACATTATTACGCTCGAAACGCCGACTACCCCATCACCTCACCAAAACCTGGATGAAATGACGAAGCATCAGCGTTTCGAAATTAGTCGCAAATGTTTTCAGGATGCTGTTAGGACTAGAACGCAGTCTAGAGAGTAATGACGCCGTTTTTTTTTCGCATCACAGCAAAAAAGTCATCTACTCCCGCTTGAGCAAACATCGACGATGCGCTACAGTATTGCGGTAGTCCCGACAGCATCCTGACACCGTTATTATATTGTGCCTTCTGCGTATAGTTAACCCATAGACAACCCGTGTAGTAGGATTGACAATATGCCTTGAATAAAGTTACTTTTGACTTCCTCACTAAAGGGGCGAATCTATGTGCCAACATATTACATCTGGCAGCCAACGGCCTACGTCAAGTAATGTCCTAGGTATTAATATTTGCACGCCCTCTTTAGTGCCACCTCATTAAGATTAATTCTAGGTTCAATTTGATACAATTTTTACAATTAAAACCCCAGTAAAACAGCAAAAAAGGTACCGGGTGGTGTCACTTGAACCCACGACCATGCTGCACCGTAGCATTACTCTTACCAACTTAGCCACAGGTCAAGTTACCGAGCTGTCGAAAATCTTTGTACTGGCTTTCGGCATTCGTCGCCACTAGTGACATCTAGTGAGAAATTTTTGAAAACTTTCTCACCGCAGCCGGTATCTTTACAGATGCCCCAACTGACGTAGACGTCGCTTTTAATCAAATTTAGTATTATAGTTGTTATTTAGGGGAAATATTTCACAAAAAAATCTCAAGAACTTGTTTTTATTAATAATATGTAAAACAGCCCCTTAAAAATATCGCAGATTTTTAAGATGTCACCTTGGTAAAACGCACCTGTGATACCTTATAAATATATTATTTATCTGTCCTTTGTAAATATTATCTTTCCAACCACGTGCACATTAGTACGGATGTTAATAAAATATACGGTGTTTGTTTAACAACAAACTTTTCCCTATTGGACTTTTAAGAGATACCAGAACGTTATGATAAACAGGTAAATTCACAATTGTTGCTGCACTCCGTAAAGCGTGATTACCGGAGAGCGGATCGGGCGCGAGTGGGGTCGGCACCGCGGCGGGTATAATTTCGTGCGTTTATATGTACGACAACAGGTCGAGCGCGGGCACAGGACGGGCGCCCGAACTGCACCCGCTTTTTGTATGTTTCACGCTTAACTAATAAGGACGCCTTCAAATTACGCGCTTATAGAACTGCCAAAGTGCCGCTGCAATCGAGCGGGAATATGTTTTCCCATGCGTCCGACTAAGTTTTCTATTGTAGTCTCAGGTCTGGGTATTTGCGGTACAGTCGTTGTTTCCAATTTTCCATAACAAAAGTGCTTTGGTTACTTACTTTGGGATCAGAGCAACGTATGTGACGTGGTTTAATATTTATTTATTATTAATTTATGCAACTTTTATTAATGCTGAACACTGGAAGCTCACGAAAACGCAAAGTTTCGCTTATTTATGTAAAACTAACATTAGTAATGTATTAACTATGTAGTTTATTACATATTTCTCTCACATTCTCTCTTGCACATTGTTATCCGCTTATAACCTTGGCTCTCACTGCCGTGGGTTGGCTGGTAAAGATCTCTTTTAATCACCTTCGCTGGCTTTCTGTTAAATTAACATTTCTGTTGTATTTATTTGGTGCATTAAAGAAGTATACTACCCCGTAACTATGGTACAAAATCATTCATCATACCGACGTTAATAAGTGGTATTTTTCGTGCCAATTTTTACATTTGCTTCAACCAGGCAGAATAGTTTGGCCGAATACGGTATTCGGCCACAGGCCAAACTACTAGTCGCAACACTAATTTAAATTCAACTCCATGCTACTTATGGTCCGCAAGCACAGAAATCTAAATAAATTGCCCATCTATTTAGATTTCTGTGTCCACAACAAAAAGTCCTAACTGTCAACTTTCTCTTGACTGTGCAAAGGAACTAATTCAGATCACAATATGGAGACTTAAAGAAATAATACGTCGTTTATGGCAAAACCATGACAAATTGAAATAAATAAACGTTAAATTTATGCACATATATTTCTAGGTTGCGCATTATTGCCCGAGATTGTAAGGTTATTGGAAGTCGTTAGACTTTAGGTATTAAGATGGCGACTATAATCTCAGTACAGAGTACTAAAAAAACCGACCTCAAAAGTACGTGGAATTACGTCTATTTGCTAAGTTTGATTGAAATATCCCCTAGTTCGCCACTATATAGGACTCGATACTGGAGATAATAAAAATAGGTTCTCACTACGACACTACTCAAAGTATATTGAGGGAAAAACGCCTTGAATTGGAGAAATAGCAAAATCAACTAAATAGTTGCTAAAAGCAATTGCTACTAAATTAAAGTTAGGCGCTATTTATAAAAATGAATTTTCATGCGTGAACAGCCACCCTTAGAGGTGGATGATTTCCTTCAAAATGAAATGGGACCACTATGGAAGTACCCCCTTTCCAACAAAAAAAGAATCATGAAAATCGGTTCACAAATACCGGAGTTATCGCGTAACATACATACAAAAAAAAAAATACAGTCGAATTGAGAACCTCCTCCTTTTTTGAAGTCGGTTAAAAACGTTTCATCATTTCGCTTCTAGTCTAAAGGCCCCTTCAAATAAGACGCTTGTAGAACCGACAGTGCTAATTGTCATATAATATGTAGCCTGCAAAACTAACCGGTAGGTAGCTCCGCAGCAGCGATTCTGATTATTGTATGAAAATGGGATAATATTATCTCGTCGGGATAGTTCAAAGTTTTATTATTACATTCTTAAAGTCTTTTTCAAGTAAAAAACAGACTTTAAGTCCCTATTCTAAATTTACCAGAATGCAAATGCGTTACTTATGACAAGGAGGGTGATGGAGGGGCGGAACTGATGAACTGATGAAAAATGAGGATAAGAACTTAACCTAAGGGTCGCATTACTTAAGCAGTAGTGTGAGCATTCTTACTTTCCGATTTTTAAGGGTGCTGGTGAATTTCTCAGACCTTTGCGATATGCATAGTTTTGATTAATGACACTGCAGATAGATAGCCGTGTCGCTTACCATCAGGCGCACTCGTTTCACGTCACTTGCTATTATATAAAATAATACAAACATTTCTCCCGGCTCGGGAATCAAACCCGGGAACTGCGTGGCAGACCTACATGGTAACCCTTCTACCACGGAGGCAGTTTTTTGTAGTATTACCTGGCATGTGACAGTATTGTCTTTCTCATTGCAGTGTACCCCCATCAGAACTGCTAGTTCGCCTCGGCGAACACGACTTGGCGAACGAGGACGAACCGTACGGGTTCGCCGAACGCCGAGTGCAAATCGTAGCCAGCCATCCACACTTTGATCCTGCAACTTTTGAATACGACCTGGCTTTGCTTAGGTAAGTTACTATAGTCAAATTAATATGCTCTGTCAAAGGCGTCTCACGTAAAGAAATGAATTCGTCTGCTAATTCTTAAATATCGCACCTCCATTAGAGTGAACTTTTGGAGTACCTAAGCACAAAAAATAGTATTACTATAGAAATCATTATATGAAAATTTTTGATTACCCAGTTATTTTATGATTAAAAAAGAATCTAGAAATTATATTAAAAGTTTTAATTACCTGATTGTGTGCTTCAAAAGTAAAAAGGGATTTTGTCGTCCAAAATTGTTATGAGGTTTTGAAATATAGCCAACGTTATTTATATATGAAATTTTATTTAAGCATAAAAATTATCGACTAATTTTGTCCGTAGATTCTTGAAACCACTTTCCTGAAAAATTGACATTTTCGAGATATGGCCTTATTACAAGTAAAGGATTCTATAGTGTAGAAAAATTGTAACCTACTCCGCAATTAAGAGGCAGTGACTACGTAACGGTCATTACTCACAGTATAATATTTTTCTACAACTTAGAATATATTATGTTGATTATTTATTTAGCGTCTTCACTATTACACATACCGACACATTTAGTACAACATAAAAGTGAGAATACAAAATACTAACGCTTATATTTGAAGAAATAAGAATTAGGAATTTCAATCAAATTAACATCTTTTAACATCGACTTAGCACAGACTTTATTGAAAAAGATCAAAATAAAACATTCGTCTTCGTTCTTGGGACAAAGCAGAGACGGTTGAAAATTCAAAAATTGTGATAGTTTGACGCTGATTAAATCAAATTTAAATAAATAATAAAAATAACACGCACGCTCTCGTAGCCCCGTACTAGGGAATCCCTGTATCGCGGGTGCCATAGACACACACATAGACAACCACAGTTACATCAAAACTCACGAGAGAAATAAATGTTGGCCATACAAACATTTCTTCCGGCCCGGGAATAATAATAAAAAACCTTTTCAACTAGATTTGACGAATTTTACAAAAACGCAGAGTCAGTTTCGAACCACTCGACAAACCTCGTCGCTATCAACACATTTGTACATCACACTGCTGGGTACGGGTCTACTCTCAGGCGAGGTTTTAGGTCATAGTCCGCCCCGCTGGTCCATTGAAGGTTGGGTACTCTGTTCGAGGGTTGTGAACTTTAATTTTTAACGTTAACGGAAAATGCGCGAACCCGGATTCATCCCCTAATTTACTTAGAAGTGGAATATTTCCTTCAAATTTAAATGGGGCCAAAACTGAGGTACCGTCTTTCCAAAAGAATCATCAAAATCAGTTCAGAAATGACTTAACGCGTAACATACATACAAAAAAAACGCAATCGAATTGAGAACGTCCTCCTTTTTTGAAGTCGGTTAAAAAGAAATATTTAAAAAACACACTTATTATTTTGAAGGTTTTTACTAGTGTTCAGCTAAATGTATGCCTAATAGAGATTAAGTTAGGAGTCAGTTCATCTGCATCAATGAATTGTAATATAAAGTTTCTTGAGTGTATTATAAGGTTACGTAAAATTTCCTTACAAACATTTGCTCCCAAACTGTTGCGCGGCAATGTAAATCAAGCCTTAGAATAGCCTCCGTATTTGGCGAAGTGGCGATGGCGGTCACTCACCAGCGCACTTGACCTCTAGTTACCTTTAGTAATAATCACACTAACATGGCGGTGGCAAAAAACTTATTACCATAGTATGCAATTAGGACTACCCAATTGTCTTATATGGACTACCACTTTAGGTCTTGAAATTTTAATAAAAATTCCAATTATCATTATAAATAAAACCAGCAGCTTGATTTTGATTACTTCTCCCGATAGGAAACTGCGTCTCTTCCGAGTCGAGGCGCATAATTGCGATTCACAACTGGCCATTTCATTTTCATTCAAATAGAAACAATAGTTGACTAAGCTCAGAAATAAGAAAGATATAGTAGAAATCAGGTTCATCTTCTCGCTCGGAAACCCGTCTGATTTCGAGACTCCGATGGGCTACCCGATCGGATCGATTCCAATATGAATTAAAATTAGCCTGCAGGATCCGAAAGATGCTACCGTTATAGGTGTTTTGCGCATGCATAATTGAACACAAAATTTATGCATGTACTCATTGACTTACAATTATATGGACGTCGGGTCCGCGCTAAAAAGTGTCCGCACTTGTAAGGCGCTAAAATCGTATACAGAGCGCGACACTCCGCTTTAGTCTTCATTTGTTCTACGGACAGCGCGATACTGCGATGACATAACAATTTAAATTTCGAATAGGTTGACTTGGGACATTTTTTTCGTGGTTTTTGTATTAGACCCGTCGTCCATTTATTTGTAAGTCAATGCATGTACTATAGAATTTACAACGTCGTATTTTTCGAACAGCAGTTGAAATTTGCCGGTAATTTGTACATTCTACTTTAGCCTCATGCGTTTTGTGTTTAATTTTGCATGTGTATGAATAAAACAAGATGATAAACGTAGGTATTAAGTGGGGGCCGCGGTGTATTACGCCCAAAATACATTCCCTTTGCATGATCAGTTTTTTATCACTTATCATCACTTGATGATGAGTGATAAAAAATATATCTGTATATATACATAATATATATGTATGAATTACCAAAACAATATGATTAGTAATAGAAATATCGAACACAAAAAAAAATTCTTTAGATCCTACTGGAATAGACCACTAACATAGATTAGCAGCAGTAGATCTGAGACCTCAGATTTTTGCGACGTAAAGCTCTGAGTGGCACTGCAACTGTTATGGACAGGCGTGTAGCTTACCATCAGGCGCACGACTTGTTCGTCCCGTCACTTGATTATATAAAAAAAAACAAAGATCTACTATAAACACATAAAAATATTCGCATTCGTATAACGTTAGACATGGTATGCTGAAGGAGCTGATTTGAATCCAGCAAGATCGAAGAATCGAACACTTAAAAAAAAATTTGGGATGGGACTTGAACTCACGACCATACTGCACCGAAGTATTGCTCTTACCAACTGAGCTACGGGTCAAGTTATCGAGTTGTCGAAATTCTCCTATGTCTTTTTGTTAAAGATCCTTGTACTGTATTTTTCGGCACTCCACACCGTTAGTCACATCTAGTGAGAGATTTTAGAACCTTCTTCACAGCTTCCTATAATGTGTTCGATCTTTGTATAAGAATTAGTGGAGTTATTTTACAAAAAATCTCATAAGATCGAAGATTTTTTTCTTAAGTGTTCAATATTTTTAAACAATTCGACATATTTAAACAATTAATCAACGGCAATAGAGACGCGTAACATAAAATTATGGATTTTGCAAATCTTATTGTAAAAGTCAATCAGTAAATCGAGGCATGTGTATCTTGTTTTGCATCGCTTTTTAAATAAATTAATCATTTAAAAATGATGACTGTACTGATCCTAGATACATATGTAGGTAGTCAATATTATAGAACCATTTACCTTAATTGCTTTTTTTTTGTTAAGATGTTTGCGATCCCAATCAATATTTTCTTTTAAATTAATGAACATTTAGCAAATTAATGTTTGGTAATTTTAGTTCCCTGAGTAAACTAGTAATGCCATCTATGGGATGTTATGTATGTGGGAGTCGCTTCACTTTTATAATGAAAGTTGTGACTAAGTTGATACCTTTAAGCAAAAAAATATGTTTTTTAAAATATGGACTCACACCACTTTTTTAATGATCAACACATATTTGAATATATTTATATTAACTGTATTTTTAGTAGTTTTAGGTGAATGTATCGGTGAAATATTCTTGCACAGGTAATTAATAATTTATATAAGTTATGAGAGCTTCTATCTGAAATTTACTTAAAGGTCCCGACTAAACATTTACGCAATGAATCAATTATTTATTTGCCTGTAGCTTTACAAAATTACAAACGCAATTCGTTTATATGGCGTGCGAGCAAAAACTTTAACAAACTTTCTGCCATTTACGATTTTGACTTATTTAACACTAGCTGTGCGTGTGTTAAGAAACATTTAACTAAGTAATTCATTTTTATGAATACAGTGAGTTGGCGGGTTTGAGTGGTGATACATTATTTGTATAGTGTGAAGAGTATGTGTGTGTGTGTTATGTTATATTTATGTTGTTAATGTTAATGTTATATTGTCTTACTGTTATCAATGCATCAAATATTATTGTATTTTTATCAGTAGGGAACTGTTTTGCTTCAAATTATTTAATTAAGTCTCTATTTTATTGTAATATAAGCTGTTTGTGCCCTCCAAAACATAAATAAATAAATAAATAAATAAATAAATAAATAAATAAATAAATAAATAAAATCACCTTTTATAAACCATGTTTTAAGCAGATAAATATCAATAATTCATGCAATATCATTCATTCTTACATTCACACTCTGTGCATTTTGTCATAATTCTTTTTACATTGTATAAATAAAATTTACGACAAATGCGTCGTTGACTTCTGGTTTATTTGATTCTAAGTGTCAAACCGTTTTGAGCCTA
>NW_020653732.1:5868605-5893919 GCF_003589595.1 Hyposmocoma kahamanoa | reverse complement strand
TTTAGTTAATTCTAGACACTTTCTGAAAAATTGTCCGATTCCCTATTACTCACTTCCCGTGAAAGATTATTAAAATTATGTATAGATTAAAATTTATTACATACATCTAAACAATTAAATATATTGAAAAATAAAAGGGAAAAAATATTTTCATCTTACTCATTGACGTATCTTGTTCCGTTGCAATGGAGGTGATTTTCGAATAAAAATGTGTAGTCTGATGTGCCGTTATCCGTACATACTCAATAGTGAGGTCTGTTTTGTCCAGATCTAGGTCACGAAAAGTTTGTCTCATTTTGAGTTGAGTAGTTGTTTTTTAATTGTATCTTACAATAATCTAAGAATGGTTTCACTGACGTGTACAGAATCAAATTTTACGTTCAATAACAGAATAATCTTGAAAGTCACATATTTTGAGTTACAACACTATTGTAATAGCAGTGCGATATACTGTTACTAAACGTAAAAGTTGATTCTCCACACATCAATAAAACTGCCGTTAAAACATTGTTATAAACAATTAAAAGGTATCTACTTAACTCAAAATGAGACAAACTTTTTGTGACCTAGTTGACTTATGTCTGAAGGTGACGCGCGCAGTGGCAGTGCCCCTCAGATCTTTGCGATTTAAAGCTGTGAGTGGCATTGCAACTATTTCTATAGATATAGATTCTTTTTTGTTGGAAAGAGGGTAGGTGCTCCATAATGGTCCCATTTCATTTTGAAAAAAATCATCCACCTCTAAGGGTCACGCATGAACATTCATTTTTGCAAATAGCGCCTAAATTTTACTTAAGGAACAATTATTGTAATGGTTGGTTTTGCTATTCTCCAATTCAAGGCGTTTTTCTCTCAATATACTTTGAGTAGTGAGAACCGATTTATATTATCTTCTGTGTCAAGTCCTGTATAGTGGCAAACTAGGTGATATTTCAATAAAACTTGGCAAATAGATGTAATTCCACGTACTTTTGAGGTCGGTTTTTTTAGTACTCTGTACTGAGATTATATTTTTATAAGACCGTCTCCATAAGAAGTTCTCCTTTAGTGACTCACTTTATGAAAACTTTTCAATTGCAGATTTTATGAGCCAGTCACGTTCCAGCCGAACATCCTACCCGTGTGTGTACCAGATGACGACGAAGACTTCGTTGGGAAGACTGCCTACGTCACTGGCTGGGGAAGACTTTATGATGGTGAATATTATTATTATTCTTTTCACATGCCTCAGGGTCTTTTTTTACTGTGCCTGTTGGTAATCGACATGCCTGTCCATATTAGGCTATTTATCAGTTTTAAAAAGTCAGAGAGTGCGTTATAAATTTTAATTGACATAGAATACGGACCCAAGTTGACCATTTGCAGTTTTGAAACTGTTGTTGCTAGCCTGCATTTGGGTTTTAATCCAAATTATTCTTGACAATTAGACACATTTGTAAAATATATATGCATGATAAAGTCAAGACATTATATTTGATGCAGTACTATTGGCAGCTGGTAAACGAGTCTATATTGTCGAGTATGCGAATACATTTCTTCTGTAACGCAAAAACTTTTTTGCGTCATTCCTGTCGCCCCACAACGCAACACCATAGCTAAGCCAGGCATGAGAATACGCGTAGTAAGCGCTAGTTGCTGTCTTAAGGTCAGTCGATTTTTTGAGTTCGTTTAGAGCATATGTGAAACTTGACAATTTACCAACAACTTTATTTACATGATCCTTCCAATTTAAATTGATGTCGATATTTATTCCTAAGAGGCAAAGGGAGTTTACAGAATCAGCGGAATGTTGTTAAATTTATACATTAAGTTTATAGGGCATTGCACTGCATTAATTTAGTTTTATTAAAATTAACTTCTAGCTTATGTTCATTAAGCCAGCTTGTTATTAATTTCAAATTTAAATTCAAAAGTTCTTGAAGTTTTGTAGTATTGGGGTAAGGTAGAATCATCGAAATGTCGTCGGCGAAGAGAATGCAAGGAATATCAAATTGATTGAGCAAGTCGTTGATATAAATTAAAAACAGCAAACATCCAAGGACGCTACCCTGGGGGATAGATCGACTTAACATTATCTTGTCAGACCTGACACCCCTAATAAATCCCGTCCTACGGTCATAGAATTCAACGTCGACGAATTGCATGCGTTGCCTTAAATAACTAACCAATTATGAGCTGCACCCCTCACGCCTATGTCATAAAGCTTGTTTAGCAAAATTGGATATAGAACCCTGTCATTAACCTTGCTCATATCCAATAGGATCCCAATTGCACGATGTTTGTCATTAAATATGTTCATTATTTCGTTGACGTAATTATAAATAGCAAGACCCGTAGAACGTCCCTTTCGAAAACCGTACTGCCTATTGTTAAATATTGCATATTTCTCACAAAACGAATAAACTCTATTGTGCATAATGGTCTGAAAAATTTTGGAAAACGTGGATAGGAGTGCTATTGGACGATAATTATCGCAACAAGTCCTATCGCTTTTTTGTACAGGGGCTTTACAACTGTTATTTTTAGTAGTTCTGGAAAAACTCCTACCGTAAGTGACACACGCCTTTATTAGTATTGGTGATAATTCGTCGTAGCCACTTCTTTTATTTTTCAATTTTCTAATTACATTGTAAATTTCTTTGGAATCAGTGAGACGTATAAATATTGAATTCTCAGAACGTTTGTCAACTGGTCGACCGACAGCAAAGGGCTCGTGTGGTACAGGGTGTGACTCCACTGATGTGAAGTAGCAGTTGAAATGGTTAGCAATTTTAACTAGGTCGTCAGTAACCAAATTATTTACGTTTAATGAAATATATTCTTTTTTTTCCTTTTTCGTTCCCTTATTTGTGTGTTCTCTTATTATTTGCCACATACTTTTTGTAATGTTGCTTGAATTTTTTATAATACCTTTATACTGTTCTTTCTTTGAGACATAAACTGCTTGTTTTAACAATTTTTCGTAAGTTTTGTGTTTTAGAATAGGGCTATTTGAACTAGAAGCTACAATTTTAAGTAAACGCTTATTTTTGCATGATATACTTTTTTAGGAATTGTGGTGTTGAGTATTTGTTGAATTTTATTATGAAATGCATTGAAGTTTGTATTTACATTTTCACTTTGTTTTATTAAATTGTCCCATTTTACTTTTTGAAGTTCAGATTTAAAGGTAGCAACGGTTTTTCCATTAAATGATCGTTTGTCTATGTACCAAAATTTCTTACCATTACTTGATTGTTTCGGAATTTTTATTAAGATTGCCTTGTGGTCTGAGAATCCGTAATCTTTGACTGTCATTTGTAAAGTTATGTTAGCATTATGTATGTTGGTAAATATTAGATCTATGCAAGTGGCAGAGGTTTGAGTGATTCTAGTCGGTTCCTTAATTTGTTGTATAAAGCTAAAGCTTTTCATAAAATTCGATAGATTTACGGTTGAAATATCTTGTACTAAAAAATTAACATTAAAATCTCCCCCGACAACAACATTTTTTTTAGTATCTTTTTTTGTTAAAAGACTTAATAGTTTTGACAGTGACTCGAAAAACAATTCAGGCATTCTATGTCTATTAGGCCAGTATAACACTGTTAAGACTAAATTTAATTTAGGTATTTCTATTGCACATGTTTCTATTACAAATTCTACTGAATGGCATGATAGATCTTTTCTTTCATTAAAGACAATATTTTCCTCCAACAATATACATACGCCACCTCCTTTGCGACTGGATCGACAAAAGTAGGATGTGAGTTGAAAGCCATTTTTTTGAAGAAGATCTAACTTTTTCTCCGTGATCCATGTTTCTATTAAGCAGATGGCTTGCACGTTCTCATCTTCCTGTGTGGCGACTTCCAGTATATGTCTTTTATTTTTCAGACTTCTAATGTTTTGAAACAATATGTTAAAGTTAGCGGCGAAAATTGTTCACAGAATTGTTTGTCTTATCATGATTTTCGAAATTCGTTTTACGCGCTTTGGGGGTCTTGCAGTAATTCTTCATTTATAGGGTTAAATGGTGCACTATGTTCAGAACGGTGATTCGTTGGTTAGGCGTGTGCTTTTTGCCATTTATGTATAGTATGTTATCAGTGATGTGTGCTCGCTGTCCGTTTCGTCGTGCTTTGATTAGGGTCTCAATCAACAACGTTCTATTTTTTTAGCGATTATATATACAGATATTCTGAGACTGCTATACCTGTTCCTTTGAAATAGTAACCGTGTTGTAATATGTTTTTGGTCATTTGTTGGTTCAACAGTTCGATGACTATAGGCCGTCGATTTCCTTTCTTTCCTATTCTTCTTATGTCTTCTAAATAGCCGGTGAGGTTAATGTTTAAAATATCCTGAAAAGCAAATATTATTCTATCACGTAGTTCATATTCTTCTTCCCAGGGGTGCTTCTCAAAACCATATAAAACAATTTTTTTCTTAATGTCGTTTTGATAAGAACTTTGTTGATAATTATCATTACACTTATTGTTAATGCTCTGTAGCACTTGACGCATCTCATTTATTTCTAGTTCCAATTTTTTACTTGTACTTTCTAAAATTTCAACACTAGTTTTTAGTAACTTCTGTTCCGTGTTTTGTTATTGTGGTTCTGGGATGCTAGAGTTTTGTTTTGACTCCGATGTAATAGTTTTAAATTCCGACTTGGTAAGTTCTCGCATCTCAGCAACTAACTGCTCCTTTAAATGATTAAACTTTTTATCTAATAAATTTTCCCATTGTTTCACAGTCGATAAACAGTTTATAGTATTTTTAGTGTCAGTTTCAACGTTTATTTGTAGTATGTCTCCTAAAATGCTGGAGTCATTATCAAGTTGATACTTGCTGTCATTCATAAAACTAGTCTTTTTTCTTTGTGTGACATTGTTATGACTTGGGGAGCGATAGGCCTCAGTTTTGTCTAAAATGCTACTAGAAGAAATTTTTAAGTCACGTATTGGCGTAATTGTGTTACTTGTTTTGGGCATCTTACTTCGACAAGTTTGGCATAACCAGTATTTTGTCCGCTCCGGTGACATAGTGTTATAGAAACGCTGTACACTAACATTTGCGCAGTCCAAGTCATAATGTTCAAGGCATTTACAACAAGTGAGATACTGTTCATCGGTAATAATTTGTAAGCAGCCACCGCATTTCAATTTTGGTAACGCCATCTTTAGTCACCTTGTAATAATTAATGATGGATTGTCGCCTCGTGTGTTAAATAGTTGAAGCGATTGACAAACTATCGATTCCTAGTCAACCCTTTGCTTGGCCATGTAGGTCTTCCGTGTTTCGCTAGATGGAGAGTTATTTTTTTTAAACAAATCTGCGTCGGCGCTTAGGTTTGAACTCGCGTTCGCTGGATAGCAGTCTCACTGTGTGACCACTAGACCAAGAGGCTATTGACGTCTCGGAGCGAAATTTCAAATGTCTTTCAAATGTCTGTTTTTTTGCACAGTTTTAGAATGGAGTCCAAAGTTCAACGAATACATTCAATATTTAACGGTTTTGGTAATCATACACTGTATCACGTGATATATAGACTAAATATTTATATTAAGGTGTTAACTTCATCAATCATCAAATCAATCATTAAATCATCGTGATCAATTAATTTGTTCATCTAATAACTTTTGAATTTACAAACTGTTCTTCTCACAAACACTAATTGACCATATTTGTGGAGGTTCGAAGTACTATGTCACAGTTTTTTTTCCAAATAACACATAAGAACTATTTTACTAAAACTCACAAGAAAACAATAAGTACACTCCCAGTAGCGCCCTCAGACGAAAAAAAACTAACGTAAAGTACCCATAGAATATAGCGTTTGTCTTGTAAATGTTCGATGTAAGCTTGAGTTTCAAAATCAAAATCAAATCAAAATCAAAATAATCTTTATTCCATAGGTAAACATTATTACACTTGAAATCGTCACAATGGTTAAACTCTACCGCTCATTCGTAAGGCAGATTCCCCTGAGAAGAATGAGCAAGAAACTCTAGGGGTTGCTCTTTGTAAATAACATTTACAATATTTTTTTTTATTTGAAACATCAGAGATCGAGACTACCTCCATGAGCTAAACGGGTTACTACCACGGATTTTTGTCATCCAAGTACGCAGAAGTTGTATAATAACCTTTAGTATAAAGTTTTTGTTTCACTATAGTTTTAAACCTCGTGAAAAGCAAATTTTGTATATCAACCGGAATCTCGTTATAGAAGCGTATACATTGCCCCTTAAATGATTTTTTGACTTTGTGAAGACGACTATCAAGAAAAGCTAGTTTATTTCTATTCCTCGTATTAATGTTATGTCTGTCACTATTTTTCATAAATAAATTACTATTCCTTTTAACATAAATTACATTTTCATAAATGTACTGTGAGGCTAGTGTAAGAATGTTAATTTCCTTAAACTTATCTCTCAAAGATACTTTGGGGCCCAGATTGTAAATTGCCCTAACTGCACGTTTCTGCAGGACAAAGATTCTATTGATATCGGCGGCATTACCCCAAAGCAAAATGCCGTATGTCATTAAAGTTTCTTTTTCTATCGTGATAACTTTTAGGAATCGTGTTTTCGCACCGCATAGTAATCAGTGTATATTCTCCATTTTACTATGTATTTTATACAAAGTGATTGAATCAACACTTTCCCTGTAATGCGGAATCAACCAAAGCAATTTGAGATAGTATATATAGACTCTTCAATCGCAAAGATCTGAGGGGCACTGCCACTGCGCCCATCACACGTGAGATAAGTTGACTTGAATTGAGTTGAGTTCCATTTTTACTTGTAGCTCCATTGACTTACAATTATATGGACGTCGGGTCCGCGCTAAAAAGTGTCCGAACTTATAGGGCGTTAAAATTGTATACAGAGCGTCATTCACGCTTTAGTCTTCGTTTGTTCGACTGACAGCGAAGCAAGCAAAATTAGACAGTACTGCGATGACATTACAATTTAAATTCAACGTTTTCGCTTTTTCATATTCCTTTACATGTCACTACGTTTAAATAGGTTGACTTGGGACATTTTTTTCGTGGTTTTTCTATTAGACCCGTCGTCCATTTATTTGTAAGTCTATGTGTAGCTCATACAAAAGTCAACTTTGCCATTAATCTTTTGGTTAGTTATCTACTACGTTATTTACATAGCGCCACTAGAATTACTTTAAAATCCCACTTCAACTTCCTAGGTAAGTTCTTTTTTATTTTTTTGTAACATCAAGTGACGGGACGAACAAGTCGTGCGCCTGATGGTAAGCTACACTCCTGTCCTTAACAGTTACAGTGCCACTCAGAGCTTTAAATTGGAAAGACCTGAGGGGCACTACCACTGAGCCCGTCACCCTGACACATAAGTTGACGAGTCCCATGTGCCTGTAATTTCACCAGCACCCTTACCCTTCAAAACCGGAACACAGTAATGTTGACATTACTGCTTGGCAGTAGAAATAGGTGAGGTGGCAGTACTACCCTGGACGAACTCTTTCACAAGGAGCTCTATTGCTACTTAAAATAATTTTATCTTACGGTGCAGTAAAACTATTTTAGGTAATCCGGAATTTGAAAAACTAATTTATTAATATTTGGTGGTTTTTAACCACTCTTTGTATCTATATATAGACATTTAGGCCTAAAAAAACACTGACAGCTGGTCGGGCTGTTGTCGGGTCGGGTGCATGGCTGGTGTAATTCCGTGTATTTATACGGACGACAACACACCACTCGCGGGCGCGAGGCGGACACAGGTCGGATCCCGCGCCCGCTCGTGATGTGTTGTCGTCCATATAAAAACACGGAATTACACCCGACGTGCACCCGACCCGACATGCGCCCGACCCGCACCCGTTCTCTGTGTTTTAAGCTTTTTCAAATTATTTTGAATACCCTATTCCGGCCATTGATTATGAGTCACAAATTAAGCATTACATTCTCATATTCCACAGAGGGTCCCCTCCCAAGCGTGTTACAAGAAGTGCAAGTGCCGGTCATCAACAACACAGCTTGCGAGGCTATGTACCGGGCTGCAGGATACAACGAACACATACCCAACATTTTCATATGCGCTGGATGGAAAACGGGTGGATCTGACAGTTGTGAAGGTGTGTATCTTTCGTGAAAGAGAGAGAAGAACATGCTCTAGAAAATTCAGAAAAGATTACTTCCCATATTTACGTTATACAGGGTGTAATCGTTAAATTTGCCCAGGCTTATTCCATAAATACAAGAGATATGAAATACCTTATGAAAATCTATGTTAACTAAAAGTATAAATGACATCAATAACTTTTTAATAATAAAACCAGAAATATCCAAAATGTTAACATTAAACGCTCTTCTTAATTTAATAAGACAGTCGTAGTTCTGTTAAATGTGGCTAGTCGCGCATATGAACATATACCAGAACGTTTAACTGAAATCAAAAGACGATTGAAGTCGTTATTTTTCAAATTAAACGCTCTATTTCATGTGGCCAGTGGTTCAAATGAACATCGAAAACAAAAGACGACTAAGTCGTTCTTTTTTTCAAATAAAACGTTCTCATAATGTATATAGTTCTTATGAACATATACCAGAATTTTTAATCGAAACCAAAAAACGATTGACATCGTTCTTTTTTTCAAATTAAACGTTCTGATACATGTTGCCCGGGGTTCATGTGAACGTTGTTATCATAATTCAACCTTTTCTTAAGGTTCATCTAAATATGTTTATGCATGTATATTGTATACTCGTCAAGAATATTGTATTGAAAACGAAACATTACATATAACAAACCAACATTTCGGGCTCTTTGCAGACACATATAGGCGATTTTTTTTTCATTTCCAATGTGCATCCTGAAACTGAACTCGATGTCATACTTTATTTTATGATGCAGGTGACAGCGGCGGCCCAATGGTAGTGCAAAGAAGCCGCGATAAGCGGTTCGTCCTCGGTGGCATCATCTCGTGGGGCATCGGCTGCGCAGAGCCCAACCAGCCCGGAGTCTACACACGAATCTCCGAATTCAGGGATTGGATCAACCAGATTTTACAATTCTAAAACCTTCCAACAAGTTCTGGAATATTGTCAAGACTGTGACACGCGAGACGTTTCGTACAAAATAATATGCGACTAACTGCGTTCCGGATGTACTGTCGTTTCGTATACAAGATTACATTTTTAGCAATCATTGACTATATAATAGCTATGATAGACAGGCTGATTTTGTAGTCACCTCGTGCAAAAGACTAATAATCTTGTTTTGGTTTTTTTGTCTAGATTTTAGGACTAAAGGGTTAATTTTTTCTACCTAATTTCTGTGACAATTAAGTATTCAAGTATATTATCGTGAAATGTTAAATATTATTTCTGGATACTACACTAGACTATTAAATAATTCTTCTTCGAAATTAATAAGAGGAAATTAACCTGAAAATTACATATGGCCCCATTCATAATGAAGCGTTGGGCTTGATTGCGGGCTACGCGTGTTGATTAAATGTATGAAAATTTTAAATCGGCGGAAATTTTTTTAAATATATTTTTCAGAACAAATAGCAATAATGGAATTAAATTGGAAAAAATATTCAGAAAAACATTTTTTTATCTGAAAAATAGATTTTTCAAAATGGATATTTTTCCATAACCCAATTCTAGGCACGTGCCACATTCATGAAGTGCTATCTCTAAAAAAAATTATACCTGGCGTACGCACGCTCCTGAGTACGTTCTTTCGTCATGGGGTGCAGTAACAACAAAAAGACTATAATATAGACCGTGCTTGGGTGATATAGCTGTGAAATTTTATATGAAAACTGCTTTACAATAAGGCGACACTGAATTTATTTAAATAAAAATATATTAAAACGACCAGTGATTTTATAACTTACACATTTATTAACGTGACGGTCGAAACACTGTATTAAATTATACTTAATTCATTTTTAATACATACGTCCATAATTAAATAATTATGATGTATTTATTGCGAACTTGTGTTTTTTAAGTAGAATAATTTTATTTATTGTAGATTTTTTATATTTTCAAATTTAAAAAAAAATTAAGTATATTTGATGTTATGCCAGTCGTACATTTTTTTTTTAATTAATCTGTAATATTTTAACACGGTGTTCTTAAAATTAAAAAAACGCTTTGGTTTTTAAAAATTCGTACAAAAATATTTCAACTGCTAACATCTGAAAACGATTTGTCGCTAAATAAACTTGGTGTTATAGTCTTATAGTATGTAATAATGCCGTGTTAAAATAAATAATAAATAAATTCTTTTTTTTGAACAATTATAAAATCTTTTCTTTGGTTAAAAACTCCACGCGACAGCAATTAATTATAGAAATAAAGTTATAAGAAAAAAAATGTAAATAACTTAGTGAAAAATAAAGCATTTATTATTTTTAATTTAATATTAACTGTAATAGCTAGCCATAATTATTACTCAACATCAACGAATTTTACTTTTAACTGATTTATTAAATTTTTTTTAATGTTGTTGCCGTTGTTTTTTATTTGCATTACTTGAACTAGTATAGAAAAGAAGTAGATATTGTTTACAAAATCTATTATGTAGTAAGACTGCCACTTCAATAAGTTTGCATTACCTTACATAAGTTCACTAGCTTAGCCGTATCGTGACTGCGTGCCGGATTTGAAGGGTTAAGGGTGCTGGTGAAATTGCAGGCACGTCTGACTTGTCAACTTATGTCTCAGGGTGACCGGCGTAATGGCAGTGCTTCACGTGTCTTTGTGATTTAAAGCTCTTAGTGGCATTGCAACTGTTATGGACAGTCATGTCGCTTATTACCAGGCGCGCGACTTGTTCGTTCCGTCGCTTGATATCCGTAAAAAGATCCCTTATATTCTAAATCCAGCTGAAGACAAAATTGTTAATCGAGCACGAATCCTCCGATACGACATTCGAGGAATTATTTTCTGTTTGAATAAGGAGAAGTAAAATTCATTTATAACTATATATGTACCGCTTTTCTCAAAAAATGCGAAAAAATATAAAAAAAATATACATAAGTATAAATTGTCCAAACGCGGAATAATAATATATTATATGTATAGAACTATGCAACTTGAGGCTCAACTTACATCACCACGAAATATGTTCACGCTTATTTGTAGTGTAAGCGTAATCTTTATTTAGTTTACAGTACCGGCACGCTATGATGGCCGTTTTGACAGATTAAAATAGAGAGATCAAATCTCAATTAATTATCGAAAAAAATATAATCAAATGCGAGTCGCATCTATAAGTTTTTAGATTTATAACTAGTATTGTAAGGAGCAGCTGATTAAAAAGTTTTAATAAAACGAAAATAAAAATGTTTACTAAATATATCGTCATTTCGAAACTGCTTTGTTTTGCATTGAGCTTTGACGCGAGTTTGCCGGAGGTAGAAATTGTATTGTGACAGCGATCCTATAAGTGGCGATCGTATTAGATTTCATTTAAAAAAAATTCGAATATCGAAAAACAAATGCCGAGTTGTGTCGTTAAATTATACATCCATAAATTTTATTGCACGTAGTTATGAATTAATACGAAACTTGATGAGCGGACAAACGTCAAAACGGCCATCTTAGCGTGCCGGTACCATGATGCTTATTTTTATAGAAAATAATCCTTTTAATAACAATCAGTTAATTTTCGGTAAATTGTAATGTTAATTAAAAGGGCGCATGTAACAATTTTTCAAAAAATTTAGTTTTTTTTTTTAAAGATAGCCTCGCCTCAGGGAAACAGTTTATCGCGGGTGCCATGGGCACTCACATAGGTAGACAAGCCCAAATTACACCCAAACTCACGAAATAAATAAATATAAGCCGTACAAATATTTCTCCCGTCACAGGAATCGAACCCGGGACCTCTGCGTGGCAGTCCAGCATGGTAACCGTTCAGCCACGGAGGCAGTTACTGCAGTTGTATACTGCCGTGATGTAAAAAAGGGCGATTTGTCACTATTTATTTTTTCCTAGGTGGAAAGGTAGGAGAAGTTACCGCAACAGAAATGCAGATATTTTTTTAATTTAATTTATTTAAACATTATTTTCTCAGCTTTAAGTTTTTGTCACAAACCTTAGTGGTTTAAAATGCGATTAGAAACATATTTGTGTATTTTGTCCTTTATACAATAAAAAAATAAAAAAATAAAAAAAAACTAACGGCGGAAGAAATAGGTTAAGCTGATTTTGTTAATACTAGATAGCGTTAGTAACATTAAGCGAAGTTTCTGAATCGCGCTATAGTAAGATTATTTATTTACTCGCTGCAGACTCGGCCATAAATTATTAGAGCTACACGGCGATATTGCGCTCTCTCTTCCACTTAGGAGCAGGTAATGGTGCATCACTGCAGTTGATAAATAAATGCTATCGATAAAGATAATGTTCAATTTTGTTGTAATAGTGAAAGTAGAAATGGAAATAAAAAATAATTGATATAGCACGTTATTGATAACAATACGTGTTTCGGCCGTAATATTAGTTCCGACAGGTGGAATATAATTTTTATAAAAACTATGATGAAATACAGTTACTATTATACAATACTATTATGTATTACTTAAAATAAAAAAGTTGCGTCATTTAGACAATAGCAGGTAATAAATTATTCAAAAGGTACCGCATCGATTTGTTTTATCGATAACAGGCGCACGCACAAGTCACGTGCGAACGCCACTAAGCAAGGTGTAAGAGAAATCGCAATATCGCTGTCTCGCTCCGATTATTTATGACCGAGTCTGCAGCGAGAAAATAATCTGACTATAATAAGGTTTTTCTGGACTCATATACAAGAGTCACCTGTATATGGCTAAAAGGATTTAGTAGATTTCGTATTTAACAGTTAAGAAACCAACGAACAGCAGTTTTTTTTAGTACCCAAGAGTACAGACACAATGAAATGGAATCAAATTTTATAATCAGCTTGTTGAACTTCATGTCGAATGCGTCACGTACATCGAGTATATAACCAGAAATAGAAACGAAGATGCGAGTCTGAAACAGAATTCACACTGTCCCGATATTCCCGCAGCTATCGTATCTAGTTTGTACGTTGCACATTTTACATAAAGTTTGTTGGGCTATGTACAATTTCATTTAAAAAATAGCTCTCATTACGTCTCGCGGCAAATGGATTGCGGTTCCATGTAAATTGAGCCCGCCTGTACGGCCGCGTAGACAACTCTGTAGCTCACATTACGGCTTGGCGGTAGAAATAGGTAAGATGGCAGCACTTTCCTGGATGAATTCTTTTACAGAGAACTCTGCTGCTACTAAAACTATGTCCGGATTCTACACATAGAACCCTATCACCAGCCTGGTGACACCAGTAAGGGCGCCTTAAAATTAAATGCTTATAGAAGTACAACTCCTTGAAAAATTGCCAAACAGAAGGTTTCTCATGGTATACTTCTTGATTTGTTATGTTGCAGTACATTGCATAGATGGCATTTCTTTGAATTTATTTCCGAATCGAGTTCATAGATGTTCGCGATTGTTAAACATAGGAAATGTAACTATTTTTCCGGATTTAAATCGCGTATATTTGTTTTTTCAAACAACCAACCGACAACCAAAAGTCAACTGTGACCATGGGACCTGTAAAGGGCCCGAAACGTTGGCTTATTTGAAAAAACAAATATACGCTATTTAAATCCGCAAAAATAGTTTACCATCTATTGATCAGCGTTAAGAATCAAAATAATAAAGCAGCAGTAGAGCTCCTTGTAAAAGAGTTCATCAAGGGAATTACTGCCACCCTACCTACTTCAAGCCGTCATCTGAACATTACTGTATTCCGGTTTTGAAGGGTAAACGGTGGTGATGAAATGACACGCACAAGGGATTTGTCAACTTACAGCTCTAGGAGGCACTGCAACTGTTATGGGCAGGCGTGTCGCTTACCAACAGGCACGACTTGTTCGTCCCGTCACTTGGTATAATAAAAAAAGCGTCCTTAAAAGCGGAGTTAGGCGTACGACATTTCTTTCTTTCTTTGTATGTATCTGTACTAGTATAGTATTATATTATCTGTGCTAATTGTCCTTGCCTTGAGGAATTAACAAGTCGTGCGCCTGATGGTAAGCGACACGCCTGTCCATAGCAGTTCCAGTGCCACTCAGAGCTTTAAATCACAAAGATCTGAGGCGCTTTGCCTCTGCACCCATCACCCTGCGACGTAAGTTGAAAAGTCCCATGTGCCTTTAATTTCACCAGCACAGACTTTTTAGTGGAGCGGTTGCAGCGTCACAAAGGCGCCACTACAGCACTTATAGTTCGAAGGCGTCTGGTTTGAAGGCGCCCTATTCCGCATATAAAAGCAATAAGGGCATATAAGTGTCATAAGTCTCATAAGTGTATAGGTACAATAAGACAAGCAAATCTTGAATAAAAATTAGTATATTAAGGGAAGTCTAGTAATAAGACGGACTTTTTGGGTTACGTTTGAAGAAGCCGGAGTCGTCGTTCGTGTGTTTGATCACCTTGGCACTTGCCGTAGTCGTAGTGGTAATGGCCGCGTTCATCAGCTTGTTCGTCAACGGTATTTTTTGCGCCGTTTTCTTAACAACTTTAGCAGCAACAAGCATACCTACATGAAGCCACCAAGACACCAAGTCTTTAGTTAACAAGTTTATTTAATTATTTGGTTTAGGGCTTTGGATGGAATGGAGTTCCTGTGGCAAAATGTAGAAAAAAGTCGTTGAAAGACCAAGTACAAAGACACGACGCAAGCACATAGAAAGATTCGTGAGGTCCGTTGGTTCGTTCCGTGGCTTAGTTGGTATAGCGTCTGGCACGGTATGCAAGAAGACGTCGGTTCGCATCCGACCGGATCGATGTATTAATAATTATACAAACTAGTGGAGTAATTTCACAAAAAATAATTGAATATCAATTCAATAAAAATTTAATTAAGATGTAGATAGACAAAACGTTTATTCAACACAAACACAAGCAAAAACAAACATTTAAGAATCTGTACTACCTCCTCCCGCACTAATACGGTTTATTATGTTTAGGTCCAACGGCAGGGACACTGGCTTTATTTCAGAATTTATTTTTTCACAAACGACATTTGAAAAATGCATATCGTATGTTATAAGTGTTCTGTTTAGTTCAGTTTATATAAAAAAACATTCGTGTATGTAAAGTACCTATTGAACAGCTGTTTTGCTGTAAAATTTCGAGGTAAGTTTGAGTTTTTTTTTCTATCGTGAAAATCTTTGGGAATCGTGTTTTCACGCCGTATACTAAGCAGTATATATCCTCAATTTATTTATCCCGTGAGTTTGGGTGTAATTTGTGGTTGTCTACGTGTGTCCATGGCACCCGCGATACGGGGTTTCTCTAGGCTACGAGTGTGTGCGTTATTGTTATTATTATTACTTCACAAGGTACAACACAAAAGCACATAGAACGTAAATTAGTACACATTGATATAAACACATGTTTGTAGAGAAAAATAAAATTTTATACTGGTCATACCTATTTACAACAGTTTGTGCTGAAATGGCCCTGACTAGGCATAAAAGTTTTTTATTGCATAATACGCTCACCATTCGCTATAACTTTTACTCCATAAAAAGATTTTGTAATACTGTCAAAAGAAAAAATCGCTTAGAAACATCGCGTTTTGTAGACAATCATAATAGCTTCATAGGAGTGAATATTCTTCTACAAGATCAACTACACTAAAGCAAGAAAAATAATCTTTCCGTATTCTAAAGTTTTTCTATAGATAAAGCTATAGACAAAATGCTTCCAACGGTGTTTTGAAAAAAGCTTTAAATTCTTATCGCCATTTTTATTTTTAAAGAATGACTATGAAGTAGCCGAGAAAAATTTCTTTTCTTTTTAAAAAGTAAATGTAAGTTGAAATTAGCTTGAAAAAGCCTAGAATTTCTTGGAAATAGTTTATTTTGTGAGTTATTTTGTATATTTAAGCTTTCTATAAATATTTAAAACCGAAAATCGATAACTGTATTTTTGTTAACTTTATATTTATACATAAATTTTTAAAATAAAGCAAGCTCATTAGTTTTACGACAGGTTTTTCATTACTTTTCACAACGTATTTATAGTCGCTCGTCAATTCGCGCTTTCTAAACGAAAAAACATTGCGTGAAAACGTCAGAAATATTATATCTAATTTCGCCATGTTGCAATTTTGATAGTTTATATTTTGTAAGCTATCAAACTTGAAATCTATTAGTATTAAGAGAATTGCATCTTACGTTTGTAACGCTTTATTATTTTGGTTTTAAAATAGCATTCCTAAGAAATCTATCATAGACTATAAATAATCTAAAAACTGTCTGCAAGACTAAATTCTGTTCTAAAAATGGTCTTAGAGCATTCTAGAAGGGTTACTTGAGAAAAAAGATAAGAATCACTCTTAACACTACCTACAGATAATTTCTCACTCAGCACTCTTGTGATCTATTAAATTATCTAGAAACCTTCTTCAAGATATCTTGAGGGAATTTGAACTCTTAAAATACACAATCGAATTAAATGCCCAGGAACTAATAAAATCCTACCTTAAAAATAGACTTCAGTCAACACACATTAATAAAGTATGTCCCGTATCGAAAATTTAGAAGTTTTATGCATCATCACAGAGAATAGTAAGTCAAGGAGTACCTCAAGGTAGCGTATTGAGACAATTGCTATTCTTAATATACATAAATGACATTTCTAAATCAATTAACGACCCTATGATATTGTTTGCGGATGATTGTACGGTAATTTATGACAATGAAACAAATATAAATACAAGTTTGAACTCTATTATTGAATGGCTTAAATATAATGATCTAGTTATAAATCTTGACAAAACTAAAGTTATGAACTTTAAACAAAGATACAATAAACCTATGCAAACTAGAGTGGTCTATGAAGACAAGGAGGTCGGTGAAACAATGACAGTAAAGTTCTTAGGTTTATATATAGATAATAATCAAAAATGGTAAACACACCTAGAATATGTATGTGGTAAGAAACTAAAGTTTTCTTATGCATTGTTTAGGCTATCGAAAATAGTAAATTTAGACGCTCTAGTGACCGCCTACCATGGTTATGTAGCATCCAACCCTAGGTATGGAATCATTTTTTGGGGAAATGCACCACACATTGAACGCATATTCAAAGCCCAAAAGAGATGTATTCGGGCTATATGCGGCTTGAAAAAAACAGATAGCTGTCAACCACATTTTAAAAATTTGAAAATACTGACTTTACCATGCTTATATATATTTGAAATTTCACTTTTCGTAAAGCGTCATCTTCATTTATTTGAATTCGTCACATGCGCCCGCCGTTCTTATCAACTGAAAAGTAGATTGTGCAGAATTTAAGAAATTATTATTTAATTACCTAAATGATTGGACATTCTATAATATTGAAGATTTCTTATAAAATTTACATTTCATATTATTAAATTTGTTATTGATTATTTTACTATTGTTTTGCATTAATTGGACTGCATGATTATAATATTATTACAAATTATTGCATGAGAATTACTAAAACTAAGAAAACTTTGTATGCCATAAGGCGGATCACAGTGATTCAAAATTCATTCTTGTAACAACTTTATAACCTGTGTATCACAAAGAAATAAATGATTTGATTTTGATTTGATTTGATTAAATTCTGTTAGATATCTTATAGTACATATTTAGATATAGATGTGCTGCTTGGGTGCGCAGGTTATAGTGCCCTTCCCGTATAATCAAAAAGTTGATATGGAGGGCCACTATAAACAAAACGTATGTTGAATCTTATATTGAAGGGTAACTCAAAATATTGGCATCTAAAAGTTTTTTTTTATAAAATATATAACTGTAATAATTTTTATAGCGCATTCATTTGTTAACAATAATAGATAAGTAACAAAAAATTACATGTGTTGCACAGTCAAATATTTACGTGACACTATATTTTAGATATTTCCAGTTCTCTTATTAAATTTAACTGCAAAAAGTGTTTGAAAACGGATGAACAATTTAATTATGGAAACATGAACATGGCCGTGATTTGAAATCTGTTTTACTTAGTAATCAAATAATTTATCTAAAATATTGTTTCGTAACTGACAGAACCAGTACAATGGCATACAACGATTTTCGTTGAATTCGCTGTCCATTTTCAAATAATACTTTAAATCCGTACCCTAATAAATCTACATACATCGAGTATATAACCAGAAATAGAGACGAAATGTCATTTAATTTGCTTGAAAACTATTCTGTCAAATCATTACGGTGACAACTGGCGATGGGCCAACCCGAATTCGTAATAATTGACGGGTGTCGTCAATTATTTCACTTCAAATCGACCAGTTTACTTGAGCTTTGCTATAATGGACGAAAATTTAAAAGTACATATTTAATATTTAATTACTGATGAAATGTGATTCCGTTTGTTTTGTAATTAGATGTTTGGCTGTTTTTCCCACACCACCGAATGGAACAGCCCCCATTGTTAGAGATATTATCTTTTTTTACAATAAATACAGAATATTTTTGGAATATACGGAGACGTACACACAGGTCAGTTATTGGCGATGTACTATTTCAGCTTTCTAATTTGTGTTTTCAGCGCAAACGAGAGTTGATATTTAAAAGTGATATAAGGCCCATTTGCCTGATGAGTTGCCAGATTTCGTCTCTATTTCGGGTTAAATACTCGATGTCCACATATTATGACCATAAGTCAAAAGTAGTAAAGTCACGGTAGCTTTAAGCTTTTGTTTTAACAATTAAAAAGAAACAGAAGAATCACGGCACTTTCATAAATAAATGGAAAGAGACGTATAGCACTGGCAGAAGAACAGTAAAAAATTTTGCCCAGGCGTGGGGCAACACAGACTTATAAAAATACCTTACCATTCGTATTCACATAATATTGTGTTGTTTTTTCCGTTTTTGCAGTATTACCCGATGACCAAAAACAATCACTTGTTTTGTAGTTTGAATGATGATCCATCAAAGTGTCGTCGCCGGAATCTGTCGGAAGCCTTTTCAATTTCTTATTTATCTCCACGTCCGAGAACTCAAATATATTTTTGAGCGGATCGTAGTTGTATGAGCCGAATATTGCTCTGAAAATTACAATTACAATTAGCCAGATGAATCCCACTGCTGGGCAAAGGCTCCCCCTGATTCCTCCACGCATCCCGATCCAGAACTAACTGGACCCAAGCCTTATCGTAGGCCTCCAGTTTGTCGCGCCATCGCATCCTCGGTCTACCGCGGCACCTTTTGGGGCTGCACTGGGTCTTCGGACATGCGGCAGACATGACCAGCCCAATTCCATTTCAGTTCAGGAGCTTTTTGGCCTACATCAGCAATCTGAGTTTGGCAGCACAGTGTCGTGTTCCGAATTGGGTCGGTCCGTTTCACACCAAGTATGCAGTGCTCCATTGCTCATTGACAGACCCGAGTTTGGACTTTTGGATCTTCGTAAGTGAAGAATGCACGTGTCCATCAACTCCTTTTTGAGAGATATTGGGAGATACCCCTCATAAGATCTTTCATGGACCAATAGCTCCTCCAGGAATTTTCAGCTACTTGGTCATGTTCATTTTTAGTCCGATTTCGAGGCTTACAAAGCTTAGATCTTCGAACATGCGTTGTAGCCCTTGAGCAGATGAAGAAAAGAGGACAATATCATCCGCGAAAGGGAGGTTAGATAACCTTTTCTCGGCGAAACTAATGGTTTTTCTTTCTATCTTAAATATATTATCTAGAGCTCTGGAAATATTATTGTATATTATGGCGTTGTCTGTGTAAATCGTACTCTTGGTAATAAGGCTATATCTGCAAAATTGCTAATTTACAGACAAAATTAGTCGATGTCATTTTTATGCTCAATAACATTTCTAAGACTTAACTCCTAATCTAAGCATTAACCATCGAGTATATAACTATAAATAGAGACGAAATAAGGGCCATATATTCCTGGTAACACATTTTATAAATATCAATTCCCGTTTGCACTGAATTAGAGACAGGCCAACTACTGACCTGTGTGTACGTCTCCGTATATTCCAAAAAATATTCTGTATTTATTGTAATAAAGATAATATATCTCTAACAATGCCGTGCTGTTCCCTTCGGTGGTGTGGGAAAAACAGCAAAACATCTAATTACAAAACAAACGGAATCACATTTCATCGGTAATTCAATATTAAATATGTCATTTTGCAATTTTCGTCCATTATAGCAAAGCTCAAGTTAACTGGTCGATTTGAAGTGAAACAGTTGACGACACCCATTGACGACACCCGTCAATTGTTTCGAACTCGGGCTAGCCAATCGGAGCGAAGTTGTCACAGTAATGATATGGCAGAATAGTTTTCAAACAAATTAAATGACATTTCGTCTCTATTTCTGGTTAAATACTCGATGGCATTGACTCGCAATCTAAAGAATTCTAACTCTGTCATCTTTATATATATTTGAATAATCACTTTTCGTACAGGTGACCTGTTTATTTTAACATGTCACAAGTGCACGCGGTTCTGGTCAGTTGATCATCGACTGACACTTGTGAATGACAAACCAGACCATGCAAAACTGCTCAACTTACGATAAAGAAAGCTTAATTATAATGGCTTCGAAGATCTATAACAAAGTTCCGATTGCAATAAGGAATTGCAATAATGTTACAGAGTCTAAGACAATGTTATTTAATTACCTCGATGGAATGACATTTTACAATATTAGACTTCATTTAAAATTGTAATTGTTATTGTATGTTCTTTTTAATTTCTGACATTTTGTTTATTTTAGTATTATGTTATTTTATTGGGCGGTATGAATACAATATACTCGTACAAATTATTGCATGAGTATGTATGTAAAAAAACGAAACTTTGAATGCTGCAAGGTGGATCATAGTGATTTTATATGAACTTTTTGTAACACCTTTTGTGACTTATCACAAAGAAATAAATGAATTTTAATCTAAAGAACACTACAGTCTCTCAATGGATAAAACAGACGAACAAATTAGTTTAAACGACGTTAAAGATATGTCGCTACGATGCTAGCTAATTTACGATGGGCGAGTCGAGTTCTTTTTTTTTTTCACTGATCTTGTCACTTGATCAAATCTAATATAGCAACTTCGTCCAGGGAAGTACTAACCATGTCTACTTCTGCGTTTCGGTTTTGGAAGTTGTAAGCGAATTTACGCACTGCATCCGATCCGTATTTGTTCGGATTTGAGACTATACAAATCTGTCTATAAAAGTAGTGTTTTATTACTCAAAGTACCTTTTCCCAAAAGTCGTATAATTTTATCCACTGCGCTTTGCGATGTACCGATATCTATCGAGAATGAAAACGAGTTTAGACAATATAAATTTAATGTCATCTCTCGAGGTGCAACTGAACCCGGGACTGAATGCGACTCAAATTTAATTTACTTAAATTCATAACCAGCGTCACAGCCCATTCTCGGCTGTAGCGTTAGCTGAATGAGATCCTTTTGCATACGCTACAGCCGCACGCATGTCAGTATTAGTATTAATTTATACAGTAAAATTTGTTGTTTGGTTTAAATGTTAGCTATGCTGTTATGCATATTACTTTTTGTGATTGTTCTAATTATTTTTGATCACACGACACTATTAGGCTCGTTCGGGTTCCGTTGCAACTATAAACCAAACTCGAGTTCAGTTGATACAAACCCAAATTTCGGACCGTCATGTCTCGGATTCGGAACAGGCCCTGTGCTCTTTTCTCCGTCCGACATTCGTCCTTAACAATTACTGTTAAATAAGTAAATATCGACAAAATTATAAGACGCGTAATGTGAATGAGCTTTATACTCTTCGTATTCGTTACTTATTTGACTGTAATTGTTTCGGACAGAGAACGAAAGTAGACCCTTGATACGAATCGGATGTAGGTAGTGCGCAACGCTCTAAAGGTGCTGATGAAACGATAGGCATTTAAGACTTGTCATTTTTCTTTCTGAATGTGATGGACGCAGTGACAGTGCCCTAAGATGTTTGCGATTAAAATTCCGAATGGCATCGTAGCAACAGAACCATTCTCCGCGTACATATTGTCTACTAACCATTCATCCAATAATATGATTCCCTGGTACCTCTACTTACCCATATTCTTTCGAAACCATTTGTACTTTCTCCACGGGCACTTTAGGTTTAATATCGTCCGCATTTATTTCTAGAAAACGTTCCAACTGTGCGTGAGGTAGACTGAAATAGGTAGACATAATTTTGACGACTTCTTCGAACAATAGAGCTCCTTGTGAAAGAATTCATCCAGGGAAGTACTCCCACCTTACCTATTTCTGCCGCCAAACAATAATGTGAGCGTCAATGCGTTCCGGTTTGGAAGAATAAGGGTGCTGGTGAAATTACAGGCACATGGGACTTGTTAACTTATGTCTCAGGGCAGTGGCAGTGCCCCTAAGATCTTTGCTATTTAAAGCTCTGAGTGGCATTGCAAATGTTATGGATAGGTGTGTCGCTTACCACCAGGTGCACGACTTGTTCGTCCCGTTATTTAGTATTATTAAAAAAAGAAAGTTCTGGGGAGAGGTTCAAAGATTCTATGAACGAAATTCGCTTATACTTTAAATATGATATAAATATTTTAAGTACAGTCATATACATGAGATACCTGGGGGCCGACCAAAACCCTTACAAAAACAATCTTATTTCAATGTGAGCTTAAAGTAAGCTTGATAAAATATTACTCATATTCGTACCATGACAATCTTGTCTACCAAGAAATGTATTATTGCTAAAATGACTGAAAGAACCATTGACTTACAAATAAATGGACGACGGGTCTAATACAAAAACCACGAAAAAAAAGACCCAAGTCAACCTATTCGAAATTTAAATTGTAATGTCATCGCAATATCGCGCTGTCAGTTGAACAAATGAAGACTAAAGCGGAGTTTGGCGCTCTGTATACGATTTTAGCGCCTTACAAATGCGGACACTTTTTAGCGCGAACCCGACGTCCTTATAATTGTAAGTCAATGGAAAGAACGAATGATTTCCCAATATTGTCTATTCCTTACTAAAAATAGGAAAGAAATAACGCTATATGAATTGTATAATGCCATCTCTTTCTTTTTTGATGTTCCGAATCGTGATATCGTAATATAATGTTAAAGTAGGTACTTAATGTTATTTACATTACTCATAATTCTCAAATTTTAACTGGCAAAAAAATAAAAGTATGTAATAATGAAATCTATTAAAAAAACATATTGTTTCCATTGCATCCGTGTAACTATTTTAAGATTGCTAAATTTGACATAAGAGCAATATTACTTTAATGTCAAAGTCGCGTCATGGTACGAACTGAGTGAATAAATAGTCACAAAGCTGCCAATAAAATATCATAGTTTTAACATTACAAATAAGCTTACTTTAAGCGCGTAATGGTACGAAAAGTCAATGTACGGTTAAAGTAATGTTGTTTTAAGAGGTTGTGGTAGGCCACCTGACCCCTTACATGCCCAAACCGACATTTTGGTTCTAAGAGCCATTTACGTATTGATCAAACAAGAAATTAAAGCAATTTCAACTTTATTGCATAAGCTATACAGTGGAGTGTTGCTTGAAGATGATCAACATATTTTTAAAATCTATACTAAATTTCGTCTTTTACCATCCAAGAAAATTGGTTGAGCGGCTTCTTGTATCGACTGCTAGTTACAATACCCGTGTTACTACTAGTTACCACACGCAAAATAGGCGCCTTGTCGTCGAGTTGCGGACACCAGCCCGTTACACCAAGTACCAAGTACAATACCCGTGGTTCGATTCCACGAGCACTATTTTGTTATATTTTTAACAGCATTGTTTCACTTTTTAATGTTAACGTTGACAAACCACAATATTTGCTCACTAGAAATTACCTAAGATGGGTGGGTAGATGTTATTAATAAAGCATAGGGCGGGCATGGATAGATTAACAAATTAACAAATCACGAAATCGCTCTGCAGTTTGCATACGATTGTGTATTCTGTGATTACGCATTGTTCCACGTTTCGTTCCCATTTATCTATTCAGTTTGAACACTTCCAAGGTTTCAAAGTTTTCTTTCTTGTTAATATGCCGCACTAAACGGAATTAATAAAATTAGAAATTATTGTTCTGTACAGAGAGGTTAAAAACAAAAAAAAAACAATATTATATAGTCATAGCGAATCAATGTTTCATTTTAAATGTGACTCCAACCATGCTTGCCTCAACTTGCAAATCAATTCTTATACTGCTAGGTCACGACCGCTTACTAACGCTGGTTGAAATTTGTATTCTGTATTTTAAGTAAGAACCATACGTTAAGGATCAAATTGGCTTAAAAACTTTCTTACAATATCATTAACTAATGAGACGACCAGGGAGTCATACCAAAATAAATTTTACAGCTCACAGGTTAAAGAATAAGTTTTGTTTAACAATTTTCTCCCTATTTTTGTGCTCAGAACCAAAAGGTCGACGGAGTTGGCTTCTTTAGGTATCTTGTGTATATGACTGTACATACGCATAATTTGTCTCATGTAAGTCCTATTGTTTTTATTATTTTCATGTGATAGAACTTTTTTATAAAAGAAAAAACCCGAATTCAAAAGTTCGTCGAATTATATCTATTTGCTAAGTTTTATTGAAATCGGTTGCCGGAAAGTGAAGGAATTCATCCCCTCGTTTGCCACCCTTAAAAATGGAATATTTTCTTCAAATTTAATTGGAGTTAACACTGAGGCACCCTCTTGTGTAATGGAAAATATAACAACAAATAATCTATTTTCACTTTGTATAACCACATATGACATCATTTTTAAGGGTATAATCACTCACTGTATATAATCAACAAAAGTTATATCAACAAAAGGCATAACTTCAATGTGAATAATATACCTTTAGTAAAGCAAACACTAGTTATGATGATTAGGTGACATAATGAACAATTGGTATAAGTACTACCAGTATAATGCATTAAATAATATAACTCAATATTTCGTTTTACGAAGTTGTAGCGCCCTTTATAATGCCACCATTGTACCAAATTAGCACTTGAATTATATTAATAATACCTTATACTCAGTGAATGTTATATCTGAAGTTTTAATATAAAATGAACATGATGCCATCGGTATATTAGATTAAACGTTGTTATATCAATCGTCTACATAGGGCGCATTATAAGTTTCCGGAACTGGTCACTTACAATTATTAACAATATTTAAAAAGTCATTACAACATTTGAAAATGGAACTCTTTGGCTGTAGAATACAGTTTGTT
>NW_020653732.1:5855534-5868205 GCF_003589595.1 Hyposmocoma kahamanoa | reverse complement strand
CTTGTGACTTTTATTTATTTCCAAAAATTAAAAACAAGTTACGCGATCAACGATTTTCATCACCTGAAGAGGCTGTCGAAGAGTATGAAAATATGTTTCAAAGATTGTCACGGAGGAGTGGCATAAATGTTTTCAAAATTGGTTCATTCGTATGAAAAAGTGCATTAACGCTAACGGAGAATATTTTGAGCAACCATAAATTCATTTCTGATCATTTATAATATTTTTTCGTATTCATTCCGGAAACTTATAATGCGCCCGACGTATGACCTTTACATCATGCAAGAATATGTCAAATGTCGGAAGCAAGTGGGGAGCCACCTACCGCCTACCCGCCTAGGAGTCTTCAGCGCCCACTGGTAGGGACTTTGGATAAAACGTTAAGTTAAGTTAAGTTATGGGTTAAACGTTAAGTTTGTTTAACACCTTTCTTCACACTGATCTACTTAGAACCGAATAGTCGGTTAGGGGTCAGATATCCTAGGACATCGATTGTACGTAAGGATAAAGTAGGATGTAAAATATACCGGCAAATTTGATACCGACGAGTTTGAAACGGCTAACGTTGTAAATTCTACTATGGTACGATATGCATTAATTTTGTGTTCGACTATGCATGCGCCCGAACACCAATAACGATACATCTTTCGGGCCCCGGTTTTATTTAATGATAATTGACATTTTGAAAGATTCTTCAACACCTATGTCTGGAGTACCGCACTGTATAGATGCGAGACATGGACAATAACAAACAAAGACACAGAGAGATTGGAGTGATTTGAAATGTGGTGCTGGAAGGGAATGGAAAAAATAAAATGGATTGAAAAGAGATCAAATGAGGAAGTTTTGGAAAGGGTTGGGGAGGAGAGAAGTCTTTTGAATGCAATAGAGAGGAGAAGGGGGGAAATGTTTGGACATTTGTTAAGTAATGACGAATTTCTGAGAGTGATAATTGAGGGGTAGAAGGGTAAAGAAAAATAGGAAAACCAAGAAAGGCGTGTAATGAACATTTAAAAAAGAAGTTCAAAGTGAACAGTTATAAAGAGGTCACCGCTGTGCATCGTGAGGAGTGGAGGAGGCTACATCGACAAGAGTCTGACTCTTAAGTAAGATGATGGAATTTTTAATAAAAAATCAAGATCTAAAGTGGTAGTCCTGATTACATACTATGGTAACGGATTGTACATGTTCGGGTATGGACAACCATACATTTACTTACCTGAATAATATGAGAAATAAACAAATGGCAAATTGGGTTAGAAAAAACATAACTCGCGTAACTTGCGTAACTACACCTGCAACGTTTTTTTAATAAAGCAATATTTATTCGAAATACGGCATTTATTATTTCCTTTTTGTTTTATGGTTCAATGGTAAATTGGAAAACATCGATAAGAAGTATTTTTAGAGTCAGTCAGCGAAGTTACCTCCGTTGTTTACTTGTGAAACAATAGTACATTACTGTAGAGGCCGAGAAGTAAGGGATAGCTGGACGAGTATGAGTTACAAGGAGGAGCGCTATTATTTTATTTTTATTATTTTATTGTTTTAAGAAAAAAGTATACACAAAAAACGTAAAAGACCGTTAAACCCTACTTGGGTTTGTCTCGATGCCAGCGAGGTCTTGAATTAATACTAGTCAAGCAATCCCCGTTCCCGCCGAGGCATGTATAGAATTTTTCTCAAACAATGTGAGGAAATAATAAAAGACTAAAGAGAGGAAGGTGTGTAACAGAACAATTTTTAAAATATTAATTAATATTCAATTGCTAAAAGAAAATGTTATTATTTTCCCAGGCACATTAATAGTAGACTGCTGAACTTCTGATGATGTGTTTGAATGTGTATCTATTACAGTATTTTCGTTATTGCTCTTCTCACTAGTACCAAAATACAAAAAAAAACAAATGAATACTGAAACACTTTAGTGCAAATATTACCGCCATTTTTTTAAATTTTTATATCTTGCAATAAACACGGGAAGTTGGCTGTATGAGTTTTTCTTTTGCCTGTTTTCATAGTTCATTATTAGTAGGTAGATTTAAACATTTACAGTAGAGGACAATTTTCATGCTTACTTTGCAGGCCCTGGTCGGGAAGAAGTCGCATGTTCTATAGATGACAAACTTTCCGTGTTCATTTTTTGAAAGTAATGCGAACATTTCTATTTTAATGTTGGAGAAAAATAGATTTCAAACAATAATGTTTTTGTAATATTAAATAACAGGATGAACCTTAGTCTAGCGCCTGGTGGTAAGCGGCACTACGGCTTACGGGACCGCAGAGAACATTAAATTTATCAATTTGTATATTATGCTATAAGAATTGAAATAGATAAAAATAAAATGGAAGTAAATTAATTTGCTACTTTTACTAACATGAACTACCTAAAAGCAAAAGTTAGTTAAATTTTTCGATTAATTAATTAATGAAATAATGTGAAAATTTCAATTCTCTGAGACCTACTCATTGACTTACAATGACCTACTAGTAAATTAGAAAATAAAGTAAGCTCACCTTGCTATGCTCGAAACCTCTGTTGCTGACTTATGTTGATGAAAATGATGCATTATGCCATGGCTAGGTCTCATTTAAGAGCAAATTTTAGGGTAATAACCTTTACACTAAGGTAATAACTATGACTTAAACGTCTCCCTTACCGGCCATAACTGGATGTTCGACTGAATACATTGCGACCGAATTGAAGATACTGTACACTGTATTAAGTATTAAATAACATAATCATAATTATGTACCAAGCAACAAAAATGTTTAACCGACTTCTTATATCTTTAAAAAGGTCTTTGAAACATTTTGTTGATATAGGCGTTTGACATTGATTTCGTGTTTAAACGTGGTGGAGCGACATTTTAAAGTATTTTCACTAACGACTTCTTAGTTATTGTGTTCTATGTTCTGTCTCATATTGAAGTAGTCGGTAATTTTTTTTACCGATGCAGTCATAATAGTTATGGCAATAACAAATAAATTACAAAGATTTAATTGTAGTTGTAATAAGATTTATTGGTTTTTGTAGAAATGCTTCACTTTCCTTCATTATTGATATTATTCAAAGCATCACTTTACGGAAGCTCTTAATTGTTCTCGTTTGCCAGTTAACTGTAAAAGTAGTTCGTGGCTCTAAAACATTTTTTATGTTGTCCATATACAAATTATCTTTAGCCAAAATTCCTAATAGTAGTGGTGCAGGTGTTGATGTTATTAGTGGTATAGTTGTTGTTATACCATCTTTCGTAATTTTTGTTAAAGGTTCTGTAGTAATAATTACAGTTGTTATAGGTGATATTGTTGTAGGCGTTGAGGTTGTAGGTGATGTTGTTGTAGGCGTTGTTGTTGTTGTAGGTGTTGTTGATGTACGAACTGTAGTTGTAGAGGTTATTATTGTATGTGTTGTTGTTGTTGTACGAGCTGTAGTTGTTGTAGGTGTTGTTGTTGTTGTAGGTATTATTGTTATAACTGTTGTAGGTGTCTTAGTTTTCCGTGTAGTTAATGAGGTATCTGTATATTCGTTGGATTCTTTTATTTTCTTTTTTATTTCTATCATTTTTTTCTTTTTTGCCATGTCAGTAAAGAAAAAATCATTTGCCAACGGATCGAAGTGATTAGATCCAAATATAGCCCTGAAAATTAAGATTATTCAAATTAGTGTTTACTGTAAACTGAAATGAAAACCGTTTGCTAAACTAAAGTAAAACGTTTGCTAACTCTACGTGTACGAGTATATTAGGAATATCTGTGCATTTGTCCACACTTATCCCTTTATTACTGACACGTAGACTAGTTATGACTATTTCGATAAATAATATAAACTTAATGTATACAATATAATATTGTATTTTATATACTAGTTTATAAGTACAAAAATCCACGAGTGCCGTACGCTGGTGCGTCGTACCCGGAAGGCTCGCAACATTTTCGCTTTGAATAGATAAACTTACTCCTTGGCGGAAATAACTGCCAGTCTTGTGGTCATCGTTCGCTAGAAGTTTCGCCTGTGGCCCCCAGACCCAGATTTCGGCCGCAAAAGGTACAAAGCTGTAGCGCTGAGCAAGGTTAGTGTTTTGAACCTTTTGGGGTGCTCGGCCGCTCTGGCGATGGGTTGATGGATGGATGGATGATGTGTTGGTGATGGGCTACGTTAATAATAGGGCAGTGTATTCTTACCCTTTTTCTCGACTATACCGAATTATTCTGTTGGAATTAACATTATGATTTGAAATCTCCGCATGACAAACTCTGAAAAAAAAATGGTATAATTAGAGAGAAATAAAGTTTCCTGCTGCCAACGTCATGTACCTCTAATCAATCTCATTACTATGACGCTCTAGTCCTAGTAAAATCCCTAAATTAGACCAATGATACTGACGAGTTCACTAACCCTGAACCTAAATTTCTGCTGATTAATAAGAGACAGTCACCGCCTGAAGCTCTTTGTTCGAAATTTCACAGCTTGCTTTCGGGCTTTTCATGATCTCGTCTCACCTGATGGAAAGTGACGAGGAGGTGGACGATGTAGCATACACAACTAAATAATGCCTAGTCACTCTCGCCTTGAAAAGGTCGAAGATAAAGCGTTCGAGGAACAAGTCCGCAGGCAAGAATTCCACTTGATAGCCGCTCGCCATATGAATGTGGAAACGCAACGCTTGAACTGGTAATATCCACAACATAAAACATTGGGGTGAAACCCCAGCCCACGTCTAATCCCCCGATGATGGGAAGGGGAAGGCGGAATCAAATTATGCAATTACATCGCACACTCTCCGTGATATAGACCGATGCGTAGGCAACTTTACGTTACGGCGATGTTCAAGGCTCTGCAGCTTCGCTCTACTAATTCCGAGTCACCAATAAGCCTCTTGACACGCTTGTCAATTGAATACGAGGTAGCCAAGTACTATTTCGCAGAGCCATCCCATAAGTGGCAGCAGCACTCCATACACGACCAGACTTGTTCTTGCTACAGCTGATTGTCCCGGTGTGAAGCAACGCTTTCGAAGATCAAACGCTTAGAACAAAATCTCCTGGCAAACAGTGCCAGACGCTATGCCAACTAAGCCATGGAACGAACTAGCGGGCCTCACGAATTTTCTATGTGCTTGTTGTCGGATTTGTCGGATATTTGGTTTTTAAAGACCTTTTAGCCGTAGCGCCATCTATAAGAAATCTATGAAAGTATTTCGTCACTCAATTAGATACCTTTGCACCTACCAACCCTTGCTAGAGATGACGCTATTAACAGTAATTAATTCTTTATTGAATTGATATTCAATTATTTTTTCGTGAAATGACTTCTCTAGTTTGTGTAATTTTATTATTATCTGTTTTGTTGTCCATCTATTAAAATAAATAAATTACTACTTAGCGCCAGAAATAGGAAAGGTGGCAATACTTCACTGGACGAAATCTTTCACAAGGTAGTTTAATGCTTCTTATCTATATTTTCTATTTGTTACGCTCTTACCTTCAGGCTTCTATTCTATAATCCGTTAAAAATACTATTATATCGTATAAGATGCCTAAATGTACTCCAACACAAAACGAGCCCCCCGCATGTCCTCCCATTCCTATCCTGTGTCACTCTATGCGAATTGGCAAATTCTTTCTCCACGTTGACGAGCATTATAATGTATGCCGTCAATATGATAAGAAGATGGGGTGTGTTAATTATTCCACCTCCACGCGTGCGAAGTTCTTGAGCAGTCTGTGATGACATGTTGTCACAGAATGCCCAAGAATGTAGCCGGTACACCCTGGGGCCAACATTGACAGCTCTCGGCTTCAGTCTGAGTCTTACCAGTGCGCGCGCGAAGCGATCAACACGGCCCTTCCACGCGTTTATGGGGGTGGACCATGGCAAGTGGTGGGCTTAATTTACACCCTCCTACGTTCATGCCTACGCAGTTGAGGGAGTGCCGAGGTCGCTCCCCGAAGTCTTCAGCAAACCGAAGAGGTTGCTGAGATTCCTGAGGAGCTTGGGTGGCACAAGTAGGACCTTGCTGGGTGCAAGGTGCCACACGCAAAATAGGCACCTCGACGTCGAGTTGTGGAAACTAGCCCGTTACACCAAGCACCAAGTATCAAGTATGATAAGAAGATGCCTAAAACATATTTCTCCTTCGGTTCTATACTCTTTAAAAAGTTCTATTTACCAAGTACTCACACTAGTATTTGAAAGAAACTACTCCAATATAACATAGTAGTTTTATATAAAACGTCCACGATACTATGCGTTTTGCATTTCAATAAAACAACAAATATATAAATGTAATATATTGAATTTTATTATATTACGGATATGGTTTCTTATTTTTATGCCTTGATATTTCAGTGCCTTCAGTGAAAAACGGAATAAGACAAGTTATGCCCTTTTGTATTTATTACACCATTGGCTTCAGCGTGTCCGATTACGTTACATACATTATATAACAAATCAATAGGATATCTCTCTAGCAGTCTCTTAACGTCGTTTTTCTTATTGCACTAAGGGCATAAGTCTGTTTTTAAAGACATAATTTTAGTTATCGGGCATTTTTACGTGTCTAAAGGTGGTCACAACTCAAAAAATACATGCAAGTTTAATGAATAAGTACAGATATATTTTTACATAAAGACACGTTTCGTATTGTTCCATAATGACTGGAAAAAAAGTAGGACTAAAAGCGATTATTGCCTTATTCTACAGTGTACATAAAGGTATAACTGAGCATTACGTTTGTTCCACTGGACAAGATTGGTCATACCCGCGACTATACCGTGTTGCTATTGGTTAATAGTTCGCAACAGAAAACTAATCGTTTTATTCCTTTAACGATTTTAAGTCTTTTATCAATGTAGTTAGTATCATAAGTATTGTTATAACCATAGAACAGTCGCAGTTAAGGGAATAAGTCGAATTATGTCTTAAAGTTTGTTCACATAAACCGTGTTACTGTTAAGCATTCATAAACAAGGACGCAACTCGAAAAAAACTTAAAAATATACAGAAAATATGACTGAATGTTTAACTAATACCCATTAAACGAAAGCTTAGATGTAGCCATAGCGTCACGGTACGGTTTGCTAGAAGATGTCGGTTCGAATCCGGCCGGATCGAAGGGTTTTTTTCTAAGAGTCGATCTTTGTATTAATAATTACAACAGGAGACACATCCTGCAACCGAATCGAAAACCAGCGCTACAGTCAACCATGGCTGTGGCTTATGCTGAATGAAGTCCTTTTGCGCACGCCACAACCACACATGACTGTACAAAATTTGTAGTCGCTATATTCTGTTTTTGCTTTTTGTCTTACGTGTCTTATTTTATGTTCTTTTTTTTTATTGTGTTCTTTGTGTTGTTTATGAATTCTTTTTATTTTCTTTTGTTTGTCTGTGCTATCAATTTTTGTTTTTTATGCTTATTCTATTCTATTCAATAAAACATTTAATTACAGTAAATAGCGACATCTCTAGCCAGGGCTGGTAACTGTGAAGGTGCCTAACTGGGTAACAAAATACTTTCATACATTTCTCATAGTCGGTGCTACGACTTAAAAAACTAGATGTTTCTACAATGGTCCGACAATAAGCACATAGAAGAATTCGTGAGGGCCCCTAGTTCGTTCCGTGGCTTAGTTGGCATAGCGTCTGCACGGTTTCTAAAAGACGTCGGTTGGAACCCGACCATACAGGATCGAAAGGATTTTTTCTAAGTATTCGATCTTTGTATTAATAATTATTATCTATATATTTTCCCGTTTTTACGTCACCTCCACTGCGGGCACTCAATGTCATCACCAAATGCCCTTGCAACACTTTGAGATAAGTCAAGAAAAATACATAATAGATTGCATAAATTTTATTCAATTACGAACTATGTACACAGCTACCGATCTACATAATTAATTAAATAAATAAGTCAACTTAAACACAATGACATCGCAATCATTGCGATAAGAGCCATAACAATTAAGCCAAACCTCCGCGTAAGGTACTCCACCTCTAAAGAAGCTGTCAAAATTTCACTTACACAGTTTTCATGGTAGTTTGGAAAGAACCCTTTTGCTGCTAAGTCTTAAGGAATAGAGCAATAGTTATATTTGCGAAATCGTTGCGTTATCACATCGACTTTTTGTCGTAATGTCAATTGCCCCCTTTACACAGTCACTCTATCGCGCGTGATAAGGAGCGTACAAGATTGCGCGCGAGAAAGCGTACACGCGCAATCGTGCGCGATCACCTGTTTGAAAGTTTTTAAGCTAACGTTCTTTAAGCTCTTTTTCTAATTTATAAGCTCGTGTTCGTTTTTGTTACAACGGAGAGAGCGTCTGTGTAAAGGTTAATTGCGCAGGATTGACCGCGTGAAACTGTCGCGTGTTGGAGGGCGCGATTGATGAACGCATTTGCGCGGTCTTTCCCTTTTCCTTCCAACGTGTTTACACATGCGCTCAATCTGCTGTATCACGCGCCATAGAGTGTCTGTCTAAAGTCCGCTATTGTGTCACTATTTAAAAGACAAATCTATACCTTTCTAACAGACAATTAAAAATAAATAAGTGTTTTTTTAAATGATACGCCAACCCATGCTTCCAGTGCCAAGCAGATCTTTAAAGACCACCCAAGAGACCCAAAGTTAACTAATCCCATGTGCCCGATAGTTTCCCCTGTACTTATACCCTTCAAAACCGGAAAAGGCGTAAACGACATTTCGTATATTTATCAGGGGAGCATGTTTTAGGTTTAAATGACTGTTTTAAAATATTTACATACTGTTTTAAAATTTATACTTAATTAAAACCAAAACACCGACAATTACTGTTTGAAGAAATAGGCACAGTGGCTGTTCGTCTCATGATTATCTTTAATTCACGGAACTCTATGGCTAACGTATAAACTTCTTTTGATCCTGATCGGTTTATAATGGAGATTAATTAATGATATTTCTGTCTTCTTTGACCTCTACTGCAGAAGCTCTATATAGCAGAACTAACGTGAGTGCAATGTTGAATTTGTTAGCGATGAGTTTGTATATTTATATTAGAAAATTACATGTTCCAACGCCGCTAGACTACGAGAATAACTTACATTTTCTTTATCAATAATTTTACACGACTGTTGTGATATATATATCATAACGTTATAATGTAAAGCGTCTTGAAAAACATACGGTGATCGATTAACATAAAGAAAGATCGATGTATAGAAACGTTTTCAATCCGTGAACACTAAAACAGTACCAGCAATTTTATAATTAATCATTTTGGCGACTCTTGCAACTTGATATTGCCAGTATAGTTATAAAAAAATATATAACTACATATTATGACTGTATAACGAATTTTACAGTCTCATTACCGAACTTATTTCCCTTGTTTCTGTTGTATTAAAATTTGCTGTAGCTAATTATATCAATGTGTGACTTTATGAGGACGACTGTCAAAAACATCTAGTTTATTTATAATTTATATTCTAGCTTCTTCCATATTTAAGGGGCAATGTGTACGCTTCGATAATACGATTCCGGTTAATATTCAAATTTTGCCCAGTACGAGATTTAAAATATAATGACACAAAAACCTCATACAGCTTCTGCGTACTTGTATGACAAACTTCCATTCTAGTACACGTTTAGCTCTTGCAGATATTGTCGATCTAAGGTATTTGAATTAAATATTGTTAATGATAAGTGTATTCAAATGTACACTCACAAAGACAACTCCTAAAGTGTCTTGCTCATTCTTCTCAAGGGAATCTACCTTAATAATGAACAGTAGAGTTTAATCAATATGACTATTTCAAGTGTAATTTGTTTACTTGTGAAATAAAGATTACTTGACCATCACTTTGACAATGGCTTACCACAATTACTAGGACATAGCAGTGCGTAACAATTTTTTATGTCCAACTACACGTTGCATGTCATTGTATATGATAAGCAAGGGAGTCGTAACTTATGCCAGCACATGTAAACACGTACATACGCGTACATGCATTGAGCAAATAAACCTACTCGCGGTGAGGTTCGACCGTGTAAACGAGCGTTTGGGTGCACTATTTTACAATGAAGGCGGCGGAATAGGTATCTTTCTCAAAAAGTTGCATCTACAATTATTATAATCTGCAGGTGGCAACAGACTTGACGTTGTTGGGGCTAGTGCCGACACCGGTGATGCTGCGGGCAAAAACGGGTTGACCAGTGGTGCTGGTAACGCTGGTTGTTCTTTAATCACAACTGGTGCCTTAACTGGTACTGGATTTGCACATACTCTCCTTGGTACGTCCACTGCTTCCACCAATCTAGGCTTCACTTGTTGTTGGCATATAGGCATGGTCGGCAACATATTTGCTGGCAGGTAGGCGTTCGGCAATAGATTTGTAGGCACAACGCCGCTTGGCAGCACATTTGCTGGCACAATGTTGGGCAATGCGTTTGCGTAATACTCGTTTGCCAGCGGTGCATTGGCGTATGGGTAACTTTTTTTGGCAGCCGCGATTTTTCGCTGTTTCAACATGTCAAGATTCCCGGGTGACAGCATATTTTTTAATAAAGAATTCAATTGGTTCGCTCTAGGACGACATTGTCTTTGACATTGCACTGAATTTAGAAGAAAAATTAATGATAGAATGATGGCTGCTGTGTTTATTTGACCCATTTCAATCCTGCAAAGTTAAAAATGTACAATATAAATAAGGTGACAAATTGGTAAAAAAGAAATAATTTACTCTACATACCGATCCCTCCTACGTACAGAATCGTAAGCCCAAATTCACAACTTTACAGGAGAACTTTTTAATGTATTAAAAGGACTAAAATGAGCATAAAACTACTACTAAGTATTTCTATTAAATTTGATGCATGCTCATTATTTCTAGAGTATAATTGACCTATATAAAAATAAAGTGATTTATGAGAAAATGCACATATGTTTGTGGCTTAGAAGTAGCTTACATGGCAGGGGTTGATACTTAAAAAACTATCGTCTATGAAACATCCATATATTATATAATTATAAATAAATTGAATTAGGAAAGCATAGTGGCAACCATCCAAAGAGGTATTATTGTACCTGGATATCTTGTACCTTGGGTACAAAAGCACCTTAGGTACAAAAACACCTCCTAACTTCGGTAAATAGTAATTTTTACTACAGTGCGCTTTAAAGAGACTGAGGCTCTTAATTAAGCATTTAAAATCAATCTTAAGGTCACATTAATTGTGTTAAATAAAAAACAAACGACGATAGGATTTAATGTCTGCCGTCCCCTAACTACAAAACGGCTAAGTGATAAAATATTTTTTTTAAGATATCATAAAAAACTGTAACCCAGTTCTAGAATATCGAAATTCTTTAATGATATTTCAGCTATGCATCGTTAAGGTAAGTTCCGATAAATCCAACACGTTGACTTATTTTAACTGTTTTTAAAAGAGTATCTTTTGCTATTTAAAAACGATATTTGACCATTTGTCTTTTACCATTAACAATACGAATTATTTACTCAATTAGAATGAAATTGTTGTACGTTACTCAATATTATAAAAAATATAAACAAAATAAAACTATTACTTGACGAGTAGTACAGCAGTATTTATTAGACATAATAATGTCTACTTGAAATGCAATTTAGATTTGAAAAAATAGTTTCATATGCAATCGCGAAATTAACTAAAATACGGTAAAAAGACGACAATAAATGCCTCGCCTTTATTGTTGTTACGTAATGTCAATGTATTAATAATAAAGACTCTTTTTTTAATACATCATCCACGCAATTTATACGTCGCACTGTTGGGCACGGGTCTCCTATCAGGCGAGGGCTTAGTCCATGCGGGATGGGGACTTCACACGTCTTGTGAGCCTACTTCGACGTGCAGGTTTCGAAAAACCGAAAAACTCGAGAATAAATAATTATCGAGAAACTCACAGGTGCAAGCCCGGATTCGAACCCATGGTCTCTGCTTTACTACCACGGTTTTTGCCTTTTTTGAATTACCCTGTGTATAATAAACGGCTTAAAAAACTTACCTTACAATTTCCTGTCTTGATATAAAAACCGATATGATCATATTAAAAAAACCGGAATCTTTTTATATATAGCATATTTTGCAAGTTTTAATATTTATCTTTTTTATTTAGTAAGATATTGATTAATCGTTTTTGCGTTAAACGCTATCTTTTAATTACGTATACTTTTTATTTTTCTTGTTAATAGATAACTTAGTCAATTAAATATTATCTTTTCATGTTAACGTTACTTAACCACTTTATCGCGTGTATTTTTCCTTGTAACTTTTAAGTAATAATAACAATAATAATAATAAAATTATTTGCCATAATAATAATACAACATGTATAGCGTACGGTAAGTAAGTATCAAAGAATCAGTAGATATGACCGCTGGTACTTACAAAGGGAAAACCTGTGCTATAAGTACCAGCAAACCTTCCAATAGCGTAGTCAAATTTACAATTTATTACGTTATTTTATTTATACATTATGGAAAAATAGTAATAACAACTAGTAGTAATTTGTGGAGACAGCAAATGAGTTAAATTAACTTAATCTAAAATTATATAAGCTTTATAAATAAGTAAGTAAGTCTCTCGCTAAAAGTGTATGTGAGTGTGTGTGTGTGTGTGTGTGTGTGTGTGTGTGTGTGTGTGTGTGTG
>NW_020653732.1:5852221-5855524 GCF_003589595.1 Hyposmocoma kahamanoa | reverse complement strand
TGTGTGTGTGTGTGTGTGTGTGTGTGTGTGTGTGTGTGTGTGTGTGTTTGTATCTGTGGTTGTGTGTGTGCGGGTGTGTAAATTGCGTGTGTAATGGGAAAAAAAGAGTGCGTATTTGATGTTAAAATACTTCATTAAGCAGCATGAAGATGATTTTCTGTTTCTTCATAATGATAGTTTTAGAAGCCATTGGGTTATCATATTCTTACATTCATGATTATTTTTTAGATGAAACGCTAAAATATGATTGCTTTTGTTGTATAAGAATCGGCCCAAAAAGTAAAACAACTTTTGGCTGAAAGAAGTTTTGCAGATGACTCTTCGGGGAATGACATTCACACGTCTACTGTATTGCAATGAAGAAAAGTATATATTGGGAAGTAGAACGTATATCTGGGCAGTGTGTTGTCGTAGTATAGTTTGGAGAACAAAGAGCTGGCGTACTGTGAGCACCTCACAATATTCATATAAAGCTCTTGTTGGAAAACGAAAAGGTTTGAACGTACTTACCTTTAAAACTGCTCTCTGAGCGCGCTCGATCCTAAGCATGTGAGTTTTAGATGAACCACCCCATGATGTTATGCAGTAAACCAGTAAAGGTTGACACAAGGTACACCATTTTTAATATATGCGGTTCAGCTACATATCTTAGATGCTTAAAAACTTATATAAGCTTACGTATTCTGCCTGTTAGGTTTGCAATACGGGGTACAAAATTTAGATGTTCATCTAAAATCACACCCAGGTACCTGACAGTGGCAGCTGTTTCTAATTTAGGACAGTCGCAAAGAAGGTTACTATTTACTTTATTATTTACTATTTACTTATTGATTTAGTTCTAATGCTTTAGGTTGATTAATACTGAATTTCAAAAACTTCGTTTTGACAACATTCAGGGACTGTAAATTATCAGTTTATAGACTTAAAGCTTTAACAATGTCGTTTGGCAATACATGACGGAATTAATGATACTAACTGCATTATTTTCTTTTAGTAAGGATTCAGCAGCGGTGGGAGATGAGTTTAACGACTTAGTAGTCAAAATTGGAATGTCAGTAAAAAAAATTTCAAATATTTTAGCAACTTCTGCGTCTGTGGTTACAATTTTGTCATTAAATCTTTTGTTGAAAATCTAAGTTACAAGGTTTGATCCTTCCAGTTTCGCTGTTTATAATATTCCAAGTCGTTTTTACTACATTCGCACTGCTTTTAATTTTATTATTTATAAACATTGCTTTGGCTGCAACACAAACACGTTTAAACATTTTCGAATACTTCCTAACAAAATCATTAAAACTGTTACTAGTGTTATAGGTCCTTTCATCGTAAAGATCATACAGTCTTCGACTACTTTTGTGAATTCCCACAGTCGCCCAATCACTAAATTTCAATGAATTATTAATGGTTATGATTTTGGACTTAAAAACATTATCACATTCACTTTTCACTATGTTTAAAACTAAATTATACAATTTATTGAGATCGTTAACGTACGGAATGTCAGTTACTTTAAGCAGTACGTTATTTCAATAAGCTTTAAGTCGACAATTATATATCGGAACACATGTGATATCCATTTTTGGCATTTTGTCAACAGTCATATTAAAAGTGGCCAATTGACCGCAGTGATCAGAAGTTAATTTATTTATAATAGATTTATTACTAGGTAAAGCGTTAGTATAAATGTTCTCTAAACAAGTGGCTGTAGTAGAAGTTATTCTAGTAGGCACCAAGAAAAGATTCACAAGATTATAACATTGGAAAAATGATATGAAGCCGACTGCTATAAATAAATAAATAAATATTGCTAGCACTGGAATCTTCTAATAATAAGTTAACATTGAAGTCACCACAAACAGCAATATATTTATTTGCCTAAAACTTCATCTAATATTTTTTCAAATAGTTTGTAAGATGAATGACTGTACACGCTTAATGTAACAAGCCGTTCAAGCTCTATGCAGGATATCTCTATAGTCCGCTCAATAGATAGGCTCACAATATCTGTACGTTCTTTAAATTTTAAATTATTTTTAATAAGAATTAAAGAGCCGCCATGAATAGCTTTTTCTCTGCTGAACGAACAAGCCACCTGGTGATTGTTGAAACTAAACATGAACTGATGTTTTGATAGAAAGTCGTGCTCAGTAATATAAAGAATATCAATATTATTACAGTTAATAAATAGTTATATTTCTAACTCTTTGCCTTTCATGCCTTGAATATTTTGGTGCACCAGGTTTAATACACAATTTATTTTATTTCTGTGTGTTTTAGGTTGGTTTTCTATTGTCATTGTGTTGCAAGAGTATCTCTCCGTTGTCTTATTAATTAATTTAAATAATTAGAAATTGAATTATTTTCAACAGATTGGTTATTGTCAGTAAACTGACCTATGTCGATGGACTGCTCAATAGAAGCAGCCGGTCTGGTAGCCAACGATTTGGCTGAATTATTAAAATAATATGATAGCAACTCTGCTATCTGTCTCCTAAAATAACTAGTAAGATAATACCTATCTTTAGTCAAATAAAAATATTTACTCATAAAATTATTAGTATCCATAAAATGAAAGTTATTATAATGAAATGTTAAGCTGTGTAATGTTCTATTTAAGTTACGCCTCATATTATTTTCACTTGTTGTGAGGCTTGATTGCTGAAGGGAAAAGCTAACAAAATAATTTCTTTTATATTAATTAAATTATTTAATTATTAAAAATATTGTATTAAATCTTTTTTGTTACATTTTCCTCTTCTGCCAGTTAAAATTATTAAAGTAGTGTCTTGGTCAAATTTAGTTGACAAAATACTGTCTAATATTTTACAGTATGTTTGCACCTGGCATGCAAATATTTGTTAATTTCATTCCTAGGTAGTTAAGTTGCAAACCTATATTTGTACCCATTTCATCACTATACATAACAATATTTTATTGAATTTCATTTGACCTAGTTATTGTCAAGGATTTTTAGATTCTAAACAAGATTCCTGCAAAAACAATAAGGAGGGATCAGTGATACACACAGACAGGGAGGATTGCGGCTTTATTTATTTGCAATTGCAAACTTGATGATTCGTAAAATAATTAATAAGATAATTCGTATTTTTCTCAAGATTTTGAGTACAATCACTCAATTCATTCAACAAACTCTGACGTTCTTTTCGGAATGATATATTATACTCTATATAGCTCGATTACCACTGACTGATCTAACTAGATACTGACATAATTGTTCTCCCAGAAGGAGTGCCGGTGGGTAAAAATAATGTACTAGACTCGTAGACGGATCGGTCCCGTGAG
>NW_020653732.1:5815235-5852211 GCF_003589595.1 Hyposmocoma kahamanoa | reverse complement strand
TACAACTTGACGCGATCGTACCAACTACCCCTACATGTAACTTAACTAGAGCAGTCGATAACCCTGCTTCCTCCCATCCAAACTCAACCAAAGAGGATTCTCTACTGAAATATGAAGTCTAATTCACACCTGTCACACGAGCCCCAAAGAAAGCCCTCGCGGGCCGCGAGCGGCCCGGCGCATCGCGCGGCATCTAGTTTTTACATAATGCTGCATTTTTCTTTATTCATTTGTTTGTGCTGGATATGTATTTATTAATTTTAACATATTTAAAAAAAAAATTTACTGCAATTTAAAGTTAAAGCTGTTGAATTAAATGAGTGACTTCCACAAGTCAGATCAATGGTGATTGGTTCTGAACAGGAGGGTGGTAAAGCACAGACCATTGTGGGAGCACTGCTGACCAGCTCATCAAATAGGGACTGCGACTGTGTTGACTGTTGTTTGTCCCTTGCTTGTTCCATTATAGTTATTTGACTGTATGCGTCCCGTAGGTCACATTCATCGCGCGCAAGGGCTTCTTCGTATGCGCTGCTGCTTTGGTCGAAACCATCTACCACTATCTGTAGCTGGTCTCTTTGGTACTTTACCTCCGTAATTTGCACAAGCAATTCAGCCATATCACTTTTTAATTGCCTATTCCTTTCTCTCGTCGCATAAATAACATTTATGAAAATGTAATTTATGATAAGAAGAATAGTAATTTTCTTATGAAAAATAGTGAATAAATATAAACTAGACGTTATTGACAGTTGTCTTCACAAAGTCACAAATTCATTTAAGGGTCAATGTATACGCTTCTATAACAAGATTACGGTTGATATGGTGGATATACAAAATTTGCCATTCACGAGGTTTAAAACTATAGTAAAACTTTATTCTAAACGTTATTATTATAGAACTTCTGCTTACATGAATGACAAAATTCCGTAGTAGTAACACGTTTAGCTCTTGCAGGTATTGTTGATCTAAGATGTTTACATTAAATATTGTAAATAAATAAGTTAATAAGTAGTAATAATAAGTATTCAAATGCATATTCCCAAAGAGCAACCCCTAGAGTTTCTTGCTCATTCGTTGCAGGGGAATCTACCTTACGAATGAGCAGTAGAGTTTATTCAATATACCGATTTCAAATGTAATTTGCTTACCTACGAAAGAAAGATGATTTGACTTTGCTGACGACGCCAACGATCGTCAAACACGTTAATATAATGTACCTACACTCATCAAAAATCATTGTTGACAGAGAGCCGACAGAGCTGTTTAGTTCCTATAACAAAGTTTTTATTCCACAACAATACTACTTTGTCGACAAAGTTTTTTCTGAATGCCAGCCCCCCTAGTATGCCGTCTCGATAAAGTTATTATATCCACATTTAATTCTCAAATTCTTTATTTAATCTTTATAATAATCTTTATTTTAACATAACATAACATAATGTTGTATATTTTCTAGTGGCAGGAGTCTCCTTTTAAGCATATAATGCCTGTGCCTGTGTGTGAGGAAACTCCGCTCTTCCATTACAATTTAATTTACGTTAGGATTAAGATTAAAGTTAATAAATACAGTACTTAAAAAACAAGATTTCACATCACTTTTTACAAATCACATTTACATTTTAAGTGTATACCTCTATATCCCACTAATAATAGAGTAGTGCATTAACTCAAAAAATGTAGTTTTTTTTTTCAAATATATGTAAATAGATGTATTATTATTAGATATCTAACCAATTTCATACTTGCCAAATACATATAAGAATAAAAGGGAAACAAATATTTCATAGCTTTCAGCAATTATTCAACTGTTTAAATTTTATATCCAGCAGTACTTTAATCTTAAATTTCGCATTTTCTGAGTCTTAGCACCACTGCAATACAGTGCGATATATTTCTTATTTAATTTTAAAGTTACTTAATTAATTTAGTGTACTTACATTTTGTATGGTTGTATGTATCTATATATAAAGTAGAAGTAGATAAATTCTAATAGTGAACTTGTGTTTGTGCATGACTGAGTGTGTTTGAAATTATGTATGGGTGTGTGTTTGTGTATGCTTGTGTGTTTGTGTATGCTTGTGTTACTTGTATGTGGGAGTATCTGTGAGTGCATTTATGTGTGTGGTTGTGTGTGTGTGTGTTATTGTATTTGTTGTAAGAGTTTCTCTGTTTCCTCATAATTTAACAATTTTAACCATTTATCTATCACCTTTCTACATTCATAATATTGCATTGAATATATATTTAGTTCCTTGTTTAATTTATTGTACAGCTGACTGGAACGCTTTTTATACTGCATGCTTGCAAATGAAGTTTTTGTTTGAGGGGGTTGTGCTACTATATGTTTTCTCCTTTTTGCTTCTATCTATCTATATCATACGGTAGGTTTTTGTGTTTTTTTAAAATGATTTGTTGCAAATAAAGTTTTCTAACCGAAAGTAAACCACAAGTAAGGTACAGGTTATCTGTGGGGTAACTACGTTTTTTAAAATACATCACCTTTAGTAGACCTCGCTGTGCTCGTTCTACCTCAATAAATTTAGATTTTGCTGCACCTCCCCATATGGGTATACAGTACACTAAAACAGACTGCACCAAGGCGACATATATTTCATTAAATAGATGCTTATGGGAGTCTTTTTTTCTGGTAATAGTTACTGGTACAATATGTCTCAACGATCTGAATATCCAAATTAGATTTCTAACCCTGTTAGAAACTTGTTCAATGTGTGGGTACCAGGAAAGTCTTTGATCGATAATAATACCTAAGTATTTCATTTGAGTTACTTTGTCAATAACCGGACAGCCACAATGTCTGTCATTTATATTACCACATGAGTGAATAGTAAAATTAAAATTTTTACTCGGCTGTGCACAAACGTTTATACCAAAGCATATGTAGTTGGTTTTAGAGGTGTTCAGTGTGAGGAGGTTACTTTTCAGCCATGTCGCTACTCGACCCATTCCAACCTCTGTGCTTGACTTTACTGTGTCCCAGGAGTTGCCATAGAAGACAATAGCTGTATCATCGGCGTATGAGAAAAATTGGCATTTTTGATCCGTAGGTTACACAGATCATTTACATAGATCAAAAACAGGGTAGGTCCTAGTACACTTCCCTGTGGGACGCCGTATGATACAACTTCATCCTCACTAACGTATGACCCCATTTTGACTCTTTGCTTTCTACTAGAAAGGTAATCTTTTAGAAGAGTTAGTGGGATTCCCTTTATTCCGATTTTTTCTAACTTGTTAACAAGTATTGGAACAGAGACAGTATCGAAAGCTTTTTTGAGATCTAGGAATACGGCCAAGCACTTATTTCCTGTATCTAATTGATCTGTAACCAACGAGCTTAAGGCAGTCACAGCATCCTCTGTAGATTTCCCTCCTCTAAAACCAAATTGTGCCAGTGATAGTATATTGTATCTATGTAAATAGTTCTGCAGACGAGAATTAAGTATTTTCTCCACGATTTTGGATAAAGCCGGTAATACGGAAATAGGTCTATAGTTATTTATATTTTCTTTTTCTCCCCTTTTATGCACTGGGGTTATAATAAATTGTTTAAGTGAATTGGGAAAAACACCCCTACAAAAACAGATATTGACCAGATGGGTTATAATGGGAACAACTTCTTTTCTCACATATTTTAGGTATTTTGTAGGAATATTGTCCCAGCCCGGGGCACTATCAGATTTAAGGTTCATTAAAATTCTATCCACCTCGTTAGGGTCGGTATCTAGAAGTACAAAAGAATTGGGCTGCGTAGCCAGTCTATCAGAAACCAGGAGGATCATTGAAGGTATTTGATATCAATTGGTCAGCTTATTGTTTGCCAATATTAACGAAAAAGCTATTTATAAAATTTACAGATTCTTTAGGAGTTTTCTTTATATTTAGTAGTTCAATGTTTTATGTTTGTATTTTATATTATATTTTTCCAAAGTTGTTTATTATTATTAACTGATTTGGCTAGTAACTGTCTTTCATATTGTCTTTTTAGTTTTTTAATTAGATTATTGCAGCAGTTCCGGTATCTTGTGTATGTTATTTTTAATGTTTCATTGTGTGGATCTTTACGAAGATGTTTTTGTAGATTATTTCTATGCTTTATACAACGCAGGATGCCAGTAGTTATTCGAGTAATAAACCGGCATTTTTTTTTATCACTAACATGGCGAGCACCGAGACGTCAGATTTTTATATGACTGACTGCAAAAGATTAACATAGTGCCAAACATGGCGGCAAGGTTACAGCTGTTTTCAAAACATTTTAACAGTTCTGCACAGTAATTTTATCAACGTAAAAATTGAGCGTGATATACGAGATGAAAAGAAATAATAAAAACCATTAAATTGATATGTATAAATTATTGGAAAGAGGTGAGAACACTTTTAATACAGTGCAATACAGTAATTAGAACTATGTAAATAATATATAAGGCGCACTATAAGTTTCCGGAACTGGCCACTTACATAAACGATATTTAACAAGTTTTTAATACATAATTTGAAAATGGAACTTTTTGGCAGTTTGTTTCATCTGACTGTCACATTGTGGCGTCATTTTAGAAATTGGTTGTCTTCATCACCATGGACTTAACTCGCGAAAATTTTCGTAGTATGATTTTCTACGACTTTAAGTGTCATTTAACAGCTCAGTGGAGCTTTGCTCGGCATCAAACTGCTTTTGGCGATGAACCACCATGCAAGACGACTATTTATACCTGGTTTGCAATATTCAAACGCGGTCGTGTGAATCTCAGTGACGAATTTCGTGATGGTCGCCCGTTCACTGCTGTAAACAACAAAAACATCGATGCTGTGCACCGTATGATCAAAACAGACAGGCATGTGACATTCGAGCATCGTTAGGCATAGGTATGAGTCAAATACAATCAATACTACACAAACATTTAGGTGTGAAATAGCTGTGCTCTCGGTGGATCCCACACAATTTGACTGAGGCTCAAAAAACGGATCGCGTCACTTGGTGCAATGCGAAGCTTACCAAATTCAACGAAGGGGCGTCAAATTTGGTGTGGGATATAGTAACAGGTGACCAAACATGGATTTATAGTTACAATCCCAAAACAAAGCAGCAATCGAGCGTATGGGTCTTTCGAAATGAGCCGAAACCAACCAAATGGCGCGTGCAAAGTGCCTCTAAGCGGATGATTGCTTCTTTTTTAATAAAACTGGACACGTGGCTACTGTTACTTTGGAGAATAGTTGTACCGTGAACAGTGATTGCTACACGACCATTTGTTTGCCGGATGTTATTGACAAACTCCGTAAAAATAACCGTAAACGCCATATCATCTTGCACCACGATAATGCCGGTTCTCACACGGCCAGGCAGTGAAATGAATTTTTAAAGGTGAATAACGTTGACCTAATGAGCCATCCCGCGTACAGTCCCGACCTGGCACCTTGCGACTTTTATTTATTTCCAAAAATTAAGAACCAGTTACGCGGTCCACGATTTTTATTACCTGAAGAGGCTGTCTAAGAGTATGAAAAATATGTTTCAAAGATTGTCACGGAGGAATGGCATAAATGGTTCCAATATTGGTTAATTCGTATGAAAAAGTGCATTAACGCTAACGGAGAATATTTTGAGAAACAATAAATTCATTTCTGTCCATTTATAGTATTTTTTCCTTATTCATTCCGGAAACTTATGCGCGCCACGTAACTAATAATAGTAATGTAAAATATGCAAAAACAGGAACTTCGAAACTCGACATTTTTGTTTCATCGTTTTTGCGGTGATTATTACACGACAAAAAAAAACACGCAATTTCATATCGTTGTCCTTATTCTCTAAAATGTATAACAATAGTTCATTACCAAATAAGCAACTTTAGCTTTATTAAATGAAATAAATATTGTCGCGGGGATGTTTACCACACATATACTGCCATGCTACGGCCTAGGGTAGAGCGTCCTCACTAGTCGATTATGATCTCTTTTTCTAAAGCTCGATGCGCAATATTTACGGCCTGGTATGGTATTTATTTATGGCCTGGCCGTCTCTTATACTACAAAGGTCAGATGTCCCTAATGAATAAGAGTAATTTTTTATCGTTACATTTTATTGTACATAAGCAACATCACTCATGTTACCAAGGCGACTTAAAACTGCAACATAAACAGTAACACCATGCAACAAATTGTCAACATTCAAGTACTCGTTGGCGGCATGGTAGCGGATCTCTGTGCGCGGTTTGAAAGCAAAGCCCAATGCTGGGATTCCAAGTTGGCGAATGTTTATCATGTCTGTGGTTGCAGGACAGACTATTGGGTCGATTTGTATGCCACTGTTGATAAAAAAAATTAACAAATAAAACATGTGTATAGTACAAACTAAGCGACTCACAAAATTACGTCTGGCCTCACACTTAACGACGCAACGCGCCACCCGCTGCTCCGCCAGTCGCTATCGGGATTTTTTTATAAGATCAAGTGATGGGACAAACAAGTCGTGCGCGTGATGGTAAGCTACACGCCTGTCCATAACAGTTGCAGTGTCACTCAGAGCTTTAAATCGCAAAGATCTGAGTGGCACTGCCACTGCGCCCGTTACCCTGAGACATAAATTCACAAGTCCCTGTGTCTGTAATTTCACCAGCACCCTTACTCTTCAAAACCGGAACACAGTAATGCTAGCATTACTGCTTGGCGGCAGAAATAGGTAAGGTGACAGTACTACACTGGACGAACTCTTTCACAAGGAGATGTACTGCTACTAAAATTGTATCATTTCATTCGAAAGATCGCCGCGGGGCGACGCCGATGCACGGCTGGTAATAATGTTGCTTGCGTAGAACCTATGCAATACGCATGTGTAACACTATAAATCAGGGCCTACCTCAGATGGCGCCCATGGCACTAACAGCTGGGCTACCGAGGTGGTCAATATCTATTTAGAAAGAGCAATCCCTAAAGCTCCTCACCAGTTCTTTTCACGAAAATCTGCCTCACGACTATTAGTAATAATTTTACACTTACAGCTCTTGCACCGCGTCTCTCATAATGACCCAATAAGGGTTGCTATCATCAATTTTAGTGGCTTTTGAGACGAGTATCTTCCTGACAAACTCTACGCTGGTGTCGTTACCTGCTTCCTGAAGCCATGATGACACCTGGTCAGAAAAAAAACAAGTCTAAGGAGGTTGACATAACTTGGAGAATAAGTGAAATTTCACATTGGGCCAGCGGTGAGCCAGCGTAGACCTTCACCCTTCAAACCTTTTCAAGCATATATTACTAATATCTAAATTTAAATTTACTACATAATGACGTCATTACCATTGCAGTAGCTTGCTATTACAACAATAATTTATAATACATTACAAAGGCTGGTATGTAAGGTAGTGATGCAACGGAAGTGTCATAACCGAGACAGATTTCAAAAGTAAAACTTTGCTGAAACGGAAGCGGATGTGGAAGCGGAAGTGTAAAAACTTTAAAGAACTAGTTTGCCTCCCTAAGAGGTGGGATATTTTCTTCAAATTTAAATGGGGTACCCTCTTTCCCACAAAACAAGAATCATCAAAATCGGTTCACAAATGCCTAATGCCAAATGCCAAAACCACCTCTTTTTTTTGAGTCTATTAAAAATAGGCCTTGTTTTTGGTTTCATAATATAAGTGCAATTATTACACAACAAATCAACTCAAATCAAATCATTTATTTCTTTGTGATTGTGACATAAATTGCAATTTTCCGATTAAAGTTACTTTAGAAATATTATGGAAGCAGAAACAGGAACAGATGTGAAAAAGCGTGCGGAACTTCCACAGTTGCGGTAGCAGAAGCAAAGGTATGTTGCACTACTAATGTAAGGGATTGCGAATATCGAGTTACTTCTTCTCCTCGCTGGTACTCGGCCTTTTATTATAGGAGTCAGGCAATCCCGTTTCCGCCGAAGACTGTATAGAGCTTATCACAATATAATTTTGGAAGGAAATGGTACAAATATGTTTACAAAAATAAGTTATTAAAAAGCGAGAAAGCGGTTATACATTGAGCATAAGTAACTTTTTTTAAATTTCTAACCGATATACCTTTTTAAAATAGAATAAAAAACACACACGTTGAAAAAACAAACGCACTTGGCTGAATGCATTGGTCAAATATTTAAAAATTTCACGTAGCGGTTAAAAATGGATTTTAATATAAAAGAAAAGCGAACATTTTCAAGCAACAAGAGAAGAGGAGAAAAATATAGTATCGGCAGCCTACCTCAAAACAATGCTATTATTACTGTCATAGTAGTACAGAACATACCCTGTTGGACATTTCTGTAACATCCGTGGAAACTGCGAGCCTCGTATCAACTATCAGCTCGACCCTTCCCGGTATAACGTTCGGCACGGCACCACCCTGAAACAAATACAAAATATATCGAGATTATTTACAAACTGAGGTCGGGACAACCTATAAAGTATAATAAATAAATGCTTGTGCCGTCCTTTGTGGAACCCCCATACGGGGGATTATTCGGTGTTATTGCATCATTTCTTTCGAGGTGGCGTGTATTCTGACGGGAACCCCACCTTGGGAGATGGATGCCGAAATGCTTGCCGATATATAGAGCAGCTTCGATACGCCAAGAATTATGGCCATCGGAGTGCTGTTTTTAATGGTTACCTATCAGTAGTCGGAAATGAAATTTCCAGAAATTACGTTTGCTCGAATTTTCATAAAGTCGAAAGTAATTGTGAAAGGAAAATGTTTATTTTATAAACCTGACTTAACCTAACCTAACTGAACCTAATCGTGTCTTTGCGATAAACATCTAACATATCCTGAAAGAGCAACGGTTCCGTTATAATTCGGTTTTCAGTGTAAAGAAAATTCGGACAAATGTTATTTCGGACAAAAAACAATTCGACTTTGTGATAGGTTGCCGTTTTTAATGTTCCCAACCATCATTCGTCAGCCGTATCAATCCGGACAAATGGACACACAGAAGACACGGCGCAACATATACTGGCCGAATATCCAGCATTGGGAAAAGGAAGACCAAACATGATTTCCGTGGTTGAGAGCAACCTCTCGCTGCCGGCTGCAGTCAAGGCTGAGGTCGACAGCTGTACGGCGTGGAAAGCAGTGTCCATTGTTCTCGAGTCATGTAAATTCTTTAGGAAGCACCCACAGTTTTATTCACCTCTAACGAATAACAAAAGATGTAGAGCGCCGTACCCAAGATTGAAATTCATTTGGTCGATTAACGTGAGGTCGAATGAATGTTAGATTATTCTGTTACTGATCGAATAAACGCATGACCCAATCAAGTTTAATCGAGAGAACTTTGTGCTTTTATGTAAAACATTATTTGTCGATACACGTTTGGTCGAAAGAACGACAGATCTTCCTTTTGGTGATCGAATTAATCATATATCGATCAACGTTATGTCAAAAGAACAATAGGTATTGTAGTGTGAAACTACGGACCCCTATCATCTTCATCTCTCTCATTATACGTATTTTAGGAAACGCCCTTACTTTTTCTGATTCCTGAAAGAGTTCATGTTAATTAGAATTTATAACCACATACCAAATTCTATTAAAAACCTGGAAAAACCTTAAACCATTCAGCAAATAATAAAATTAAAAGAATTCCTTATTGATAAATGTTATTAAGATTTGAACGATTTTTTTTTTGGCGATAATCATCATCAATCATCATTTAATAACAATTAACAATAATAGAAAAAAACTTCGACATCTCTCCTTAATAATTATTTAAAATGAATGTATTGTATAATGTATGTTTTCCATTACTAATTAAGAATAATGCAATGTAATAATGCGATATAATAATGTAACGTATATTTAGTAATGAAACAATTTCATAATAATAACTATATGAAATTAATTAAATAGTGTGATTTATGAACTTAATCCTCTGACGTTGCTTTCGCATGTCTACCAGCAATTACCTTATATTAAATCTTAAATTTGTAATGTGATATGGAATATACAATTGAAATTAATATTATATTATTATTATTATATTAATAAAGATGTTAACATTTATTTTATGATCGCCATAACGTACCAAAAATACTAATTATTATTAATCATACTTGTCCAGTACTTCCAAATAATAATAATAACAAGAATGACAAGAATAATAATCGTTAACAATAGTCATAAATCACTGATTACAGGACAATGAAAAGCCAAGTCTTAAAATATATGACAGTTAGGACATCAAAACAAATGTAATTTAATTAAAATAAAAATGTATGTAAATAAATTAAGAGGAGCATGCCGAAAAAGTTTTGACGTTGGCTCCGCCCACATTTGTGAGACAAGTATATGCCTCAAGTTCGCGTGACATGCGACAGGAGATGTTGAATTTTGCGCATTAAAAGTACCAATTTCGTTTTAGCGGAATAACTCTAAAACTAAAGGGATTAAAAAAAATCCTTAGTGACAGTTATCGATCATGCATAAATATAATTAATTATCGAATTTTTGTCCTAATAACCTGTAGCATTTCGAGGATGAATCGAAAAAATGTGAAAATTAAAGGTCATTTCGTGATTTTTATCTATCGAGGAAACTTTATTGTTTTATGTTTCTGATTAGTGTCTATGCTTGAATATATCGTGTAGTTACTCATACAATACTTTATTTTTAACTTTAAAGTGGATATACCCCTCTAAAATCAAATCGAAGATTAGAATTTTTCCTCTGCTCCCTCTTAATGTCATACAGTCACGTTCGCATTTACTATTCTATGTAATTAATTGGTGTGACTGTCTACCTCATTATATTACTACTATCTTCGTGTACTCACCCTAACATAGTTGACGTTGACGCTGGTATAGGCTCCGAAATCCAGAGGGTCACTGGCACGCATAATCGCTTTTTGTTCGTCTCTGTATGTGCCGATTACGCCTATTAGTTTAAACAACTGAAAATTATCAAAATGTAAGGTGACCTTATTTCAGAATGTAAGAAAATTATCAAATTATTTAAATAAATCAAATCAAAATCAAAATCAAAGTGATTATTATAATTGTTTTTAATGTTCCCAATTGTAATCTTATTAATTGTATTTTAATTTTTTACCATAATGGTTTTTAATTAGTAACTTGAATTTAATTTTTAATTTTGTTTATTGGTTTAATGAAAGTGTAAAATGTGTAATGTAATGGGATTCACCACTAAATAAATAATTTTATTATTATTATTTCACGATGTTTTGGAGGATTTCATCTGCAAATTCGAATACGTGTAAAAGCGTTGGTATCCCAGTGATGGAAAGGTTGTTTTTCAATGTACGCCTTACGTACGTTACGAAGTTTGGTAGTGGCGTCAGTGACAGAAAAGATGAGGAGTAATGGGTTAGCGTGGTATGGAGATCTCATGCAGAGGGAAGAATGCCATGTAATGAGAAGAGTGTTAAGTATGAATGCGGAGGGATATAAGGGGAAAGGAAGGTCAAAGAAAAGGTGGATGGATTGTGTGAAAGATTACTTAGATTAGAAAGGTGTGAGTATAGAAATAATGGCTGGTAGCGGAGAAAGGAAGAAAAAAACATTTTATGCCGACCCCACCCAGTGCGGGATAAGGACAGGAAGAAGAAGAAGAAGCTAAACTTCGTGCAGGGAAGTATTGCCACCTTACCTATATCTGCCGCTAAGCAAGCTAATTTTTTAAGAGGTTCTCAATTCGGCGGTATGTTTTTTTTTTGTACGTATGTTACGCGATAACTCTGTCTCAAACTTAAATTTGTGAACCGATTTTGATGATTCCTTTTTCTTGGAAAGACGGTACCTCAGTATTAATCCCGTTAAGAAAATATTTCATCTCTAAGAGTAACAAACTTGGGGATGAATCTGGTTTCGTGCTCTTTCCTGTAACCGATTTCCAGATATAATTCTACGAGCTTTTGACGTTGGTTTTTTTAGAACTCTATAATAATAATAACGCACACACTCATAGCCCCGCGCTAGGGAAATATCGCGTATACATCTGTATACGCGGGCATCTGTAAACTCACGAGAGAAATAAATTTAGGCCATGGAAATATTTCTCCCGGCCAGGGAATCGAACCCGGGACCTCTGCGTGGCAGTCCAGGGTGGTAAACGTTCGGCCACGGAGGCAGTTAAACTGTATCCTGAATAACAAATCATCTCATTTGTGTGTGAGTGCCAATGACAGGATTTAGTATAGTCAAGAGCACGTCAAGCTTGACAGTTTGAACTTTGGATCGTTGTTATCGTAAGCGGCATAGAGTTGTATTTAAATCTTAAGTGTCAACTTTGACCCTGTACATTTGATATTGTCCTAAAATTAAAAGCAGTGGCTTACCAATAAGCTACACGCCTGTCCATAACAATTGCAGTGCCACTCAGAGCTTTAAATCGCAAAGATCTGAGGAGCGCTGCCACTGCGCCCGTCTCCCTGAGACATAATTTGACAAGTCCCATGTGCCTGTAATTACACCAGCACCCTATAAAGCCGGAACACAGTATTGCTGACATTACTTCTTGACGGCAGTAATAGGTAAGGTGGCAGTACTTCCCTGGACGAACCCTTTCACAAGGAGCTCTGCTGCTGCTACTATTATATATGAGACAGAACTGTCATTGCAACAAGATTTTGGCAGAATAACAAATATTATCATAATTGTAATATAATTTTAATGGAGTCTTATTGGTAGTGACCAGCGGTTTCAAGGCGAGTCATCGGAGATGAAGCGGTAACATCTGTTTTGCTAGATCTTTAGAGACTTAGGTATTTACTATTAAATAACGGTCTGACAAAAAACGCATCTGTCGCTGAATATCATATTTGAAAAATATCATGTTCGCAAAACATGATATTTGCAAGACATCATGTTCACAAAATATCATATTCGCAAGATACCACATTCTAAGTACAGGTAACAACAGCAGGTCTTACTAGCGACAGACAGAGGGTTAGATTAGGTAGTATTAAACGCACCCTGTGTAACTGGAAATCAGAAATTGTCAATTTTTGGTGCAGATACGTTAAACACAAATTTCATAAACCGTCTTCCTCTTTCTCTTTGACTATACTCATTTTTTGTTTGTTTTTCTCTATTGTTTTTCTATTTCATTTTTCATCAGTGAAATGCAAATTGTTCTTTTTTAATTTTATATTTTGTATTTTTACTGTTTTTCTTAACAATGATTTAAAATTAATAATTTTTTATATTTTGTTCCTCTGATATTTATATGATACTTACCTGATATTTTGCGAATGTGGTGTTTAGCGAATATGGTGAATTGAGAATGTAACATCTTGAGAATGTGATGTTTTGTGAACATGATGGCTTGGGAATATCATGTTTTGCGAACATGATATTTCGCAATATCTGTCTTTATTCAGTGACAGAGAGCAAAAAACATATGATACATATAACGCATATAAGGTTATTATCTAAAGAATGTGAAAATTCGTTACACGACATAATATACTTGTAGGGAAACATTTAATTCCCTTGTAATCATCTTCAAGTCTAGTATAGGTGCGCGCCCCGCGCGCTACCAGTCGTTCCCTCATCGCCGTCCGCATAACTTGTGTAATCAAAAATTTAATTATAGTTGGAGTCAAAATTATACGGTTTCCACGTGGAATATCACTGTGTTAATAATTCGCCATGCAGAAGACCACACATTACACCCTAAATACTCTACGTGATGAGTGTGTGAGTGTCCGGGTTGTGACGCCGCGGCAGTCGACATCGCGCGCTTGTGAACGTCGGATTTATGTCAAATTTTCTCCGCCCTTAAAATGTTCTTATTTTATTCATATTATACGCGAGAGGAAACCCCCTCCCGCCTCCCCCACCTCACCGCCTGAAATTCAGGCTAGCGTCCAAATCTCTGGACTTTTTCTCTGCCTATAAAGTCGGTAGTGAAAAAAAACCTACCTTCTCCATAGCGGTTGAAGCTAAAATAGAAGAACCATGGCCACTAGGACCTCGAGTTGTGAACTTCATCTCTGCAAAATGTAAATGCAAGTTATGTGAATCTGAAACCAAATTGCCTCAGCAAAGGCAGGACATTTCGTGTAAAATTGAACAAAATTTCTTTTGCTTTGCAAACAAAAGCAGTTTTTAATTGTTTTCAATGAAAATTGTGTGACAAAATAAAACTCAAGTAATGTTCACAAAATTCCCACACTTGGTGTAACAAAGCCACAACTGATAATATTACATGTTCTTAGATTTTCGCGATAGTTACACATACAAAATGAAACTGTTTTTCCGGATTTAAATCGCGTATACTTGTTTTTTCAAACAAATCAACGTTTCGGGCCCTTTACGGGTCCAATGGTCACGGTATGACTGAGGTGGTAAAGTCATCAATCAGTTATGTCTAATATTAATGCAAACCAACAAAAACCACAAAATAATATAATAGTAGTTTACGTGACTGTTGCATAATGAAAGGCATTAAAATACGAGTGAGTGCATAAACTCACTTGTCGGCTCGTTTCATAAGAACCGAGATAATGTACAGAAGACTATCTCACTTCCAACTGTCCTAAGACGGATCACACTGAACCAGCTCGCTGCTGTAATTGCAACGAAAACCAACCAGCAAACTTCCGGCAGTGCAGAGAAAGGCAGAAATATCTAGCTCTCATGAGAGATAGGCAAAACCAAGCTACTTACAAAAAGTATACAACAATTGCTAAGAAAATTGATTCGAACCTAGCCGAACCTGGGAGCTTGCTGGAGAAAACTGTTAAGGCACATAATGATATTCAGTGGACCAAAAAGCTAGCTGGAGTCGATAATCCCGGACATATGGCGTTGTCATTTCTCTCAATTATAAACAGATTTGTAGTCCTTCACTTAAGACGGAATCCGGCTCCTTTGCTACGATGATCCCAGAGCAATGCGAAGTTTTAGCCGAAGCATTTCTGAGCAATATGAAGCTTACGGGAGCCTGGGTCTCAGATCCTGAAACTGAAGCCGCTGTTAGGAACTCCATTGAATATTTAGATAATTGTAACACATTTGGTTCTTGGAAACTTGTTAGACCATATGAAATAAGTAAACTACTTAAAAGACTCAAACCCCGTAAAGCACCAGGTTTTGATGGATAACATAATATGCTACTTAAAAACCGTCCCAAAAATATGTAATCTGTTTTAGTAAAATATTCAATGGTTGTCTTAAGCTTGGTTATTTCCCCTACTGCCTTTAAGCATGCTAAAGTTATACCTATCCTAATATATAAAACCTGGAAAAGACGATAATCATACTCACAGCTATAAACCAATAAGTCTTCTGCCTGGTCTGAAACTCTCGTTTTGCTGAAGGCTCGCTTTTGCCTGAACAGTTTGGATTAAAGAAAACGCATTCTACAGTTCAACAATTAGCAAGAGTTTCTGAGCACATTTCTCATTCTCTTAACTTAAAAAAGTCTACTGACGTGATACCATTAGATATTGAGAAGACATTTGATACAGTGTGGCATACTGGTCTCCTTCATAAACTCGTTATAAATGACATTCCTTTAAGGCTTGTTAAAATGATTCAATCTTACCTCACAAATAGAACGTTCTCAGTATCATTGGCTGATCAAACTTCTTGTGCCAAATATATACCAGCCGGTATACCACAGGGTTCCATTCTTGGGCCATATTTATCATAATGTACTTAAATGACACCCCCAAACAGCCTTATACGCACGTGGCCATATACGCTGATGATACGGCCACATATTCATCCGTAGAGGATATAAATCTCATCATAAGTCGCCTTCAATTATTAGTTGAACTGCTAAGTGACTACTTCTCTAAGTGGAAACTAAAATTAAACTCCAATAAAACCGAAGCAATCATGTTTTCTAGAAAAAGGTCTTTACCAAAAAGATTGGTCTGGATAGACAACTTTACAATACCATGGAGCAAAAGTGTCAGATACCTAGGAATTACTCTAGATAACAAAATTAAACTAGTCACATAACGCCAACCAATTAGTAATCAAAGGTATGAAGGCTACTTGTGCATTGCGACCATAGATTTAGTATATCCATAGATTGGCCCTGAAGTATTGGAGACAAGACCAAAACAAAAATACATCTGTGTATATACAAAAATACATATGCGTATAATGTGCATATGTGCAAGCTAAATAGTGTTGCGCCATCCACTGAGTTAACTTTAATATCGATTAACATATTACACTGGCATTTCACTTCGTCGTATTCACCAAAATGTCTTATCGCAAAACGCCGAGACGTTAATTAACTAATTAATTAATGATTCAATACAAAATTAAGAAAGCCACTATCACCTTCTGGCAGTGCCATAGGATGGTAGGTAAACAATGGTAACTTTCAAGATAACACTATGGCTCTATAAAACGGTGATAAGACCCATGATCAGTTACGGCGCGATAGTTTGGTGGCCACGAACCAAGCTGGCGACCGCAACCGACAAGCTGGACAAATTCCAAAGACTAGCCTGCATGGCGACGATTGGCTGCATATAGAGCTACTGGGTACTGGCGATATATCTCTGTACACATATGAAGATACCTTGCACCTTGGCTTCAATGTCACCTACAAACAAATATAACTATTATAAAATATGATATGATGACATAGAAGTGCATCACAGCAGTGAATTTGCAGATAAGTAATAGAACAAAAAACCGGCCAAGTGCGAGTTGAACTCGCGCGGAGGGTTTCCGTACAAACTTAACATTGTGGTTGAAGAATGTGTTCTCCAATAGATTCCAACAGCAAATATAGGTTTATTCGCACAGTGGTGAGAGATTTAAAGAGAATTTCTTTATTTTTTCAAATCTTTAGGCTCAGTAGTTTCAAAGATAAAGGGGAGAATGATCAATTTTCGTCTATTTTCTTAAACAACTTAAAAATATTTATATTTCAAAATTACAAAAAATATATACTTGAGAACTTTCCCTCCCAATAGTGAGTTCAAATTCAGACTTAATTTATTTACGTTACACGTTTTAGTCACACAAATGCATATGTGTACCAAATTTCAAAATAATCAGTCCAGTAGGTTTGGAGTAAATTGGCTGCGACAGACGGACAGATGGACCCAAAAGTGATCTTATACGAGTATCGTATTTCGGAACAGAACAAAACTCTAACAACAACAAATCGCTGATTTGTTGTTGACGAGAGTAGTACTACACAAAAATCCATTAATTGTAAGACATGAATAATGTGGGTACAGAACCAGAACGTAGCTTTGCTCTTTGCTTGCCTCTAAAGGAAAGGCATATTTCCTTAAAGTGTTTGCTGCATATTTTTGAAAACTTTTTGGGAACCCAGTCTTCTCTCTTTAGCATTATAAGCCATTTCTGTCGTACTTCAATGTTTTGAGGAAATCTTAATCAACAAAATAATTGACATAAAAAATGGGTGCCTCAACTACGCTATTAAAAGAAATTTTCGTTTTAATGTAGACAAAAAATAATGCACTAATGCAATATTAATTAAATATAAAGTACTAAAACCAGAAATTTCTGATTCAATAATATTAATAATAATGAAGATGATTTCGGCTGTATGCAAGCCACGCCTTTACCTTTCTTTTTTTTTCAGTGAATGACTTTTTTTTTATTGCGTCAATCTCTATGAAAGTGGGGTTATGAATTTCAGAAATTCTCGTATTTGATATATTTTTTAATTTAATTCGTACACATTTGGGTTATTAATGTACTTGAATGGTATAATTTTACGGATATATTTATGTAAAAAACTTTTGTGGTAGTGCTTTTAGACAGCTAAAAATTTAAATAGTACTTACATGTAAAATGTACAATTCTGCGAATTTTCCTTTTTAGATGAGTTACATCCGGGCACTGAACACGTTACCATGACTAATAAACGTCCGTTTAACAATATTTCACATTTTAAAAACAATTATTTTTCAAAAATAAACGAAATTTGTTTCGTTGTCAGCTGACCCCAGGTTCATACAGTCTCATAGCGTATAATGAAGTGGTCTCGTCTACGCATCTCGCTCTAACATACGTGTATACTAACGCTCTTTCAATTGCATTGCCAATCTATGGGTACCTATATATTAAATCTATGATTGAGACCAATTTTAAATCGTAAAGCAAAGTTAAGCGCCCAAACAAAATTACGTATTTATTCGACTCTTATTCGACCCTGTTTAACGTATGCCGCGTCTGTTTGGAGCAGTTTGGCTGACACAAACTACAATAAACTTCAAGTTGTTCAGAATAAAGCTTTAAAAATAGCGTACAACACACCGTTCAGAACCAACCAAAAAACTCTCCACCGTAAAATTAAATTTGCATTAATTAAAAATTTTGTTTTAAAATTATCCCGTAAATTTTATCTATGCAAATATCTAGCTCACTCTAATTCTATAATTTCATCAATTGGCTAATCTAGACCAAATACGCTTTCGTAATCTGGAACTTATAATAGGTACAAGTTGCCGCATCACTATTTCTTGAACAGCTGACCAAATCAGTCTTTATTGTAATGTATAGAACCTTAAAAGCTATACAAAATTGTTTTACTATAGCAAATATATATCTTTCTTTGTTCTTCAACCAGACATATATAGATAGTTGAACGATGTTAACTCAAATGTTTGTAACGTCATAGCCTAGTAAACGCAGCGAATTTATTCTAATTATAATTTAAGAATACGATCTTGTTTTTTTTTATTGTAAACATTGTTTATGACAAAAATAAGGACTTTTCAATTTTTTTTTATTTATTAAGGCTTTGGCAAAGCCATTAGCCCAAACATGAAGTTTAATTATGTTTCTGTAAATATGGCCGCCACAAAGAGGATAGGCAATTTGAGGCGGCATGCTTGGATTGACTCGGGATTCCTTAAAACGGGCATTTTACGGGCATTATTACGGGTATTTTTGTTTGACATTCGTATAATTTCGCGTTTTAATCTTCGATTAAGGCACAATAGCACTATACTATTCCACTTTAAACTAGATTTCACAAAATAACTGAAAGTCAAAATAAAAACGACACTTTTCCCTTCAAAAGGTCCAGAGAGAATCGGACTTTTCAATTCAAAATTCAATTCATAGACAAACTAGAATCGGCCCCAACTATTATATCGTTCGATATCAAGTAACGTGTGAAATTGTCAAAATTGTTTGCTATTGACATTTCATTTCGAATAAAACTTCATCTCGACTGTTGTTAGAATTGAGGTCCAATCAAATTGTTTTGTTTTTCACAGATGTTCGAAATTTGAATGTAATAATAACATCGAATTCAATGTTATTATTTATGGAAGCAATAATAACATTTTCACAGATAAGAAATTTGTTCTAATAAAACAGTTTACCTTTATGCTGGTCGTAATTTGCAGTTTTTGAACACATTATAGACAGTTTATGACATGTGTGTAGATAAAATAATAAATTTAATTTTAATAACTTTTGTGACTATAGTGTAAAAATAGGGTGGTTTACATTAATATTCGACATAACTGGTTGATGATTTTACCACCTCAGTCAACCGTGACCATGGGACCTGTAAAGGGCCCGAAACGTTGGTTTGTTTGAAAAAACAATATACGCGATTTAAATCCGGAAAACTACGCACATCAAAAGTGTCTAGGGATCAAGTACGTTTAAGAGTATTGCTGCAATTAGGGTTAATTATATTAACTTTTTTGTGTCGCTATTGATACTTTTTAGTGAGTTTTCACATTTAAATAAGGAATATTGTTTAAAATTCGATAATAAGAAGAAAATCGATTGTCAATGTGGTTTTGTATAAAAATGAGTTATAGCGTTTTGACAAAATCATTACAATATCTGCATCGGAACCGAAACAATTTACATTATTATGGAGAGACGACATCATTTAACCCGAGAAGTGATGATGCGAGCCGTCGGAATGTTGGAAGCTGGTTCCAGGCAACGTGCTGTGGCTTTCACTCTTAACACTACACAGAGCGTCATAAGTCGCCTCTGGACGCGCTATCGCATGACGGGTAGCGTGGCCGAGCGACATGGAGGACGATCTCGCATCATGACTCGCAGACAGGACCGGTATATCCAAAATACTGCTCGACGGAATCATACCATGACCGCCATGATGTTGGTTACGAGGCTCCACAGCTCCTCAGGCTTGCTAATAAGCGATCAAACAATCCGAAATCGTTTACGTGAAGTGGGTCTGCGATCCCGAAGGCCGCTCAGAGTTCCACCTATTGCACCCTGCAATCGCAGGACACGTTTACGATGGGCTCGCGAACACAGAAACTGGGAGGAAGAAGACTGGCGCTATGTGTGCTTTTCGAATGAATCCCGCTTCGGTATGAGACCGGATACAATACGTACTCGAGTTTGGAGAACATCTGGACGTCATGAACGTTTGAGATATTGTCAGGAAGTTCATCCATATGGTGGGGGAACAATAATGATATGGGCTGGTATTTGGATCGGCGGAAGAACCGATCTCATTTGGATCAGGGGTAACCTCAATGCTCAAGTTTACGCAGAGAGGATTGTTTCAGATGTTATCATCCCTTTGCGAGGCCAGTTGGGTGATTCATTTCAACTAATGCATGACAACGCACGTCCACACACGGCTAGAGTCGTAACACGCATTCTTGCCGAAGCTCGTATCAACGTTCTGCCGTGGCCTGCTCAATCGCCAGACCTCAATCCAATTGAGCACGCATGGGATATGCTTCAAAGAAGAGCTGTGCCGAGTATGCATACCGTACATACTCTACAACAATATTTTGACTTGTTACAAAACATATGGGCGGCAATTCCTCAAAGTGATTTTGATGAACTCATCTTAAGCATGCCAAATCGCTCTAATTGTGTGATTCGTGTTAATGGTGGAAATACAGATTATTAATTTTCTTATCTTTACAATAAAAATGAGCAAAATCATCATTTTCGCCATTTTTTTGTCATTTAATTGACGCCGTTAATTTGAGTTTTTTCCCATTGCAAAAACATCAATTTTAGTTTATTTTAATTAAACATAGGGGTAAGCGGTTAAATAAAACATAAGCATTAAAGTAAGAAGTCGTCCTGGAAGACTGGATTTGGTAAATATTGCTTAAACAATTTTTATTTCAAAAATATTCACTTGATCCCTAGACACTTTTGATGTGTGTAGTTTCATTTCCTATGATACTATTACGTCAAAGTGCTTTTATCACATGAAAGTCTTAAAAATAATTCGAACTACCTGTGTATGTGAAATTTTAAAACTCTTACTACTCATAGCCCCGCACTAGAGAAACCCTAGATCGCGTGTCATGGACACAAAAATAGACAATTACAAATGGAACCACTGCATTATGTTGAGGTTTTTGCTAGTCTTCCGCTAAATTGCCGGTGTGTGTAGTTAAGAATAATTCATTAAAAAAAGAAGAATACATTAAAAATTACCAAACACACACACACAATTCTAATAAGAGTCTATACAACCTCAAATGACATTGGTTGATTGCGCATAACAGTGGAAATGTTGAATCAATTAATTAGGAAGAAATATAATATACACTGGTATAAAAATTTTCTCGATAGAAAATTTCTAGGTTAGTTCGGGGACTAACCTAGAAATTTTACGAGAAAACCACTGTGTTCAATAGGTACTGTACATATACCATTTTGTTTTTATATCAACTGAACTAAGTAGAACCCGTCCGCTCACGCGATGCGCTCCTCCTACCGCAAAATGGCGGCTATTTGGTTTCGCAAATTAGAAAAGCATTCAGTTTAAATACAAGTTTTTATAAATAAAAATTATTGTTCTGCATTGCTAAATAAATACCCTCCGTACTACCAACAAAAACATCTCAAATAAAATGCAGTAATACAGCAAATCCTCTTAAAAAGCACTAATGAAATTTTTGGTGTACTTGGATAAATATATATATTCCGTTTGAGTGGTTCTGTTTACCATGAAACTACTCCTTAAAGTATAGTTTATAAACAATTATATTCAGGGTAACTTAAAAAACGCTACTTACGGTATGTTTGCAATAAATAAACACCGAAATCACCAGCCCAAACAATAACACACACGATTGTCGTGACGTATTTTTGAAGTTGTTTATTTTTTTTAAATGACAGAAGAACCATAAAGTTTTTAATGCCTGGGATTAAAAACTTTATGGTTTGCTAGAGTAGTTACCGAAATAACAATTAATATTAGTTCTTTTACCTGTTATAACTTCGATATCCGATAAATCGGTATAAAATCATCACCGGCACCTTTAGGTGTAGTATGCGTCTACGGCTGCATGTATCGCGTGAGCGGATAGTAAACGATATACATTTTTCGAATGGCTTTAATTTCGTTTGTAAAAGAACAAATTCTGAAATAAAGCCAATATCCCTACCGCTCGACCCAAGCAAATTGAACCGTATTAGTACAGGAAAAATTTTAATTCGTGTTAAGGTAAGTATAGACTCTTAAAGGAAAAAATATAAGAAACCTGCCTTCCGCGGTTGCTTATCATACAGCCCTTGTAAGCATTTTCTTCTAAATGTCGAAACACTATCTGTACAGAAGGAGACAAGTATTTGAATCACAACCCCGGAGAGCAGCCATTGATATATATAATCAGTTTCTTAACCAAGAACCTTACTCTTGGTTAAGAAGCTGATAACATTACTCACGCCAAGGCCTTTTATCCTGATACATAATTTCAATATTGTCGCCAGGAGACACCGGCCCCTCATCGAGAGCAAATCCAATGTTCATATCTTTGAATTCCTTTGTCTCTATAAACTTTACCATACCGCGACGACTACCCCTTTCTTCGTCTGAAATAACTCTTTTTTTAAAACACAAAGGATGTAGTTTTCGTCGAAGTAGCTAAGAGAAAGAATTTCAACAGGTATAATATTATTTGATCCTCAAAGATATTATTGATCTATTGTAAATGTGCACTTTTTTAAATAAACGATATTTTTTTGTGTTTCATATATTTTATGTTCCATCTATATTAGTTGATCTACGGATAAATTTCATTGCATTCAAGGTAAAACTATCATTATTTTAAGCATACTAAATTAATATTTGATAGTCAAAAATAATATTTGATCCTCTTTTTAACCGACAAAAAAAGTAGGAGGTTCTCAATTCGACTGTATGTTTTTTTTGTATGTATGCTAAGCGATAACTCCGGTATTTGTAAACCGATTTTGATGATTCTTTTTTTGTTGGAAAGAGGGTATCTTCATAGTGGTCCCATTTCATTTTGAAGAAAATCATCCACCTCTATGGGTGGCTGATCACGCATGAACCTTTATTTTTATAAATAGCGCCTAAATTTTACTTAAGGAGCAATTCTTTTAATGATTGGTTTTGCTATTCTCCAATTCAAGGCGATTTTCTCTCTCAATATACATTGAGTAATGAGAACCGATTTTTATTGTCTCCTGTGTCAAGTCCCGTATAGTGGCGAACTAGATGATATTTCAATAAAACTTGGCAAATAGATGTAATTACACGTACTTTTCAGGTCGGTTTTTTTAGTACTCTGTACTGAGATTATTTCATATACGTCAAATCTTGATTGTGCCCTCCATTCAGTAGGTTAGGTTAGTATATGAAAAAGCAGCACGAGCCGAGCGAGCGAAGCGAGTGTGGCTTGTCAACGGCCGGCGAGTGAATTAACTCGCGTTTCTTTGCCTTACTTTTGAGGCTACACACGAAACTATCAAAGTTAATTAATACAAATCAAACATTAACTCAGAACAGATTAAAATCGCGAAATAAAACAAACTAATCAGGTAACATACACACAAAAACACAATCGAATTAACCTCCTCCATTTTTAAAGTCGATTACCAAAAATACACAAGAACAAAGAGCTTCCAGCACTTTAGGCACTACACGGCATTATACGAGTATGTATTTAAGTTGTTAATGGCGTCGGCTGCGGCAGGTCTAAATTAAACTTAGTCTGACTTTTCATCAACCCATTTATACGTCTCACTGCTGGGCATGGATCTCCTCTCAGGCGAGGGTTTAGGCTATAGTCCACCACGTTGCCTATTGTGGATTGAGGACCTCTCCGTGAAGACAACCACGGTTTAACCCGATTATCCGATTTGTGCCTACGTTTAAAGTAATGCCTCTGGCTCATAAACCACTACTATAGTTTTCCTTAAAAAATAAAAGAATTACTTAGATAACATGAAGGCGAATCGAAACGTCTAGAACATATTCATAATCATTATTTAAACAAAACAGTCTTTTTCCGAAACCTTTCTGAATCATAACCCTACCTAATTCTGTTTTTAATTGGTCTGTAAGTCTACGATATGTGACGATTGTTGTTACTCTATCAGTCTATACGATCAGAACTTCTTTTCTAACTGGCTAATAACACTGTTAATGAAAGTCGAAGCGACTCAAGAGCACATGATTCGATCTGTAGATTGATTCAGAGGCATATTATGGTATATTACCATCCAAAAATAGATTCAAAGCAAAAAATCGTGCATCCGTTATGCGTGCATATATAAATTGTATATGTATAATTCACTACCGGTGCTTCTGTTTTCATTCTCAATTGGACGTAGTTAAGCAAAAAGGATCCAATCCATAAAATTATCCAAAAATTAGCTATATATACCAAACGGTTCGTAAAGTCTAACCTCTTAGATCAGCAAAAAAATCCAACATATAAACATAAATAAATACATCTGAAGTTACATGACATTATAAGTTTTGAAAAAAAAACAAGAGTGAAAAATCATTTTTAAACTTCAAACTGCCATTCCTCGAAAGTGACTGGATGTTTATTGGATCCTTTTTGTTTGAACTACGTCCAATTAACAATTAATATCTAAAATTAAATTTACTTTACGTTTGTCCTAATTGACGACAAACTTTTGAGTCCTTTCCTAATTAATTTTTTTTTACCTGGCATCAGTGTCATGTGAAAAGTCCTTTTCAACTTTATTCCGTTCTTTTTCATTTCTCTAATTGCTTCTATATACATGATGCCTACGTCCTTATCGTCTTGCGTGCCTCGACCAAAAATATCGCCGTTCTCATCCATGTGCGCCGAAAATGGTGGGTAGGTCCAGTCTTCCTGTGGAAGAAATCATCTAGCATCAGAATATTTTATAATATTAAGCCATGAAGAACATTTTGAAATTCCAACTACAGGTATTGTACCAGAGTTCCGCGGAGAATGTGCGGAGTGTGAATTTTGTGTTGGGTTTTTTTGCCTTTTATTTTTAATCGTTCCGGATTTCAGAACGTATTATCCACTAAATAGTCTGTCTTTTTTGAAGATGGAGTAAACTGACAATTCATTGTGCAAAAGTGTTGCCCGCTTGCGAGCAGCTAGTGATTGCAGTCGATAAATGTTTATCGACTGAATGTTGGTTAAGCTTAAGGAATTAATAGCCGAACTTATTTCATTTGAACCATCCTCGCTTCTTTATTCCTCCAATTACTGAGGACAAGTTCATTTGAATAATCAACTTTTGAAAGTTCATACACACATACACTGTATTTATAACTATGTTTATGAAAAAATACAGAGAGGAGACGTATTTTAAAGTTTTTCATTTTAATTCAATATAGATGATCAAATCCGTCCTATTCTTATTAAAATGTATATGAAAAAAAAATTAATCTTGATACTAGAAGACCAACTGTCAAAATAAGAATAAAGAAGACAATAACACAATTAGTAATCATTAGCGTCCTAAGGTTCACAATTCAGTTATTTTTAGCAAAATTTTATATTCTTTCACAACCTATCGATAAAACTACTACATAACTATTTAAAATTTTATGAAAACTGGCAACCCTACAAATGTTATTTACTCCGTCTTCAGAAAAGAGAGACTATAGGTACATGTTATTATTAATAATAATGATTATATAATAATAGGGCCCGTACAGCCCACACTACCTCTATCATCACCCATTAAGCAGTAAAAATGATAATATTTTTTTAACTATTATGTCCCACTAATAATAATAATAATAATAATAGTGGAAGTATCTCGATCTGGCGGCAAGATCACCGACATGTGGGACTAAAATAATCCCACACGTTGCGGACAGCAAAGGGGTTAAAGATTCAATTTGTCGAAAACATTGTGTACCTCTATGAATAAATCGTAACATTTTATGAGCTTTCTGAGTAATGGAGTCAAAATGCGGCGTATACAAAAGTTTATATTTATAGTCCAGTATAACGCCGAGATCGCGGACGACTTCAACTCTAGGAATTGAGGTAGCATTAAACAGATAAGAGATAAAATTACGCTTTCCGGTGAAGATGATAATTTATCATTTTTGACGTTCAGATCAAGATGATTCCGTCGACAGTAAGCATTAACACTATCCATTTGTAGTTTTACACAATCGGCAGCACAATGGATGGGCATGAAGATTTTTTTATCATAGGCATCATTGACTTACAAATAAATGGACGACGGGTCTAATACAAAAACCACGAAAAAAATGTCCCAAGTCAACCTATTTAAACGTAGTGACATGTAAAGGAATATGAAAAAGCTAAAACGTTGAATTTAAATTGTAATGTCATCGCAGTACTGTCTAATTTTGCTTGCTTCGCTGTCAGTCGTACAAACGAAGACTAAAGCGTGAATGACGCTCTGTATACGATTTTAACGCCCTATAAGTTCGGATACTTTTTAGCGCGGACCCGACGTCCATATAATTATAAGTCAATGACCGGCATACATTAAAACAATAGAGTACTTGAAGCATGACTCTATATCGTGTAGGTATATATTGAAAAAGTAAGGGACCTAAATGTGACCCTTTCGGTACGCCTGATTGAATGAATTCCAAATTCGATATAAAAGTTCTGTAAGTATTGGAGGCTGCAATCTATTACGAATACAGGATCTACAATAGAACGAGCTCACTCAGACTTCTACAGAATAGCATCATCTCTTGTTTAGCTATGGACTACCGTACGCAGTTATAGCGAGTGAGTAAAATTACCTCTTCAACTAAAACCACATCCATGTGCGAGTTGAGCATAATGCTGGGTAGAGAGGGCTCGGTCCCGTACCACGAAAGAACGCAAATCGGCAGACCGCCAGGGTAGTATACGTTGAAGTCCAATTCTAATTCTTGAGCTTTGCGTTTCCAGAAATCCACAGCTAGTTCTGAAATGTTACGAGGGATTTTATGGTAATTCAGTACCAATAGAGTGAAGTACTCATTATCAGTATAAGAAATGAGGGAGTAAGCGCCTTTACCCGCTTATACAGCAATAAACGTTTTATCTATCTATCTACATTAGATATTAATACTAACCTAGATTCTCTTCTTTAGAAGTATCGATTCTCACGTACTCCATAAAGTTTTTTACCACAGGGTTGTTCAAGTAACTGTCCAACAGGTATTTTTTGGGCAAGTGACCACACAGCACCAATGGTACACTTAGCAAAAGGATCAATAAAGTCCTCATTTTCCAAATTTTTACTTTTTTTACTCTGCAGAGAACAGTGTGGTTGGTGTTCAGTTGTTATGGTATTTTATACTATACTATGTACGTATAGTTATTTAAAATACCTATGTGGTTAACCTGTAATCAAATGACAGAATAATTAGTTGTAATTATTAATACGAATGTAGAACACTAAGAAAAATTCCTTCGATGCGCTGGATTCGAACCAACGTCTTCCAGCCAACCGTGCGAGACGCTATAGCAATTAAGCCGTGGAACGAACTAGTGGACCTCACGAATTTTTCTATGTGTTTGTTGCAGATCCTTGTTTTATAACGACCTTTGTCTCAACAAAAACTTTGTTTTGTAAATCAAAATAAAACAATAAATTTAGATGACAATGATTCAATTTCTTCTTGTAACAAAAAAAGTAAGGTTTGGCAATTAGGAATGAAAAATGATATCTGATAAATGTCCACCACGACGACCGATGATTTAACATCGCTGGATTGTTTTTTATGGGGTTATGTTAATGACATATACGGTGCCAATCCAATCGATTGCAGCCTTAAAACTCAAAATTCGTGAAGTGATTAACGAAATAGATCCACCATTTCGCCAAAAAGTGATTAAAAACCTTGATAAAAGAACCGACATCTGTGACTGTGGTCGTGGTGGACATTTATCAGATATCATTTCTCATTCATAATTGCCAAACGTTGCTTTTTTAATACAATAAAAATTTTGATCATTGTCTTCTAAATTTATTGTTTTATATTTATTTACAAAACAAAGTTCTTGTCGAGAAACCCTTTATTAATAATTACAAAAAACTTGTGGTGTAACTTCACAATAATAATAGAATATCATGGTGCTCAAACATCGTGACATTCAATAAAAACTTAAAAATTATAATTATTAGTTCTCACCACAAAAAGTGGACCACACACAGCATAAATTTAAAATCAAATAAAGTTCCGAACACTTCATATTTTAAGTAAAACCACTATTTGCATAAGGGCAGATAGCTTTACAATTCAACCAAGCTCCAATAACAATGATGTCATTTTGCAATTCAAATAAGAAATGTCTTAAGGCGGTTGCGCACTGGTTCTGATTCGTATCTGGGGGTCTACTCTCGATCTCCGTCCGACATCCGTCCGAAACAATTACTGTCAAATAAGTAATATTCGACAAAATTAAAAGACAAGTATCCAGTATGAAGCTTCATTCGCATCAAACATTTACCACACACACACACACACACACACACACACACACACACACACACACCACACTCACACACGCGCCCACACACCCACACATAGTTCACAAACTTTCAAACTGTATTGTTAGTTTAGTTACTTCACATATTTAAATTTAGTTTTCTTCTTCACTATTGTATAACCTTAATCGTAAACTTAGTTTTAACCTCTGCAATCATAGTATTAAGAGAAAGAGAGAGAGACCTGGTATCCTATATTACAAGCTTGTTGCAGTCTTTTGCAAACATAATATAAACTCTATTTTTGTCTATCTTTCTTTTGTTCATGTTCAGTTGTTATGTTTGTGGAGATAAATAAATACATTATTATTATTATTGTATTATATTATTATTTATGCATTTTTTCATTTGGCCAAGTATTGCTTATTTGGCAGTAATTGTTTCGGACGGAGATCGAGAGTAGACCCCCTGATACGGATCAGACGAAGTACAGAATCACACTTACTCGTCACGAATTACAAACTTTAAATCTGCCCTGGTCATAACAAAGCGTGTGCCGAATTTTCAATCTTTAATAATTCTTAATAATATAATATAATACCAAAAATATTGCAATAAAATGTATTTGTTTCAGTCGCGACAATGAATTGGAAACGTCAACTCAATGTTTGTGATGTAAAGAACAAACAACTGAACCAACTAAGAATTATAATAATAATGGATGTAGTACATGCAAAATATGTAGGAACAAGTAAACGACGCGATAACATGACCAATCGAATATATTTACAACTTATCTTTGGGTTAATTGCTTGCCTATGACCTGTATACTACTAGTATAATATGCCATGGGCAAAGATATAAATTGTAAATGTGTTCAAAGTTGTATTTAAAGAAGTTTTATCCACTGCATGTATCTCTTGGTGCTTTATTCAGTAATAATAATAAAACCGTTTATATATCGAACACATCAATACCTAAGTAACAGGTACGAGATTTTAAAATCTAATTATTGAATGAATGCATACAATACTTTTTCTACAAGTAAATAAAATAAAGAAACACAAGCAATATTTAATGCATTCTGTTAACAATCCATGACAACAAACTCAAATGAAAGCAAATATATCTAGCGTACTAGATGCACGCGGTGTTTCACTGATCTGCGGTGAAGACGCAGCACATCATTTAGTCGTTTGTCAAACATTCAAGATAGCGGACGCAGTTGCGGTTCTCTAATTTCCAACGGTGGTCACATTTCGCTATTTCACTAATTGTGTGAACATCATTTTAAATTTTTAGTATAATTCACTTTAATTCGGTAAGTACTGTTGTGGTTTTTGATTAATTTGTGTATTAATCCCATCACTTCGTATTATAAAAAAAACGTATAACGTATAATAAGTTTCAAAAAAGAACGTTGTATTTTTGCTAATAAGTTCAATTAAAAACCTCCTGATTAGTTAAATTGACCTAAAGATCTTGCAACCGGGCCGTAAAACTTTATTTAAAATAAATTGGCCACTTCTATTCTAACCCTTTGGTTTGGCCATAACAATTCGTAAAAAACTTAGTTCAGTTTTGAAACAGAAAATAATTAAAATCAATTAAGATAAGAAATACTTAGTAATAAGTATTTAAGTAGTATGTGGTTGTACTTCAATTAAATTATTATTTATATAACATTTTAAGCGAATGTTTTAGTTTTGAACTTATTTTATGCAATCATACCATTCACTCTTACGTTGACATATATAAATCAGACGTTATATGTAGGGTAAGTGTACCAGTGAATGAAACCCCTTAGTGTCTATAGTACCATTGATTTGTACCATCAATGGTACAAATGATACTACTATGTGTCCTTAGTACCATCAATGGTACTACCGATACTAGCACGTGTCGCTAGTACCATTTCATCGAAATCATACAAAAAATATATACATATAATAGGGGTTTAATAGTAAATAAATAATTCCAACAATTCATTGAGGAAAAAACCTTCTTGGCTGTTTCCGCTACGTTTAAGTGCTAGATTAAATCCCGGCCACTTCAAAGATTACAATCTTCTTTTAAATAACTCATTGGAAAGCATCTTGTCTTTTGCCGTAAACAAATGATTACATTGACATTATAAGTAAATGTATTAATTGTGGGATGGATTATGTGTTTTTAATTAAAAAAAACGTATTCAATTCTAAACCTAAGGGATAAAATGGATATTAGTAATGAAAAACCAAATGTGAGCAGTGACCAAAATGATATAAAAATAGTCGCTCGTGGACGAGGCAAAGTGTTACTCTACAACGGCCACCAATATTATTTCCACGTGCGGTATAAAAACAACAATTGTTTGTGGAGATGTAAAAATTACAAAACCTTTAACTGTACTGGATCCGTTACGATTACCCAGGTAAAGTTTTAAAAAAAAAAGTTAATTAGCTTTTTTTATTTTTGCTTAGGGTCAATTCATGTTTAAGCTAATTTCGACCTTATTGGCATTTTGTAACTATAATGATTTTTCACACTTCTTTGATTAGTTCATTTTTGTATTAATTAGGCTGGTTGTTTCTGTGTACATTGTTTAGTGTAGTAGCCATTGTACATTGAAGTTTGCGTTGTGTGTGACATGTCCATCCGATAGGTATTTGTATATTTTTATTTTATTTTTAATTTTTATATTAAAAAAATACAAATTAATTGTAGCCGTACAAAAGTTCAAAAATTTAGTATCAATTTCTGTTTACTCCAGGATCAGTCAAAGTTGGTACAACAAAGGCAGCATTCAGAGAACTGTTTACCAGACGAAAATGAAAACATTATGTGTATTATCACAAGCTCAAGCTTAGACAGAGCAGCATCAAATGTCGAAGAGACAGTACCTGCGGTTTACAGAACTACCATAGCATCAATGAAAGATACAGGACTACACTTGATTAAGAAATTACCCACGTATAACAAATACAAATGCAAAGCATACAGAAGAAGAAGGAAATTGGCAGGAGTTGAGAAGATGGCATACAATGACATGAAAGAAGTTGAAGTGCCTTCAGATGACTTCCTTCTTGCTGATTACCGTGATGGCAACGATCGTATCCTGATTTTTGCTCTAAAAGAAGCGAGGGGAAATTGTGCTTAACGGAAAAGTGTTCTTATGTGACGGGACCTTCAAGAATTGCTTGAAACCGTTCTATCAGCTTTATGTACTTTTTTGTGATATAGGCAGCACCGCAAATGAAAATAATGTGATTCCTGTAATATACGCACTCCTACCGAATAAGAAACAGAAGACTTATTTGATTATGTTTGAACTAATCAAGTCACAGATACGGATGTCTACAAACGAAAAAAACTGGGAATGGGAACCCCATAAATTTATAACAGATTTCGAACAAGCGGCAATAAATGCCATTGAACGTGCATTTCCCCAGGTGTTACATCACGGTTGCTACTTCCATTTCCTGGATAAAATTAAAAGGAAAGCTACGCAACTTAAAATCCTACATAAATTTAAAAAAAAATAGTAACAAAAACTTAAATAAAATAGTGAGCTTGTGCATGGTTCTCCCTCTTTTGCCAGAGTCCAAAATAGAAGAAGGTCTGAATTATATAATTGCAGAGAGTGTAATTATTGGTACTACAAAAGAAGTTAATGATTTGTTAAAGTATATAACACATTTTTGGATGCCGAAAAAAGCACAGTGGTGCAGTTTTGGCGAGAGACATCGAACAACGAATTGTTGCGAAGCATGGAACGGTCAATTTAACAAGCGTTTTATGAGAAAACCTACCACAACATGCCAATTTCTAAAAGTTCTAAAAACAGATGCTGCATACCATTCCGTAAATGCTTTGACAACAGAGCCACAAAACTTAAGATCAAAAGCGGTGATCGACCGCAACAATTACATTCAACACGTGCAAATGCAATTAATTCAAGGCGACATTACAGTCGCATTGTTTTTAGAAAAATTGCGTCGTTAGAAAATGTGAGTTTTATTTTCACAAGTAAATACACGGTATAAACAAGTATAATTTTCAATGGTACTAAGGACACATAGTAGTATCATTTGTACCATTGATGGTACAAATCAATGGTACTATAGACACTAAGGCAATGAAACCTTAAGGAAATTCTCAACTTTTTAAATTTATTAATAATACAATTTCAATATTCTTACAGCCTGACGTCTACCATGGTGACCTCTCACTATTTAAGATTCATTAAAACGATTCTTCAGAGTTGTATTTAGAACAGTTATCAAAATATTTGATAAAATATCTGAAAATACCCTGAATCACCAGTGAATGAACGCCTTTTGCTAGTAAATGAACGCAATAAAACCCAGTAAATGAACACAAATATTGTATTTATAAAATAATCAAAAACATAAATGTTTTAAAAACATTTCACAGTAATTGTTACACTAACTTAAGCTAAAGTTACAAATATATAACAGTGACTGAAGTCATTGTTTAAATCAACCCAAAAATGTATTTCAGTCTTAACTAAACTTTAACTCACAGGATAACATTCTTAAAGTATTGGCATAACATAATTAGGTACCTATTAAAGTTATACTTATCTAATTATTTCAGTCTCAAAATATACACCTAGTACCTATGTAACAAACATTAATAGGAACAGCATAATATAATATAAAGAGATCTTTTTTCACTTACTACCTAGCTAAGAATGAAGAAGAAGGACTCACTCTATGTCTTTAAAGCTTACGTCAGTAAAAGAGATCATTCCTCGTCGTGAACAATTTGGTTCATCCAGAACACGTACAATGTCAGAAACATGTACTTCTGAAATATCTGGGACTTGGGGCTTAACAAAACTAACAACATTTTCAACAACTTTCTTCTTTCTCAAAAAATCTATCTTACATTTTAATCTTTCGTCGTCAATCATCAGAATTTTTCCAACAAAAGAACGTATTCTCTTCTCAGTCTTAAACTGCACAATAACATATTTACCACAAATTATATTATGTGGTGGATGATTATCACTGGAAACGGATGTGGACAAGAAATTTCTTTGTATATCTTCATTCTCATTTTGCGCGTTTTGATCAGTTTCTTTCTTCTTTTTTTGTTGTAATCGTAACGGTGTGGTGTTTTTTTCTGCAAATTTTTATTGTTCCGTGTAATTTCACGTCTACATTCAATTCGGGCATCTCTTTCCTTCTTTTTATTTTTTTTATCTTCTTCTTTCTTTTCCTTTGCAATATCTAGTTTTTCTAGGTATTCTTTAAATTTACGTCCTGTTAAACCAAATGGCATGGGTTCCTTTTTCATTGTTTTTTTCTTTTTGGTTTCTATTTGAGGGTAAGATAAAAAGTTTTCGATAGGAACTTTGCGTTTTGGCACAATCGTGCTCGAAGGAGTACTGGAAATATTTAAGTTACTATCGCCCAAGACATGAGTAGATACTACTTTCTCTTGAAAAGTTATTTCGGGTTTATCAGCATCACCATCATGTATAAAGGGATCTATCAAATCACCGTCATCTTTAGAATTCAAAACAGAGGGACCTTCAGAAGAAACTGTGGCAACAAAATTGGTACATTGTGAAGTGTCAGGCATAATTACTTCGCTATGATAAGTTTGGGCAGTTGAACTATTGATGTCACAAAAGCTTGTGATAAGTTCATCGGATGTGATTTGCGAAAACGTATCATACCACGGCAAGGGTATAGGAGATTTATTTTTTTCTTTTTCGATGATAAAGTTTACTATTTCGTCTGTGGTGTCAAACCGTAGCCCAATACCACTTTCAAATAGAATGTCGTCGTCTAGAAGAATACTACAAGACTTACTCAGAACAGGTGGATCTGCTTCAATATTATTTTCATCGGAGCAAACACGAGTTTGTGCTTCAGTAACAGTCACCACGACAGGACTGCTTGGATTAGGTGAGGAAGGATGTTGGTCTTTATTTGATGATTCGGCCAGACATTGAGTTGACGTATTAGATAAATCAAGGGGAATATCTGTGGCTGATGAGGTTTCCATACTCTGACCTCGGTTTTCAAGTTTTAACTTACATTTACTCCATAAACCGTATAAATAATGTTCATGAGATCGATTTATATTATAAGACTGCATGAATTCGTTTTTGATGATGTGTCCAACTTCATTTTCAATTACCCTCATTGTACTTCTTAAATCATCCTTTTGGTCATCAGAAATGCTCGCATCCATATTATTTTGCTCTTTAGCTATTTCTTGTCTTCTTGTATTGATGCACTTAGAGTAGTCAACTGCATTAGGATCAATAGGAAATAAACCACATGTCCTGAAGGCTTTCTGTATGGTTTCGGCTTTTATTGATTTATCATAATCTTCCTTGAACTTACCAGCAAAACTTTGTTTAGTTATCGGAGCAGTAGTTTTCTGTTTATGTTTCCTTGCAACTTTCTTCCAACTCTTCTTAAGTGGACCAAAAATACCAACGTCAGAAGGCTGAATTATATGCGTAGCATTCGGATGAAGGCAGTACAAAAATATTTTTTTTTCAGAGCAGAAGTTGAACATTTTTTCATTTATATGAGATTTATGCCCATCTAGGAAGAGCAACACAGGAAATTTTGTGTTATTTTGTACGAGCCACTCGTAGAACAGGACTATATATGATAAAAAGGTTTCAGACACCATCCACCCACTATCTGATCGGCCTATATGCCAAGAATCTGGAAAATTGTGAACCACTGCAGGCGGCATCCTCTTGTAAGGATACACTACAAAAGGTGGCACATCGGTCCCATTTGCTGCAAACGTGCACAATACTGTTATGGACTCTTTTTCTGCTGAAGTTGCTATCTCGTAGGTATTTTTGTAATTTTTTGGTCCAAGAATGAGACCCGTTTTTGGACATGTCATGATGCCAGTTTCGTCGGCGTTAAAAATACGACTAGGGTCTTCTTTTATATCCAGCAAGTTTTCTTCAGCTAAAAATTTATCCAACTCCAAAAACCACTTCCTTAAGCTTTCCTCAGTAACAGCAGCTCTTGCTTTTGATATGAGTTCAGCATTTCTTTTAGTTACATCTTGGTGTCTATTTAAAAAAAGTGATAGCCACTTTCTACCAGGTCTGTTATCAGTGAATTTGGTATTTCGTTGGTTTGTGTCTAAAAAATCTTTAACTGTGTCATAAACCTCTTAGCGAGCAAGTTTTCGCTCTTCTTCGAAAGGTAGTTCTGAAATTGGGCCCATTTTTCGTTGCCATGGTACTTTATTGTTGATTTTGTTATGTAGAGTTGACTTTGGTATATTATACGCTTTGCTGGCCTTATTTATACTAATTTCACCTCTGAGTATAGCATTAAGTGCTTTCTCCAGTGTCTCTTGGGTGTACCGAAATCTAGAATAGGACTTTTTGATGGGATCCATTGTGCATGCCTAAAACGATAGAAAACTTGTTTTATAAAAACAATATGTATGTAACTATGTAGACTTAGTATAACGGGCCATAAGTCCATTATTGATAGTAGATATCTACTTAATTACTTGGATCACAAAGCAAAATTTGATACCGTTCATTCATTGGTACAATAAAAGTTGAAACACCAGTACTTGAACACGTCAGTTTTTCATAGTATATTCACTGGATTGTAAAAACCAATGAAAGAACACCTATGTTCCAACACTAGCCAGAAGATTACAAATCAGTTTTGGAACGTTATTTGCAAAAATGAACTTAATATTATCAGCCTAAGTTGGGTTATTAATAAATCTTTGAAAAGCCAACGTTCTAGTGAATGAACCATATGTTCATTCACTAGGGTTTTGGTAATTTCTTGAGCTAGTGCATGAACACGTGTTTTATTTAAATATTACTTACAAAAATGATTAAAATTGTCTGAGAGTATAAGCATTGAGTCATATGTAACCTTTATCTAAACAAAAATCTATGTAAACACTGTAAATATGATGACCAAACTACGATAAGAAAAGTAATGTCTTACCTGGCCCCTAAATTCTTGCTCATACAAAAAAATTTTTAGTAGCACACCTCAACTTTCCCGTGACGCCATTTTGCAACTGAGCTGTATTTGTCATCGGAATAAGAATTGCCATGTTCGAAATTATGTTGCCAACGAAAAAAAAAAATTGTTTACGGTAGAAATTGTTTGTTTTCTTATTTTGGAGAAAAAATCGTGTTTTGTTCATTCACAGGGGTGTGTTCATTCACTGGTACACTTACCCTATATGATGCATTTCGACGTCGAAAACATAAACATATTATTGTCTTTATTTAACTATTACGTGCCGTCTTAAGCCAAAAGAGATAGCATTACTTT
>NW_020653732.1:5778139-5800235 GCF_003589595.1 Hyposmocoma kahamanoa | reverse complement strand
TGGTGGATGCTGATTATTCCAGAAACAGAACAACATGACATTTTGTTGATATATAATATATACTTCTTTATTTTGTGTTAAAATTGCTTGATAGATTCATTTGCTTAAGAAAGCCCGGGAATTAACGGGAATACTAGAATCCGCAGAAACATTGAATAGACTTGTACTTGACGGTTAGTTAAAAGACGTTATGTAAATATGTACTAAAATGTAGGTTAAAGGCGTACCTCTTAAAGTAATTTTTATATTTTATTTAGTAAGTACAATTAATACTACGTAATGTTAAATACAAGTAAAGTAGGTATAATTAAGCAAGAATGCGCATGTCGCCAACAAACTGCACAGCAGTTTGGTGACTTTTACTAAATACGTTACCAGTTGTAATGTTGAAAATAAATTTTTTTTAAAGTTTAAAAATGTGTGATGACATTTATAATAATATACCACTCGAGATTAAATTATCAGACTTGTGTTTGTTTAGGCATACTTTGGTTACAGTAAACTAAAGAAACAAAATTCAAGCCATACATTTGCATGTCGATAATGACTTATCGATAGATTATGGTACAACACTAAAGAAATCCGCCATTTGTAACTTTCAAATTTTGGTAATATGCACGTTGATTCTGTACTTAGGGCAGCTCCTTTCTTTTATTTTTTTCCATCCTCTAAGCCATTCACGAGCAAGAGTGATGAATTGAAAAATACTATTTTTTTAAATAACAATAGACAATATAATATTTCAAAAGAAAAACTTTTTTTTTATTTAAAGCTAGTGGCAAAAACCTTACGGACTTTTTGATCAGCCCCTTAAAATCAACATGAGTTTGTTACATATGTAATATGTGTACTTAAAACACAATAAGAATTTTGTTAAGTATATAATACCTGTGCAATATACTCACCATATGATGTTGAATTGGAACTCAATATTCACTTCAAACAATATAAGTAGTATTATATAAGACTGGTTCAGATACTATATCAGTTAATTAGTCGTATAAAACTGTATATGAGCTTGTCAAAGGTAGATAACAGAAACAGGCACGGAGCTAGGAATCTAGTAAATTAAATACTTAACCGCTTAAACGCTTAATTTAAACGCTTAACTAATGAATTAATCTATATTATTAATTTTGTAAATTTGTAAGTTTAAATAAAATTAAAGATTGTATTCAAAGAATGTATAAACGCTCTAATCCGATTGTTGCAGTTCGCACTCATGGACGCTGTATTATTTGTAAATTATATGATACTAACTAAATACAATTTAATATGTTACTATCAAAACGTTAGAGGCCTTAGATTAAATAACGTACAGGTTCGTGAGGAAATATTGCGAAATAACTACGATATTATTATTTTCACAGAAACTTAGCTAAACAACAGTTTTTTTGACGCCGAAATATTTGATGACAGGTATGATGTGTATAGGCGGGACAGGGAAAGCTCACCTATGTGCAGTTCTAAAGAGAGGGGAGGAGGGGTTCTAATCGCCGTTTTAAAAAAGTATTTATCGCGACGAATGAATGAGTGGGAGAGTGATTGCGAAGATGTTTGGACTCAAATTATATTAAATAAATCAAGAGTGTTAAATATTTGTGCAGTTTACCTGCCTCCTCCGGTATCACAATCTATTCTGGACAACTACCTGGTAAAGTCGTGCGGTGCTTGTGAGAGTAATGGCGAGACAATTATTGTGGGTGACTTTAATTTGGGAGGAATAATATGGAAAGCTGATGTTGATCGGGGCCACAGTTCACCAACTGGTTATGAAAATTGTTCTTTGAGGGGCAGTTTCATAGATTTCATGTCTTTAAATAATCTTGTTCAGCTTAACCATGTCTCAAACAGCGGCAATCGCATACTTGACCTTGTTTTAAGCAGCATGCCAGACATAAAGATTTATGAATGTACTAGACCACTACGAAATATTGACAAACACCATCCCCCTTTGGATATAGACATTGAAATCACTACAATTCCTAATAAACCTCGCAATTCAAATATAGAACCTAAACCGAACTTTCACAAGGCTGACTATGATGCTATCAATCTGCAACTGGGTAAAATTGACTGGAATGATTTATATGAGCGGTGTGTTGATGTGAATGACATGGTTAAAATATTTTACGAGCATTTGGATAGAATTGTTGAAGAATGTATACCATTATCTTGCAAATCTAAATTTAATAAATATCCAGTCTGGTTTTCGCCAGCTTTGATAAACTTACTAAAGCTTAAATACAAGTATCATGTTAAATTCAAAAAATACAGGAATCGGCTCGACAAGATAGAATTTGATTATTTGTGCGAAGACTGCGATGCCCTAATGCGGGAGTGTTACAGAAATTACATTCATTCAATAGAAACGTTAATACTCAGCAATCCAAAGTTTTTCTGGACACATATTAAAAATAAGCGTAAGAACGGTTCCAATTATCCGCCATCTATGTCTCTAAATAACACTACAGGATATGAAGGAGGTGAGATCTGTAACCCGTTTGCAACTCACTTTTCTTCCGTGTACGAACTGGATACTGGTGGTGATGTTGATTTGGATGAGGTGGGCATGATGGATGCGATTCCGGATTTAGTGATTGCATCTCACTGTGTGGAATATAGGCTCAAGCATCTTGATTTAAGTAAGGGTTCAGGTCCTGATAACTTTCCGCCAGTCTTTTTTGCAAATTGTGCTGAACAACTAGCAGTCCCATTGACCATAATTTTTAACAAGTTTGTTACTACGGGAATATTTCCTGACACTTGGAAGCGTGCTAGAATTGTGCCAATTCACAAAAATGGAAAAAAGTTACGAATTATAGGCCTATTTCTATATTGTCCACCGTAGCAAAAGTCTTTGAGTCGATAGTATATAGTCATATCCTTAGGCATGTCAAGAATAAACTATCACCGAATCAGCACGGATTTATTAAGAAGCGATCTACGGACACAAATCTATCCCAGTACATTGATGATGTAGCATTGGCAGTCGATACTTCAGGACAAGTAGATGCAATATATACCGATTTTTCCAAAGCTTTCGATAAAGTTAATCATCGTATATTGATAAACAAATTAGTTCACTTTGGGATTAGGGACTCCCTACTTCAGTGGTGTCAATCATATTTAAATAACAGGTGTTCTAGAGTTGTAATTGATGGTTATAGTTCAAATCCTTTTATTTCATGCTCTGGAGTGCCGCAAGGTTCAAACCTTGGGCCATTGTTCTTCATTATTTATTTATTTAACTTCCTCCGTGGCCGAACGGTTACCATGCCGGACTGCCACGCAGAGGTCCCAGGTTCGATTCCCGGGCCGGGAGAAATAGTTGTATGGCCTACAATTATTTCTCTCGTGAGTTTGGGTGTAATTTGTGGTTGTCTATATGTGTGTCCATGGCACCCGCGACACAGGGTTTCCCTAGTGCGGGGCTATGTTGAGTGTGTGCGTTGAGTGTGTGCGTTATTATATTCATTAATGACATTGAAAGATTGTTTAAGAACTCGATCTGCTATCTGTTTGCTGATGATCTTAAAATAATGCGTGTTATTAAAAGTCTCAATGATGCTGATTTGTTGCAGGCTGATATTGATAGACTCATTGATTGGTGTCACATTAATAAAATGTATCTGAATTCGTGTAAGTGCTTCCATATTAAGTTCACATTAAAACGTAAACCTCTCAGTACCCAGTACAATATCTCAGGTGAAACTCTTAAAAAAGTTTCTAAGATACGAGACTTGGGTGTAGTGGTGGACTCCAAGCTTAAATTTTCTATTCACATTGACAGTATGCTGGCCGCTGCTAACAAATCACTAGGATTTATTTTTAGAAATGCAAAGGAGTTCAGGAAGGTTTCCACTACCTTATTACTATTTAATGCCTATGTCGGAAGTAAGCTTGAGTACTGTAGCGTTGTGTGGTCCCCGACATACCGAGTCCATGTTGAGAGAATTGAAAGAGTCCAAAGAAGGTTTCTACGACACCTGGCGTACCGCTTCAGGCCGCCTCATGACGTAAACTGTTACAGTGCCCTTCTTGAGCACTTTGGCATGCAAACTTTGAATGGTAGGAGAAATACTTTAGGCTTATGTTTCTTACATAAAATTATGAACGGCATGATAGACTGTCCGTCTATTCTCAATAAATTTGGTTTGCGAGTACCCCCACGTCCGCCTCGACAGCCGCGTCCTTTATTTCATGTCCGTTTGTGTAGAACGAATGTAGGAAAGCATTCGCCAATCCCCCGCCTATCTAGTTTATATAATCGACTGTCCGGTGAAGATGAAACTGTTGATATATTTTGTGATACATTATACAAATTTAAGGAAAGAACAATTATGTAGCTTTAGCTTAGGTTTAATTAATTTATTATTGTTATTATTGGATTTAAATTATTGTTATTATTACTATTAATTTTAATTTCATTTTATCGGTAGACATTTTTCTTTTTGTACATTTAAATATACATGTAAGTGCATGCTGTGGTTGCCTATAATTGAAGTTGCAATTTCAATTCAAAAACAAACAAAAAAGTTAATTAATAAGTATTTATTGTTTTGTATACGTTAAATTGTAAACTTTGTTGGCAATCCTTAATAAATAAATAAATAAATAAATATAGTTATTGAATTCAGAAACACGAAACAATAACAAAATGAGATAATCGAGAAATAATAACCAAAACTAAGCATCAAGTAATATTGTTCAATAATTAGAACAGCATTTATCATATGAATTACCATAATATAAAAAGTAACAGAGACATCCAATAAAATCTTTGCATCATCGAAGGATTAGACGTAGGCTGTGTTTTTTTTTTAAATATAAAATGACGGGACTCAGAGCTCTCAGAGCTTTAAGTCGCAAAGATCTCAGGGGACTGCCACTGCGCCGGTCACACTGAGACATAAGTTGACAAGTCCCATGTGCCTGTAATTTCACCAGCACCCTTCAAAACCGGAACACAGTAATGCTAACATTGTAAAAATTCGCACGAAGCATTACGCATTACATTACATTAAATGTGGAATTTATATGGCGAACGGTGATGGAGTGGAATTCTTTTCCTGCAGACTTATTCCCTGAACGCTAGAACTTGGACCTTTTCAAGGCAAGACTGAATAGACATTATTTAGATGCGCATGCTCCACTGTCGACCTGATCCTCACTTCCCATCAGGTGAGAGGTCAAATGCGCACTTATTGTTTTATAATTAGAACTTTTTACAAAAAAAATACCGACCTTGAAAAGTTTGTGGAATTACATCTATTTGCTAAGTTTTATTGTAATCGGTTGCCGAAAGTGAAATATTTTCTACAAATTGAAACGTGACCAATACTGAGGTACGCACTTTCTGTTAACTAAATATATCACTGCTAGGACCTTTAGGAGATTATTCCTATCAAGGAAACACTAATCAAGTCTTTTTTTTTTTTTTTTTTTAATAACGCACTCACTCACCATAAAATTCGAATCAAGATGTGTCCCACCACAGAGAATACAAAAAATTTAGTTTTTTAATGGATATGCTGATATCGTGTATAATTGATTTAAAATAATATTTCTATATTACATCGAGTAAAGCATTCAACGACCAAATCACATTATGTATAATCATCAGATCAGATCAAGAATCAGAAATGTATAATCATTTCCAACAAAAAAAAGAATCACCAAATTCGAAACAATTGACGGGTGTCGTCAATTGTTTCACTTCAAACCGTCCAGTTTAACTTGAGCTTTGCTATAATGGAGGAAAATAGAAAAATTACATAATTAATATTTAATTACCTTTTTTTTAATTGTTAGAGATATTGCCATTAGTACAATAAATGCAGAATATTTTTAGAATATACGGAGACGTACACACAGTAGGTCAGTTGTTGGCGCTGTACTATTTCAACTTTCTAATTTGTGATACTATCACAAACGAGAGTTGATATTTAGAAGTGATATAATGCCAATTTGCCTGATGAGTTACCAGGGATGGATGGCCCTTATTTCGTCTCTATTTCTGGTTATATACTCGATGACCTTGGTTCACGGTTATATTTATTTAAATAAAACAAACTTATACAAAAATTCACAACAGTTACATGACTAAAGAAGTTTACTCATGTGTTACAGTATTATAATACTGTTTTATTCTATAACTGAATATTTTTAAATACTTTACCGCTTAGAGTTGCCCAATGCAAGACCAAGATGCGATTAATTCCAGTTTTTGTCTTGATCTTGGTTTTGCACACTCAGTATTTGTTTGGTTTCGGTCTTGCTACATAACACTCTATTTTATACTGTTATTCTTGCAAGAAAATGAGAATGAAAAAAATGAGGATTGGTTCAGATGAAAACGCAACAGTGTTAGCAAAAGCTGTGTAATCGGTTATTAGGTTAAAATGCTTATTGCTGCTTGCTAACTATCAGATTTAAAGACTAAATTCCCGGTTCGATTATGTGTGTTCAATCAAAAAGAGAGAAAATAGCAACACTTAGGGTCGTATTCCAGAACTGTACTCAATGTTCAAGTCAGGATTTGAGCAGACTTGAGTATGATTTCAAGCACTGGAAATACGACCCTAATGGCAAGGACTTGAGTATGATTTTCAGTGCTGACTGCAATACTCAAGTTCTGACTTGAGCATTCAGTAGAGTTCTCGAATACGACCCTAAAAGATATTCACGTGGTTGTTTAAAAAAAGATAACAGATGGAAGTGAATTAACGGGCGATACGTTACTTTCCTGAAATGATGTATATTTTTACGGGTTTTAAGGGATTGCAGTTAATATATACTACGAGTATACTGTTTCGTTTTAAAATTATATGCATAAGCTTAAAACAATATGTATTTTGTGACATTACATATTGACATAAGTTTATTGAAGGCTAACCAAATGACGGAAACTTTTATGTTTATAAAGTTTTTACAATCACATTGGTTGGTTATTATTTTAGGCATATACGAGTACGCTAAACCCATCCTTTAGAAACATAAATTAGTAGGTATTTATTTCGTTAGCGTACATGATTATTATTGTTTGATTAGAGCATATGTCGTAAGTAACAAACCGCGGCAATTAGTTTTGCGGCTTTCAGTGTATTGTACATTGTTGTTGATAACACGCTAACCTAACTAGTGCTATCTATTTATTTGCCAAGCTTTTATCACAGATACACATTTAGTATATTATTGCAAAGCTCGGGAAGCAAGGGATTGCTGGACGGGTATGAGTTATAAGGACGATCGAGGCTTTGTATTAATACAAGTCAAGCTATACCCATTTAGTGTAGAGGCATTTATAATATTTTTCTCAAACAATGTGAGGAAATCATAAAAGACTAAAAAGAGGAAAATATTAATTAATAAATATTAAAAGTAATATTTGACGTGTTAGGACAATTGCTAAAAGAAAATGTTGTTGTTTTTCCAGGTACATCAACAGCAGTCTGGTGAATTTCTGATTACTGTATTTTCGTAATCGCTTGTCACTAGCGCTTATTTTCGTAACCAAAATACAAAAAAGATGAGGGAGAGAGTCTGTAGGCATCTTAATTAATTTCTATAGGGCACGAAGTAGCGTGCCGCCACGAATCGCCACGTCTGTGGCCCTGACCTCACCATCTCTACCAGGGTAGAGTTGGAGTACTTTACCTTTGGGCCATATACTTCTAGGTAACGTGTCATTGGCGATGATTACTAGGTCTCCTACATTTAGAGGAGTTTGAGGAGTTCCAGGAAGTCGGCCTTGAAGGACAGGTAGCACCTCCTTGACCCACCTGGACTAAAAGTGGTCTGGCTGACGGAGGGGTTTCTTCCACTCTACCCTGCGGATGAGGTCACGGTCATCTAAGCCTAAGATAATTTGGTTGGATGAAGTGCCTAATAAAAAATTAAAACGAGTGAGTGTTTGGTCGACGTCATTGTTGGCAATGTCGGTGTTGGCACCCACCGGAATAAGTGTTAGGGGACGGCTGTTTTACGATCGCTTCGGCTTCCAGCAGGAGTCTCTAAAATTTCTCATTTTGGTGCTTATCCGACTAGCGTAACCTTTAATGCAGTCTTCACACTTCTAACAAAGCATTCTGAGTATCCTCCTAAAGATAGCCTCGCGGCAGAAGGAATAAAACGCCACGTCGAGCGATGTAGCACCTCACGACACACAATCGCGGAGTCAACTAGCAACCTGTGAGCAATTTTCAGTCATGCATATGTAATGAGCGACATAATGTTTCACCTTGCGTCTCCCTACTGCTACATCTGTAGGTTCAAAATAAAAAATAAAAATAGCCTAAGCCAGTACATGTGAAAAGACGTTGATGATGCGCTACCCTTTCGTACTGTAAGTCCGCAGTGCGGGGAGTCAGCGATTGGGCCTTACGGAACATGAGGAACAAGCATTTCCTGGCGAATGATCTGACTGTGGTTCTTAAATGTAGAATGCAAAACCTTCGACGAAGTTCGTTTAACACAGTTTCGTTGTAGGCGTGTGCAGTCTTGTGATAAAAATGAAATATTAGGAGTTTTACGGCTGTTTTGCTTTAAGGGATGTGCAGACAAGATTTGTTTCCATTATTCTTTAAAGGCATCCAGTGACACCTCCGTACAATATCCTTTATATATTTCTGCAGTGGTTAAGTCTTCCGCCGTCATTTTTTCCCCCCTAAATACTTCTCTTTGGCATAGCTTTCAAGAAAATGAAATCTAACATAGAGACGGTTGAGATACAACAACGCTATAATAAGTATCTCATTTCCACTACATCGGGAAGCATGCTATACTACATTTTTACAATTGTGAGATCTTGTACTCGTAATCTATTACGTCTCCGTATATTATCTCCATTTGATAACGTACGGACGCTTTGGGCAGCCATATGGAAAAATGGTGAAAAATAAATTTTGACCACTAATTATTATTAAACATTCTTAGAGACCCCGACATGTCTGCTTTCAATCGAATTAGAGCAAATTTTTATCTGGCGCTAAAGAGTTGATATTATAGTACATATTGGAAACAGGCGAAAAATAAATTTCGACTTCAAATTATTATCAAACCTATAGAGATCCCCACATATCGATTTTCAGTTGAATTAGAGCTAAATTTTATTAGTTGCCAATTTTCAAAGGGATCAGAGCATTTTTTTTTCTGCCGCTAACGAACGCTTCTATGGCGGCCATATTTGAAAATGGTATAAAACCAATTTTGTCCACAAATTATTATTCGGCACTTCTAGAAGCTTCCGCATGCCAATTTTCAGCCGAACCAGAGCAAGTCCGTTTCGGCAGCGACTTTTGACGAAAAAAACTCAAAAATTTTGCCCCCCAATTATGGTTAAGCTCTCCTAAAGACCCCCGCATACCAATTTTCAGCTGGATCGAAGTAAGTATTTCTTCGGCCGCCATTTTGAATTCGCCATCTTGTTTTTTTTTAACCCAGGCAGTTGACCACTATTAATCTCGATGACATTCCTTCGAGCACCTCCTATCTATCTCTAATAGTTTCCGTGATAGGAGACTTTGAAATTTGTATGGCGGCCATCTTATTTATTAGAATTTCGAATATTTTTTACTTCCGGCGGAAATTGACCAGGGTGTACCTCATAAAAGTGCACAAAATTACCTCCACATATTAGAGTTTTTGCAGGCCGTTGATCACTCTTTCATATTTTCCACATTTAGATCTTCTCATCTTTGATTCTTGGCTTTGGAATCTATCTGCGTACAATGGTATAAATATCTTTTTTTGCACCATATCGGGAAGTATGCGTTCTATTTCTATAAGTGAGTAAGAACTTGTAGCTTATATATACATATATATAATAATAATAGACATGTCGAAACTATAAATATGTCTATACGACGACAGACAAAATTGAAGATATCGTAATGCGCAGCGATCTCACGTACCTAATGTGCTTATAAAATCATAGCGTCAGTTATTTTATTACTTATAATCTAAGTATTATACAATCTTTTTATAGTTCATTTGTTTAGGTACTTAACTAAATGTAAACAATCTTAAGATGGATTTGTAAAGTAAATGTTTAAATAAAAAGATGTATCAAGATTGTTTACATTCAGTTCCGTACAACAAATGGATTATAGAGTGTAGTTCCAAGAGTAACGGAATCGGAAACGCCATCTGCACACTAAGTGTGCACTGTTAGAATGCAGACTTTAGACTACGCATTTAGGTTATCTATAATAAGAATACAATAAATGCAGTATTTTCACATACAATTTAATGTATAAAACAATCTATAAAAACTGATTACAAAAACGGAGGCAAGGTACAGATTTTACGCAAGTATTTTCCGCAACAACCTACTTTTGGTGGAAACGGTGGCAAAGTGGGACATCCGCATGTAGGTAAAGTATATCCACAAGCTCCACATCCGCATGAAGGTATAGCTGATATTGCAGGTAAATACGTATCAACTACAGGGAAGGAACAACCACAGGTGGTGACAGGATCCACGGCGATACAAGAACCGTCACAAGCACACGCAGGAGAAGAACATCCGCATCCACAACCGCAAGGTTCAATTATCGGATCGTAGCCACATCCGCAAGTGGGTATATCGAGTGGAACCGGACATCCGCAACTAGGTATAGCCACTGGTAATGTTGTAGCGACAGGCATGGTGCCAGTTACAGGTATTGTGGTAGTAACCGGTACGTTAGTTGTTATTGGTACATTCGCCAACACTGGTACGTGTGCTTGGAGTGGAATGTTTGGCACTAGTGTTGTGCCGAGCGGTAACAGGGGTGCCAATGGTGCTCTGGGCTGAAAAAATAAATAAAAAATATAATGATAAGTGACTTATTCGTCCTGAGACGATTTCTGCCCTCCTTATCATAACCTTGCAACAATAACTCAATAGGACATACATACATATACTTCACGCCTTTTTCCCATCGGGGTAGGCAGAAACATCAGTCTTCCACTTACTACGGTCCTGACACACATCTTTCGCCTCATCAACACGCATCAATGCTTTCATACATCGTCGGTGAAGGGTACTATTGACCTGGCCCTTCCTTAGGATGGCCTCAATTTGGTCATGGTAAGTTCGCCTTGGTCGGGCCATACCAACTTGACCGCTCACACTCGCCTTATAAATCGGTTTCGTCAATCTTCTTTCATTCATTCTCTCTACTCTTCAGCTTCCGGTCTTGCACATTGCTATTCGGTCAGTACACTGCTGACTAGTTTAATAACGTCACGTGGTAAATTTAAGTCTGGTCAGGTTGTCTGTCCATGTCACGTGAACGTGAACGTGAACACAGAGTTACCATCTGTATTATGGAGATTAGTTATTGGTCTATATCTAGCATCTGCAAAATAAGATCTACAACCCATCGTAATCGTTTTTGTAATATTATTTAGTTCACAGCGCGTTTACGCAATACGTCCGATTCTTATCAGGGGTCTACTCTCGACCGAAACAATTACTGCCAAATGTGCTATGGACACATACATAGACCACCACAAATTACAACCAAACTTACGAGATCAATAAATGTAGGCCATAGAAATATTTCTCCAGACCCGGGATCAAAACTGCATGGTAGCCGCTCGGGAACGCAGGCAGTTATATTACTTATTTGACTAATGTAATAGTTTCTGATGGAAAACGGGAATAGCTCCCGAGTCAGAAATCCGAGATAATATGACGGTCCAAAATAACACAGGCACCACTTTATCTCTAGATATACAAGCAACATTCATATTTTCCCGGATTCGTATCGGACTTAGTGCACGAGCGACATCCGAAGTGGGTCCAAGTTTTCTAGATTTGTGTAGTCTCGGATTCGGAAGGAATACGAATCAGTAGGCTGATTTTAATTCAAATCGGGACCGGTCCGATCGGGTAGCCCATCCGAGTCTCGAAACCAGATGGGTTTCCGAGCGAGAAGAACAACCTGATTCCTACTATATCTTTTTAATTTGTGAGTTAAATCAACTATTGTTCCGATTAGAAATGTCAAAATTTCCGATCGGGAGAGGCAATCAAAATCAAGCTGCAGGTGCCAATATCTCCAAAATTCCGAAATTCAAATGCTTTATGGAAGGCAGATTTTTTAAAATAGAATTACACAACGTCTATAATACTTACGTAACCAAGAGCAGAAACAACTACAGCGAAAAGAAAACAAATTCGATACATTTTCACTTTAAATTTGAACTGCCCTAGTTTTGAAGTTACTCTTTTTATATAGGACGAATGCTGTTATGAAATGTTGCTTTATAATTTATGAAATTGTGCGTACAACACGTTCGCTTTCATAATTGTTTTAAAGACGATAATAGAAGGGCTAGACACGTGACACGATCATGCAGGTAAAAGTAATGTTTTTTTTAAATTATATCAAGTGACCTGATGGTAAGCTACACACCTGTCCGTAACAGGTGCAGTGCTACACAGAGCTTTAAATCGCAAAGATCTCACGGGCACTCTCACTGCGCCCGTCACCCTGAGACGTAAGTTGACAAGTCCCATGTGCCTGTAATTTCACCCGCAACGCTTTACCCTTCAAAATCGGAACTCAGTAATGCTCACATTACTGCTTGGCGGCAGAAATAGGTAAGGTAGCAGTACTTCCCCGGAAGAACTGTTTCACAAGACATTCTACTGCTACAAACGGGCGAAATAAGACTGCCCAAGCGTAGCTTAGGGCGCATTTTCAATAATGCCGTAACATTTTCAAAGTGAAAGTCAAAGATCATTTATTCCGTAGGTAAAATCAACTTACACTTGAAAACGTCACATTTACATATCATTACATTAAGCAACTGCTCGTTCACTACGCTGACTTCCCTGAGAAGAACGAGCAAGAAACTCTAGGGATTGCTCTTTTCAAATAAACTTAAATGCTATGGAATACACTTTGAATCAAATTTGTGTGGATTCTGGAGCCGTGTCGTCTTTCCATACATCTTTATCTAACACGTAGTCTTCAATTTTGTTATATGACTTTTCAATCAAAATATTTTTAATGTAGTTTTTAAAACGAAACTATAATCTTAATATATGCTCCGGAATCTTATTGTAAAAACGTATACAGTTCCCCATAAGAGTCGTTTACTTTAGTTAAACGAAATCGTGGTACCATGAGTTTGGACTTAGCTCTAAGGTTAATATTATGGATATCTTCTTTCTTATTGAAATTATGTATATTTTAACGGGCATATAAAATATTTGAGTAAATGTACTGTGATGCCACAGTCATGATACCAGTCTCCTTAAACTTTTCTCTGAGAGAAACCGGACAGCCTAGACGGAACACAGAACGAATCGTTCGTTTTTGCAATACAAATATGGTTTGAATATCTGTCGCTTTACCCCACATTAGAAGCCCGTAGGACATTATACTATGGAAGTAACTAAAGTAAACTAGTCTAGGAGTACTAACATCGGTAAGTTCACGTATTCTGCGAACTGCGTATGCAGCGGAGCTTAATCTGCTGGCCAGGAAAGATTAAGTGGAAACCATTGAAGTTTATTATCTAAGGTCACTTCCAAGAAGACTGCTTTATTAACAAGGTCTAACTTTTCTCCGTTTATTTCTATGCTTGAACTAGTCGATTTCACGTTAGGTAATTCAAATTTAACATATTTTGTCTTCTTGGCATTAAGCAATAAATTGTTAGCATTAAACCATTGACTTACAAATAAATGGACGACGGGTCTAATACAAATACCACGAAAAAAATGTCCCAAGTCAACCTATTCGAAATTTAAATTGTAATGTCATCGCAGTATCGCGCTGTCAGTAGAACAAATGAAGACTAAAGCGGAGTGTCGCGCTCTGTATACGATTTTAGCGCCTTACAAGTGCGGACACTTTTTAGCGCGGACCCGACGTCCATATAATTGTAAGTCAATGCATTAAACCAATAAACTACCCTAGAGAGGGTATCATTAATGTGGTCATAGTTAATGTCATGTCTGTCTGTTTTAAAAATCCAGGATGTGTCAGCAAACAATACTATTTCGCAATGGTCCTTAACAAAGAATGACCGATCATTAATATAAATCAGAAATAAGAAAGGTATTGAGCCCTGCGGAACACCCATGTTTACCGAAGAACCCAAAGAAATCACTCCATTTATGTCTACTGTCTGTATTCTACCATTTAGATATGACGAGACAAGTTTCGACGCCTTGCCGTTTACACCGTAATATTCCAGCTTCCTAATAAGAAAGAAAGAAAGAAAGAAACATTTATTCAGCTTAAGGTAATTCAAGCTAAACAGATAATTCACATTAACTATTACATATACCTATCTATAAGCTGAAACGGATCCAACTCATCACGGTTTATTTAAAAAAATTAAATATGTAAACACCTAAAATGTTATATTTTTTACAGGTAGAGGTACTTTTAAATAAGGTAACCAAGGTATTTTTGAAATTGAGTGTCCAAATTTACCATTACTTAGTTAGTAATTATATTCACTACATATTTATCGGCAATACAAATGGAAAATTCGAAAACCCTGTCGACTATATTACATCTCATATTGATACAATAAATCTGTATTATATATTACTCTGCACTAAATAAATGAGGAAAACTTTACCTGAATGAGTCTCAGGCATAAGATTTTTTACCAACCTCGTTTCATCTTTCGGAAAACGAACCATTTAGATGATGATAAACAGCGGTACACAGCAGAATTCACGACCATTATAAATAGTAACGTACAATGATGTTATATATTAACGTACAAGTTTCGTAATGAATAAATGAAAACTGTATTTGAATTTGAATCATATTCAAATATTAAAGCCGTCTTAGCGTGAGAACGGTGCGCCGACAGCCTTCTTGAAGTTCAGTCTGTGACCGTTAATGTGCGGGACGTGGTGCGGTATCTAACGCTAGGGAGGGGCGGAAAGTGTCCATTTTCGTAACTTTTTTATTCTCTGCTTTGAACGACAGAATCACTTGAAGCTGCGATTATCTGTCGTCACTTTTTTACCGTAACGATTTATTTATCGTCAGACGACTGTGGTTCTAGCTCTTACCATTGTCACGACAGTCTATCGTCGTAACGACAAACGTAAGGTTAAATCCCAACTAAGCGCGCTTCCCCAGACAACTTACATTTAAGGGTTCAACTATTAGTTTTGTTGGACTATCAAATCGCCCTTGACGTTTATAATACGAAAAAAGAAAACCATTAGTCCTTCTAAAATATCTATATTATACACAGTATAATAATAAAGGACACAAAAATATATCTGATATATTTTAATACAATATAATTGTATCGTGTAATGAACAACAATGTACACTTCGCAATACATTCTCGAACATACTGAATAGTAACTAACACAAGTTCTATAAAACTCTGGCTACAAAATGCGGTCCTAAGCCTAAGCGATATTATGATACAGGAAATTCCCTGGTTCGACATCAGGTAACCACACTTTGAGGGGCGGTGGTTCAGTGGAAGAAAAGAAGCTTCTTATTTAAGAAGTCGATGTTTCGAATCTCTGTGGTGACATGTACCTGACTAATTTCTAAATTATGTACATTTATGATTTTGTTTTTCAAAATGAAAATGTCATAAGGTACAATTTCTGTGAATTGTGAATAAAGAATTCGGAATCAAACTGCCTGAGATGTGGTTTCGTGTAGTTTTGGAGTCAGAAACAAAAGAGAGCGATTTACACTATGGATAACGTGACCATTATTTTTTTCCCTTAGAGCGAGACACCTGACAATTTATTATTGTTTTAAAAATAAAATACATGTTCATGATTATTACGAAATATTTAATAATTTAATTGTAATATATAAAAAATAAATGATTAAAGATCAAAAAAGAAATAACAAATTTGTGTGGTCTGACGGGCTAGCTTTATATATTTTAAGGCTCATCCCTTAAAATATATAAAGCTTAATATATATAATAAATAAAATTCTTTTTGAATACGGTTTACGTTTGAACTCTACTTCATGGCAGCCGCCGCCAACCGTACATCACCGCCAAAAACAATGCACGCGCAGCACGGACCCACAACTAAAAGAACCGCGACAAGGCTTACTTGGTGCTTCGCTTTCGCGCCATTATATTAAATTTATTCATGTGTCCAGCTCTGTCAAAGCGAGACTTTTTAAGTCCTTTGGGGACAGCGAGACACGAAGCTTAAAAACGGAAGTCTCCCGCTTAAAGCAGGACGTATGGTCACGTTAACTATGTATCGCCCTTTAAACATTATCGGGGTACCCTCTGGGCGTTTCCAACACGAACTAAATATTGATATTTTGTAGTGCCATCGTGCGAGTTCACCACGTACTAATTGATAGGACCTAGTACACCGCAACGTAGTGTTAAGTAAATAGTAAATACCTAAACAATTTGATCTAGCAAAACAGATTTTCCAGCTTCTTCTCCGATGACTCGCCTTAAACATTCTGGTATATGTATAATCTGGTGTATCCAGTGATTCATATGAACGTTGTTATCATAATTCAATTAGCGTTCCTCTATATCCTTGAGTGCTTCGTATTCAGTATGGTCATTAATGCAGCGAAATCATAACAAAATCTTAAACTAATTTTGTTCATTCTTTGACTGGCGGTGGTTTACCACTGGCAAGGACACTCTTCATAGTTTTCATGAGACTTGGTATCAACGCGATGTGTTTGTCCACGCATTTTATAGCACAGTTCTCAAATTGAATTGTTGCTTTGTCGATCTGTAAAAGAAATAAACATGGGGTCAAAACGGAGTTCATTGACCTCGGTGACCCAAAGATTCGACTCGGTAGGACCAATCTGGGAAATGATTTTTCTATTGGTTCTGGACAAGGTGTACTGGGGGTAGTTGCTCGGATTGAATTCCGTTATTGAACTGATACAAATCGGACGTAGTGCGCATACACTCTAAGACCGTATCAGGGGTCTACTCTCATTTTCCGTCCGACATCCGTCCGAAAAAATAGCTGTCAAATAAGTAACACTCGACCAATATTAATCGTCGAATATTACTTATTTGACAGTTATTTTTTTCAGACGGACGTCAGACGGAGAACGAGAGTAGACCCCCAGTTCCGAATCCGAGAAATGACGGTCCGAAACGGTTTTGAAATCGTCCAAACAACAAGTAGGCACACCTTGGATCGTTCTTATAGTAAGCGGCTTTGAGCTAAATTTAAATTTTAAATGTTAAGCTAGATGCACATATGTAACCACGCCGTCGCACAGTGGGGCCAAAACTCCAAAACGTGATCAAAAGTCGAAAAACGAAAAATTAGATATTTCGAGGCAAGTGTCACAATCATAATCTCGATGAATTTTGCTATATATTGCTATTAAATACTATCGATTTTGTTTATAAAATAAGAGAAGAAAATTGTGCAAAGTTGGAAACTGACAAAAAAATATATAAAAATATTGTTTTCAGAAGTTCTGAGTATTTTTACTAAAATAATACAAGATATTATTTTGATATAACACTGCAATATTAATTAGTGGTTTTTCGAGAATCGATTATTATATCTTAGTAAGTTTTATATATTTTTTTTTTTTAATAACGCACACACTCAACATAGCCCCGCACTAGGGAAACCCTGTGTTGCGGGTGCCATGGACGAACACATAGACAACCACAAATTACACCCAAACTCACGAGAGAAATAAATTCTTCGGCTGTCCCGATTTTTTTCGCCTCATACAATGAAATGATCCCCTCGTGAAACTGAGACGATTAGCACTAAAAGTAGATTTGATGAATTTTATTCTTTTTTTATGGACAGTTTCTTTGTGTCTTCTATGGTATCGGATTTCTCCATACTGTCCCATTGAAAAAAACACTGTATAGATGTATGTTCGTAAAGAAATATTTTGCATAAATTAACTTATACTAGACAAATAAATAAATTGAAGTTGGATATATTTAAAAAATACATTTCGAAAGTATTTATTAAGTAATTCAGAAGAAAACATTTAAAATAAGTAAATATGGTAAAAATTCGTAACAAAATTCATGTTGGATATGTAAACATAATGACATACATACTAAAAAGTAGTTTAAGTGCATAATAAACATATTATATTAATAATAAATAAATATTTTCATAGTTAGGTATGCAAAGTAATTTTGATCACGTTTTCGGTTTGGCCCCACTGTGCGTCGGCGCGATCCTGCCCGTTCTCGAAGTCTGGTGGAGCCAGCGGAAGTGCGTCACCATGTCCCGACTGACACAGATACTCACTGCGCACGGATGCTTCGGTGAGTATCTGAATCGGATCGGACGCGAGTCGACGACGCAGTGTCACCACTGTGGAGGGACCAGGACTCCGCCCAGCACACACTGGAGGAGGGGGCACTCCTTGGACTCCGTGGACCTCGTAGGGTTCGGGTGAGATCTCTCTCCGCCAGGCATAGTAGCGCCAATGTTGGCGGATCAATAGTCCCATGAGGCAGTGGTCTCCTTCTGTGAAGCGGCGATGTTAAAGAAGGAGGTCGCCGATCGGAGCGGGGGCTTCTCTCGCCAGTAAGTTAGGCAGCCGCGAGGAGAACGACGGGCCGGTGTGGTCCGCTTCGCCGTGGAAAGAGGGGGAGGACGTAGCTCCTCCTAGGTGCTGGGGGGGTTCCGGTGCGCAAAGTCGATCCCGGATCCTTTCCACTAGAGCACCCGAGAAGGCCACCGTGAGGTTTTAGCCGACAGAAGTCCGGATGTACGTAACCAAAATAGATTTTAATATTTCACCGAATGATTATCAGCGAGTTGCAAAATATCTTATGTTTAGGCGGCGGAATTATAATGCTGTTCTTTACTTTATCAAAGCAAAAGTATGGAGCAATAAAGTTAAAAGGCGTTAAAATGGCGTATCTACAGGTGTACAAGCGACATCCGAAGAGGATCCGAGTTTTCTAGATTTGTAGTCTCGGATCCGGAACTATACGAACCGGACGAAGCGCGCAAACGCGCTTACGTAACTTGTAATTGAAGTAATACAACATCGTCAAATGGGTGATAATCAAATTGCAAAATTTGATTCTAATGTTACAAAGTTACAAAACAATCTGATAGAAATACATATTAACAAATATTTCATGGAAAATTGTGTCATAGCATTGAAGCTAAAGCAAAATCGTTATTGAACTACAAATATGGCAAAAAAAATATCGGAGGAAAACTCGAGCTATAAAAAATCGGGAAAATCAAGCTGTAATATGGGAAAAAATAGAGCTAGAATATATTAAAGCTATTAAATACAAACAAATAAAATGTTTATTTCAATAATACAATTAACTTTACATAAACAGTGGATGATACCTCCTATTAAGCTTATCAAGCCTGTGTCAGGAGGTACCGCTGTTCCATAGCTATAAATGCACATATTACATTTTTAACTTTTACTTAATTTAGTGTTTAAATATTAGAATGCGACAGTTTTCTGATAGAATATTTTGTATTACATATTTCCGTGTGCGTGTAACCGCTCTTCACTGCTGGATTGTATAGACAATTCTGGGCAAGCTCAACCCATCGTGGATCTCATGTGGGTAATAAATAAATATATGCTACAATAGTTACAAACTCCATGCGGCAGTACCCACCGTTTCCTGATTGGGTGATGATCCTAGTTTGTCTCGTGCAGAATCATTGCAGTCCATTACACATCTCTGTAATCTGTTTTGTAGGTGGTTGATTTCTCCCTGAAACAATATTTTGTTGTTTATGAGTTCATATTAATTAATTAAATTCCAATTTTTCCTTTACCGAATTGGTTCTATTGCGCGGGCGACCGGCAGGGATACTGGCTTTATTTTAGAATTTATTTTTATACAAACGAAATTAAAGATGAAAATTTGAAAAATGTATAAATTGTATATTATATGCGTTCGATTTAGTTCGGTTGATATAAAAAAATCATTGGTATGTGAAAAGTACCTATTGAATACATCGGTTTTCTTGTAAAATTTCGAGTAAGTTTTTTTCTATCGCGAAAATACATACCGTATACTAATCAACGTATACCGTCAATTGTACTGCATATTTTTTCCAAAGTCATTGGCAACCCTACCCAGAACACTCAGATTAGAGCGAATTTAGAAAAAATCATTTCGTAAATTCTAGGGTCGGTGGACTAAAACACATAAGCCAAAAAAGTGCTTCATTTGTTAATAATATATTTATATATAATTTTAATTATAATATTTTTTGTGTTGTTTATAGTGTTGGAAGATGTGAAGAGAATGGTAAATTTAAAAAAAGGAGCCTCGAGAATAAAGTTACAAATTTATGAGGTAACAAATGAATGATGTTGGATTTTCACTTACGTGCTTTAGTCCGCCGACCCTAGAATTGGTCCTACTGGGAATCGAACCCAGGACTTCCTCAACCAGCACTAAGTTCAAACCATTGGGTCGTCTTAGTAATACCATGGACCAATAACAAAGCAGACTGCTAATTGCGATACAAGAGAGTTTTTGTCTGTAATCGTATCGTCACTCCTCGGAATGATATCCTCCCACTTGAAATCCCCCGCCCCATTAATATGAACTTCCTCCTAACGTTAGTCCATTCTTAACGTGTAGGTTATCTGTCGTTGTAGGTCTGTAGATTCTTCTCTCAGTGAATTCTGCAGAAATTCACTGGTAAATTTTTGAGTAAAAACGCGTGTGTTCCTCAACTTAACATTGACGAATTCATCGATTACTTCGATGGGGCCATAACATTTAAAAGAAGACAAATAACTCGACATTGGCGGAATCATCGATGGTATCTATGGAGCAAGAACATCAAAAGAAGAAGAAGATCAATATTCGACTGATATTACAATGAAAAAACTGACCACGTATATATCATACTAAAGAGGAATTCATTGATATCCACAACCATTTATATAATATAAACTACTTCCAGGCTATAGATCAGCGCCAATTAGATATAAGACAGAATTTTGACCTTTTCAGAGCTACAATCTGTAGTTTGGTGATTCATGGTCCTCTTGAGCCATATATCCATGGCAATACATAATTGTTTGGCAGGGGCTAACTTCTCGAGTCATTGGACTTAGGACGCTATACTATACTTATTTTGTAGAGATGAATCAATTGACAGATGGGCCATTAAAGTTTATAGAAACAGAAAGGGAACTTGAATAGCAAAACATTTTGTAAAGGTTTTTACATACCGGCGCACGGGAAGACATAGGATAGAGAGATTTATGCTATTGCAATTGTAATAAGGCATAAATTTCCCTGAGATCTACCTTGGAGAGAGAATACCGCAGCCAGAGTCCACCTGAAAGGGTAGCGGAAAAGCGTACGGTACGAGAAGCGGAGTGGACGCTGCGGCAAAGTTGACGATTTCAAGTAATTTAACAAAAAGTAATTAGCTTATCTATGAAATGACGATCATTGGACTTTGCAGTAAGCTGGTCGACGATCGCGGTATCGTAAGGAATGTTTGCACCAGTGGACATAAGATCCTCTTCGATATTCTCCCCTGGCGGTCCATCGGTTTGCCCTGACCCTAAACAACTTTTGCTCTGGCCCAAAGAAAAAGGCTTCCAGTGAAACTGACCTGAACATAGTTATTAGCCTGATTCAGTGATGAAGTACATGAGTCAATGCAGCCGTGTACTCTTTCTAGTGTAGTCGCCTGGTCGTCGCAGCATCTGGCTGCACAACGGTGCATATCTCCCTGGAAAAAAAAAATTTGTTTAGTGAGTTACTGTTTCATAATAAAAATTCCATCAATGCATCTAATCTAAACATAAAAAGCTCCATGAGTATGCTTTTATGGGACAATTTTTGCATTAACTATTGATCTTTTTCTTCTTTAGATTTTCAAGATTATCAAAAATTATTATTACTATTTCGATTATCAAATATTATTATTATCTTGAAAACTAATATTACTACAATACAAATATTATTAATTGCATGTACAACAGGTGGCCATATGCTAAATAACCTTCGGGTTACAGGAAAAACTATAAGATAATCATTCAAATTTAAGGCGCAACAGAACACGTATTTAACACATGTATTGCACTTACACAAATGAAAGAATAAAAATGTACTACTTTCCTAATATATTATCAAAACCAAACTA
>NW_020653732.1:5677974-5758139 GCF_003589595.1 Hyposmocoma kahamanoa | reverse complement strand
CCAAATGACGTCACAGCGCGAGGTGCACAGTTAATTCGCACGGGTTGTACGTAGAAGTATCGTTTTTATTTAAAAGTATGTTTAATTGTTAACAGGCTCCATTCGACGGTACCCGATCAATCTGTCATGCCTGTTGGCATCGAATTGACTCGGATATCAGAAATCAACATCGATCACCTTCACCTGCTATTCTACCTGCTGTTGGAGCATCGGTGAATGTCCCTCAGTTTACCCGAGTGGCTAATACCTCCCGGCACTGCATGATGACCAGATGCAACAACTTACAACTACGCCGTGTTCCAAACTCTATCAAAGTATATCTTCTCATTTATTTTGGATTATATATTCCTGACCGGGCCCGCATTTGTCAACTACATTTGCAAAACACTTATTTGGAGGAATTTCCAGAAATCACGGCTCATCAACATACTGATTTTAATGCTGATAGCTTCGTTGACGTGGTCAATATGTATACACGGGCTCTAGAATCGAGATCTCGACTAGATCTTGACAATATAAACGAGGTTTCTGAGGACGATCTGCGCTACTGGACTGGTCTGAATCACTCACAATTTGAACAATTATTTCAACAAGTTCCATCTCTTCATCATCAGTCTGTCACCCCAAGAACAGATTTAGGAGTATATTTATGTAAAATACGCACAGGGGAGCCCAATACACGACTTTGTACAACATTCGGTTTAGCAGAGACCACCTTAAGAAGAAAGCTGCATTTGGCGAGGGAGTGTCTGCTCGCAGACTTCGTTCCTGTGCATATAGGGCTAGACCACATAACACGCACTAAAGTGATTAGTAGAAACAGGATTTTACCTAATTATATATTTGGAAGCAATGCATCGCCGAAAGCATTAATTATATGCGATGGCACGTATTTATTTGTTGAAAAAAGTTCAAACTTTTTATTTCAACGCGTAAGTTACAGCTTACATAAATACCGTAACTTGATTAAGCCATTCTTAATAGTATATGCTGATGGCCACATATTAGATGTAATAGGGCCATATGCTGCTACAACCACTGATGCGGCAATTATGAACCAAATACTGCAAAATCATGACCAACCTATAGAAGACAACACCTTTCATTACTTCCTTGAAGAGGGAGACGTTTTAATTTTAGACAGGGGGTTTCGTGATGAAATAGTATCATTGGAAGAGCATGGCTATGTGGCTTACTTGCCACCATCTAAGCAACGAAATGAAACTCAACTCACTACAGAAGAGGCCAACAAATCACGACTAATAACCATGTGTCGTTGGGTTGTAGAAACTGTGAATGGCAAGTTTAAAAATAGCTTTAAAATCTTCCGCAACAGAATGTTCAACAATACCTTGACGAAAACATTCACAGATTTCAAAATAGCAGCGGCTTTCATAAACTGCTTTCAGGAGCCTTACGAAGACAGTAGATTTACTGATAATTTTATTGCATCAATAAACCGCAACATACATAAAACAAATCTGTTGACCGCGTATATTTTAGAAAACAACTTGAACAGGCAAAGAGCATCATTTACTAGACTGGACGCAAATAATCCAGAAGTATCAGATTTTCCGGAGCTGACGTACGAAGATCTGATAAAATTCGCTATAGGCACATATCACCTCAAAATAGCACGTTCGTACTGCAGCGAACACACGAAGAGAACTGGCGTATATGAAATCGAGGTTTACAGACACTCAGAACAAATAGATATAATAAATGATCGAGTTATAAGGTCACAGTCGCATACAAACAACGTACTGATTCGCTGCAGAATTAATTCACGTCATGTCAGATCAGAAACTTATTATATCTATTTGTTATTTAATACTGCGGTTTTTGGAATCGAGGCAGTGAAAGAACATTACTGTTCCTGTTATCACGGGAACAGAACACTGGGAAGTTGCGCCCATGTAATAAGCGTCATGTACTATTTGGGTTGGGCTAGACACAACGAACGTGATTTAGACCACCCAGCTCTAGGCTTAGATTTTGTATTAGTTGATTTAGAAAACTAAGTCCATCAAACATATATTCTGTCGAGAAAATGAAAATATATATTATTTTATAACCGTACTGTGTTTTATTTTACACATAGTTTCGAACATCTAATTTATTTTTTCATAGTTTACAGTACAGTACATACATGCTTATATGCCATAATGACTAATTACAAGATTAATGAACTAAAAATGACGACGTTACTCTAAAAAATATAATTTTACAAAGAGCCCCTATTAGCATTTAGCAATATTGAAACTATAATATTTTTGCTATTTTTACTCTAAAAATTGAGTTACATTATTTTGGCGCCGGGTCTGGGGTAATTTTGTATGGGATTTGGCGGATCTCCTTTAGGTATGAAGGGACACTTATTCATACTTCATACCTAAGATTAGTATTCATTTTTGTACGGAACCAGCAAGCCGCCGTCACCTCGAACAACCATTTCGTGGTTGTTCAGTCCGCACTCCCCTTTTTCGTACTTTTTAAACAAAGAATTGCAGTCTACATCCGTATCACGAACTTCAGACTTATTTCAGAGCAAGTCCGCCAAACTCCAAGCGCTTATTAAAAAAGGGAAAATTATCGGAAGCATCGAAGCTATCAAGAAGCGGAGCGCACGTCGAGCAAAAGCGAGAAATGCTCGGAAGCTGGCCGAATCCGCCGCGGAACATCAAAACCTGAACTCTATCAACAACGCCAGATCAGCCGAGTTATCCTTTAATAACGCCCACCAGATGCCACGTACTCATTTCACGTTGCAGCAGCACGCACATCTTCAGCACGATATTGGACGTGCGCCATTTTAGTGGCGCGGTGAAATGCGGATTACACCTTTACAAACTTCACTACTGATTAGTAAGGTACTTCTTAGTAGTATGATCTTCGATTAGTCATCTAATATGTCAACTATTTTATTATTTTGCGTTGAACTGAAAAAGTAATTTATGTTAGTGTTTTAATCGATATTTTGACAGCAATAGTTTAATGTAAATTTTATTTAAATGACTCTTGTTATCCTGCTCCATTTTAATAAATTTATAGCAATGTACGATCATGATCGCACGCTGAATCTTACACTGTCATTGTTGCCCTAATATATCGTAACTAGTTACTATATTATTGTTAATAAAATACATTATTCACTATTTTAGACTTTCATTTTGAGAAATCTCGTAGCTGGTTTAATTAGGCCCAGGTATGCATGTTAGATGGACATATAATCGAACGCCATTTTCTAGAAATGATCTATTAATAACATTACTTTCTTTAACTGCCTCTGTGGCCGAACGGTTACCATGGCGGACTGCCACGCAGAGGTCCCAGGTTCGATTCCCGGGCCGGGACAAATATTTGTATGGCCTACATTTATTTCTCTCGTGGCACCCGCAACACAGGGTTTCCCTAGTGCGGGACTATGTTGAGTGTGTGCGTTATTATTATTATTTTTTTATTGTAATATCAAGTGACGCGACGAACAAGTCGCGCGACTGGTGGTGAGCTATACGCCTATCCATAACAGTTGCAGCAGTGGTCTCGAAAGTGAAAATGCGAAATCGGTATTACTTGGCAACGATTTGTTTACCGAGTTTTGGTAAACAAATGGACCAAAAATCGGTAAATAAAAAAAAACGATAAATTGAACAAATATCTCCATTGAACAAATCACTAATGATATTATTAAAATTAACAGTTAGGCGGGCTTACCTACCATTTTGATTGAGAGAACATCAAACTAACAACCAACCACTTCAATCAAATTTAAGAAAATGAATGGAGAAAAGGAATCCGAATTCTTATTTGTATAGACTACAAATTTGCTCAGGGTATCCCCAAAAATGGTAAGTTTTTGAACACTAGAGTATTCCCCAAATAAACAACTTTAAAATAAAACAAAAAGAAAATACAAACTCAATCATATTATATTCAATCACATTTAGTACAATCTACAATGAACTGTACAAATTACTTGAAGTTTTAAGTTCAGTGACATTTTTTTACATCAATTAAAACTGTAAAATGCCTACAGAGCGACACAGGCTCTTGTTAAAGGAATTTGCATACATGTTTCTTTTGTAAAGTATGTTGTATGTACAGTCAACAGCACATCAAGCTACACATTGACGTATATTGTTCCGTTTCACTGGAGGCGATTTTCGAACCAAAATGGTAGTCTGATGTGCTGTTGTCCGTACTAGTTGTAAACCCATGAAGATTTGTGTAAAGTATTAGATGCGAGTAAGTACGTACTCGTAGTGTACTTCCGAGTGCGTAGTAGCTGTTGGAATGTAGTAAGAAAACAGAGTGGATGTATACAGCACGATTTTTCACGGCATGGTACAGCTGGCGTGTGGCCAGCAAGTACAACAAAATAGAAGTAGAAATGCAGTTAGTCGGGTGCAACTGCATCCTGCTAATACAACTGCATTCATATTTTCACGTGTTTTACAACTTTTTTTTTTACACAAATTTAGTGGTCTTATTTACTTATAATTTACTTTTTTACATATTTATGAATGATTTGATAAAATTACTGATAATAATATAACCTAAAACGTGGTATGTAAATTATTAAATGCGCACTGGATTAGTAATTTTTACATTGTTTGAATAATTTGCTTTCAAATTGTTTAAACAATGTATATGAAAATTGTTTGAACAATTCATTTTCATATTATTCGAACAATTTATTTGCAAATTGTTTGAGCAATTTCTTTAAAAAACACGTCCCAAACGGAAACGCATCACGTGCACATGTTAATTATTATACAAAGTATATATAATTTTATATGTTTTAAAATGGATCATTATATCATTAGATGTATTATTTTACAAAATCACAGTCAATGCGGTACATATTCCGCTAGGTAGTTTTAAGCTAAGAAATAATGGACGATAGGTACATTTAAAAAGAAACAAATGAAATTAAAGAAATTCGTTAACCTCTAAAATCTCACTTTCACAGTTGTGAAGATAGTTACCGTCTAATACATCAAATAAGTAGACTGCCCATTCAGCCGCTTACAACATTAATGACCGTAACTTCAATTTCGACGTAAATGAGAATAACAAAACACAAACAAAATACTATTCATGTTTTTCGTTCAAAAATGTAAGTTACATTCATTCGTGATTGATTACGAAGGAGATTTACCATGCCGAAATGTATTTTGATGAAATTTTTGCATTTCTTTTGACGTCAAGTCCTCCGTTACGTTAAAATGGGACCATTGTAAATTTTATTTTCGTTACGTTACTTTTATTCTCGTAGCATCGAACCTACGTGATCTAGAAAGTAACCTCAAAGGTCATTTTCTAGACATGATCGAGTATAACTTGATAAAAGTAGGAGCAGAAATATATAGGCTCGCAGTAACGAGAATTGACACTACAGTCGAATTTTTAGTTGGCGATAACAAATTGACAGCTATAGAATGCAACAATTAACAGCACTTTAAAAAATAGTGTTGCCGTAATTATTGTACGGTAATGAACTTGGTTGTGTTTTTAATTTTAGTCTCTATACACACTTCTGTAGTTGATTATTAATTAATTGCATCCGTGGCCGAACGGGTACAATGCTGATCTGCATAGGTCCCGGGATCGATTCCCGGACCGGGAGTAGGTAATATTTGTGTGGCCTAAATTTATTTCTCTCGTGAGTTTGGGTGTAATTTGAGGTTGTCTATGTATGTGTGTCTCCATGGCACCCGCGACTCTGGTTATTCCTAGTGCGAGGCTATAGCATGTGCTTTATTTATTTATTTATATTTTTTATGTTGTCAAATTCTTATTTGTTTTTTAAATTAATACCTATGAATTGATAAAAAATTACCTATTGAGTGAGTCAGTGAAGTGGATCGTTTAAGACAACACTATTTTTATTTAAAAATTGGCAACCCTTTAAAATTGTCAGTTCATTATTTCTGATCAAGGGTCGTATTCCAGAACTCTACTCAAAGCTCATGTGAGGACTTGAGTATGACTTGTAGTGCTTTAAATCATACTCAAGTCTTGACTTAAGCATTGAGTAGAGTTCTGGAATATGACTCTAAAAGTTCGACTATTCGGAATAATTTCGTTTCTTGTACAGGTTATACATTAAAAAATCACCTTATGACATAGGTATATTAAAAGACTTTTAACAACAGATTTTTAAAGCTGAATGCAACTGGCAGCTACATTGTGTTTAATTCAGTTATTAAACAATTCGCTGAAACAATAAAATTGTAATTCGCACCCCTCATAGAAGAATGGCATAAGTGGAATTACGTCAAACATGTTTATTGCTCCATTAGATACAGAAAAATTAACTCACATACTCCCCAATTGGAGACGTTGTGGGTTATATTTTTCTGTATCTAATCCCCAATTGGACAGGATGTGGGTTATATTTTTCTGTATCTAATCTGCAATTGGAGATTAGATACAGTACATGGATTATATTCTTCTGTATCTAATGGAGCATTAAACATGTTTGACGTAATTCCACTTATGCCATTCTTCCATGAGGGGTGCGGTATGACAAATAAAATTATACTGAGTGACTAATAAAGTCTCTTAGGGAGTGACTACACTTTTAATCCGGAATCGGCTAGAGGCGGTAAAAAAAAACCTTTATAACTATCATGCAATAAGAACTTATCGTCTTTTTCGCTCTTATTATATAGACATAAAACTTCACCATCGACTTAGTGAGATTCCAAATCGATAAATGTAGAGTGACTCCTTGAGACAACACTATTTTTATTATATTAAAAAAACTGGCAACACAGAAAATTCCGTTAATTCCAGCTAAATACAAATCCGTCTTCAGGTTATTTTACAGTAAAATATTTACAAATGCTATTTTTGTATGTAGAGTACAATACAGTTGAGTCTCAAAATTACTCCATTTGGAATGGCATTTTTAACATTAATCATACGATAAAAGATGTTCAGAGAGTTGTAATCTGATACTTTTTTGTAAATAGTGATGTCTATCATTATAAAAAAAATTATTTAACAGTATTTTTAATCGAAAATCCATTCATAAAATGTAACTACATAATAAGGTGTGTCCGAAAGGTGAAAATATTTTAAGTTTGTAATTAAGAGTACAACTCCAATTGTTATTTTACTAAAAGATTTTAATGATAAACTCAAGTGTCAATGTAAAATTTGTCTGTAAGTTTATTAAAATAAATTTATTATTATATAAAAAAGATTATAAACTCAAGTGGACTCTTGATGGTAACCCCTATTATTTGCTAACTAATTAAATATCAAAACTACGATTTTGATTAAAAATGTATAAATTCGGATATTTTAAAAAAAACCTAACTAAATCCCTCATGCATACACACACGCCGTCAGTACAACGCCAGTATGTGTATACCTTAATTATCATACAAATAAGTTAATAAATATAGGAAATATATAATACATCCTATCCTATATAAACATTAAGACGTTAAGAAAAATACATATTAAGTTCTTTTTGCATTGAAAAATTGGAAATAATTAATCAGTCCCAACAATTGACTGAATCACCTAACTGACGTGGTTGCTGTGCAAATTTGTAAACGAGTAAAAATAAAATGTTTGTATCAGCTTGTTGAAAATTATATTGGAATATACAAATCGCCTAAATTTCAACTCTATTACACGTTCAGAATGCAGACACATAAGAACAATAACGATGTATTGAGGATTTATGGGAAATAATAACGGTTCCGAAAAACAAGTTAAATTGTAGTGAACCGAGGTTAAGGTCCGGGACGGGACAGGGTGTCTACTCCCGTGCTCTGTCCGAAACAATAACTGTCAAATAAGTAAGACTCGACCAAATTAAAAGACCCCAGATGCGAATGTCGCTTCATACTCTCTTCTACTCAATACTTGAATGGAAGTAGACCCTTCCTGCTCGGCAGGGGATCCTTTGCCATCCCTACATCCAGCATGAAGGCATATTAAAAATATGGAACGATCTTCCTCCCCCTTTAAGAGAGAAAACAAGTTGACAAAATTTCAAAATTAATTATAAAATGGCTTTGAAAAAAAAACAAATTGCTGCGGCGTATTTGAATCGCGCTTGCTGGAAAGATCTAATTTTAAAAAACTCACACATTCACCCACAACTTCCCATAACAGGTAAATACGTCCACACGCACGCATACAACACATCTCACACACATACACACCCAGAGGGAGACTCTCTGAGACACACACAAACACATCACGCACACATACACATGCCACTAATATATACTATATTTGATATTGTTTAGTATTGTATATAATAAGTTTTTTCTTGTAATTGCTATACCTCTTCCTTTTGTAATAGGAAGAGGTATAGCAATTCTGAATAGAGGTCCTGAGATCTAGAACATGACAAGTATGTCCCGTGTCCGTGTTCTTCTATATTTATTGAGGCAATAAATCTTATAATTATTATTATATTATCTTTGGTCACAGCCGTATAAAATATACCGACAAAATTAATAATATTTAGCACAATCAAGAACTTGTTCAAATCACAATCCCACGAAGAAAAACTGTAGTTCCGAATAATATACTAAAGTTCCGAAAAAAATAACTAACTTAGCATCCTCCTTGTTGTCACTCATAGTAGTATTGCCGTATGATGGAACAGTTTAAGAAACACCAAAGTTTATGATGTACAAGGCCGTTGTTAAATTTACAATAGAAGACTTTTCGGTGAAATATAAATTAAGTTGATACGGCTTAATTGCGGATTTTCGGAACTTTCAGTATTAATTCGGTTGTTTCCGAATTTTTATTTGCACAAAAGTTTAGATAACTTAGCTAATAACTCAGTAATATTATCAATTTTATTAAAATCATTTTTAATTTTCGGAGCCTTTATTACTACCCATTTATTATTTAAACTATTTCGTGTAGTTTAAAAATGTGCACAGCCAAACTTCAACGCAACTTAACTATTCCTTCCTGACAACATTGAAAAAAACAGTATCAATTTATATTAAAAAACAATAACAAATAACATTTAACTAAAAAGAAATATTGCACACGCGAATTAACATTGGTGTCAATTCATGCAAACTAAAATTTATTGCAACTGTCGCTTTCGTAAAAAACGTGTTTATTTTCTTATAAATTAATTCACGATACAATAAGGCGCCTCACGAACATATAGACATTTTAGTGCACAAGCTCCCAAACTTTGGCTTACACACCACAAAAAATAATTGAAAATTTTAAAATTAATAAATAGTTTAACACAAAAAATCACTAGGAAAAAATTATATAATGTAGTGTATTTTATATAGATAGCCCCCCAAGTGCTTCCGAAGCCCCTACCGCCACTTTGGGAAACTATGTTTTAGTGTCTTATGTCGGATGCAAGCAACCATCAACTTGTAGTGAATATTCTGTCTTCGTACTAGTCATATGAAATCGAAAAAAAAAACTTCTATATGTGTAAACTCGGACACTACTGTTTCCAGTTGCTCTCAAATGACACACCGATTGCCAATCAAAAATTTCCTGAGTGAGTCAGTGCCATTGACTTACAAATAAATGGACGACGGGTCTAATACAAAAACCACGAAAAAAATGTCCCAAGTCAACCTATTCGAAATTTAAATTGTAATGTCATCGCAGTATCGCGCTGTCAGTAGAACAAATGAAGACTGAAGCGGAGTGTCGCGCTCTGTATACGATTTTAGCGCCTTACAAGTGCGGACAGTTTTTAGCGCGGACCCGACGTCCATATAATTGTAAGTCAATGGTCAGTGCCATCAATCCTAAAGGATTAGACAACGCTATTTTTTTTACATAAAAAACTGGCAACCCTCCAAATCGTCAGTTTAATGTCTCTAATTAGAAATTCGTCTAGGAAACACTTCAGGGGCGTAGCGTTAATTTCCCACCTTAAATTTATTGCCTTAGAATAATAACGCATAGAAACCTAGTCTGCACACGCTAAGTGAGGCAAATTGAAGCGCTCCCAATGGGCCTACACGAGCGGGCGGGCCTTCAGTGCTCAAGGTCAACTTGCACCGCGAACAGCTCAAGAGTTTTAGTTAAAAATGACGAAATGTGCGGTAAATGAGTGTAAAAATAGTGGAAGTTATTTTATAATGTTTTAGTAAAAAAAAATATTTGACTAGTTAGGGCTCGCCGCCATTGCTGTGCTTTTGTGATGGCACCCTCTGCACTACCCACGCTATACCACTCATGGATATATTATTTAGAGGAACTGTAAAAAAAAGTTGAATTGTGACAACAATCTTTATTATTTTATTTTATCTTCACATAAACCACTGGCCACATACACCAGAACGTTTCAATTTGAAAAAAGAATGACTTTAATAGTCTGTTGATTTTAAACGTTCTGGTACTCGTGGCACTGGCCACGAATACCATTCAAAGAACTTTGTTATTATAATTCAACCTTTATATATGTATGCCCATGAATATACTTTTGTTACTGATAACGAAAACGACAGACGCACTAAATTAAGTTTAGTTTGTGTAAATCGACGCCTTGAATAACGATTAGGCTTGTCAAACACTATCATTATTTTCATTAGTCCATATTACGTTGACAGGTTACTTTTTGTCTTACATTCATTTTTTTAAAACTTCCGCAACATGGCGAACTTAGCTAGCCATCTTTACATAAATAAAGGGTGTACAAAAATGTGTTAATTTTACATCTTTCATAATATACAGGGTACAGAAAAATACACCCTACACACAATCGCACTGAATATAACATTCACGTTACATGTATATAGTGCAAAAACAAAACATTAAGCAAATTCAAAATTCTTTGTTATTAATTAATTTTATTATTATTAAACTCTAACTATTGGCCGACCAATATGTACACTGTGCTTCGTTTTTGGTTTTTAATTTTTTAATTTCGCTTTTATTCTTTTATTCTCGCGTAACTCTTTAATACTGATACCGCCTAATATTTTTTGATATTTACTTATTTTCGGCGACTCCACAATTTGTCCAATTTTCCTATTTGGTAAATCCACAACACGTTTAACGTTTTTCTTTTGCAAAAATTGCTGATGCAGATTCTGCATATACCGCCTAAATAGAATATTTTGGCTGTTCTGCCAAATTTGTCTATTTTGTCTATCCCGTCCACGTAGCTTACGCCTGACGGGAGTGGCCATATGTTAGCCCCATGCTGGGTCATATTTCACCCAATCGAATTCGGGGACAAGATAGACGCGACGTCCTCGAATATAGCAATTCACTATGCCCAGATAGGCTGTACGAGGAATACCGCTCTGAAAAAACAAAATTAAAATTAGTTTATACACTTATAGTAAATTTAGTTGAACCTTGGACCAATTAACAAAAGGACTGCTAATGATCGTAACTCAAAAAAGGTAAAAATCCCGTGTTATGGCTAGATGGCGCTGATCGACAGCCTGGAAGTAGATTATATTATGCAAATGGCGTGGGTAACAAATAATTCCGTTTTAATATGAAATACAAGTGGTCATAATTATTAATACAAAGATCGAACACACGGAAAGGTAACCTATCGCAAACTCGAATTTTTTTCCGAAATAACGTTTGTTTGAATTTTCATTGCACCGAAAACCAAATTATAACGAAACCGTTGCTCTTTCAGGATATGTTAGAATGTTTATCGCAAAGACACGATTAGGTTTGGTTAGGTTAGGTTAAGTTAGGTTTAAAAGAAAAACATTTTCCTTTCAAAATTACTTTCGAGGTGATGAAAATTCGAGCAAACGTTGTTTCTGGAAAATGTCACTTTAAGACTACTGATAGGTAACCCTCAGAAAAATTCCTACGATTCTGCCGGATTCGAACCTACGTCTTCTAGCATACCGTGCCAGACGCTATTGACACGGAACGAACAAGCCTCACGAATTTGTCTATGTGCTTGTAACCTATCTTTGTATTTTAGTTTTTCAACGACTTTTTAGCCGTAGCGCCATCTATGAGAAATCTACGAAAGTATTTGGTCACCCAGTTAGATAGATACCTTTACAGCTACCAGCTCTTAAATCTCACCACCAATATAAGTTTTGAGTATTTCTATTTTATACATAAAAGGTTCACACCACGGGAAGAAATAATTGCCCGTTAGCCACCTAGGTGAAGCAAGACCACCTGGGTCCACGGGCAAGAAGCGGTGCGATATATCCGTATATGTCGCACCGCCGGGGGATCCCTACAGACATACCATATCTGCAGTGATCCCATCCAAATTTGAAGAAAATATTACACATTATAAGGATGGCAAATAAGGAAATGAATCCGGATTATTAAATTTCACCCACTCTCCGTTAACTGATTTCAATAAAACTTTGCACATAGATGTAATTCCAAGGAAAATAAAACACAGCAAAAATGGAGAAGCAAACTTTTGAAGCCGGTTTTTAAATACCAAATGGCTTGTCTATTCATTACAATTATAAATGATTTTTTTTTGTCGTTTCATATAACAACGATTGACTAATATGGTAGGTACTTTTTTCAATCAACTTGCAATTGAATATCGTCTGAAAAATCTTGTTAGAAATTATCCCATGTGCACCGCGCAGGTACCTTACGAATCGACTCAGTTAAGCGATAGGCCTGTACGACCCTATGTTTTCCTTTTTTTAAAAGTGCACATTTAGAGCAAATTAAATCTTTGTGGATCAAATAATGTTATCCCTTTAAAAACAACTTATCAAAAAAAGGAAAACATAGACGCCTAGTATGGGTGATTCTTCATTGTATGTTAATAAGTGTATCTCTCGTATCACAAAACCAGGGAGGAAACCGACGAGAGCTTCTGTGTGGAAAACACACCACTCGCGTCCTCTAAAGTATGTTGCTACTTACTCTAAAATCATCCATAAGACCGAGGGTTTTAGCAGCCTTCTGGAAAGATTTTGCATCCTTGTAAGTAACGCGGGCCTTATCATCTGGGCCTCCAGAATATGAGACTACTTCTGCAGCTGTCTTTAAAGAAGCACTGTAGGCTTGTTGTTTAAACGCGGGGTCGTAGACGTCCTAGGCAGAAATGGTACAATTTATTAACATAAATTTATATTGCTTGATTTTTGGCGATAGTGATCGGCGGGTTTATGGTTGGTTTTTTAACTATTTACTTGTATTCAAAATTTATTATTAATTTAAATTTTAGTTATAATTATATATCCTAATGTAACGTGTCTACCAATGCAAATTAATATAAATTAAAAAAATGTATCGCTGGTCCCGATGAACAGGGTATTATCTCAAAAAGACAGATTTTTCAGATCAATTTTGAAATTTTTTCTAGGATTATATCAGCTTATCTTCTTCCTTTCTTTTTTTTTCTATTATATCGGTTTTATCGGCGTACCACTAAAGTACTTATAAAGAACCGATAAGGCGCCAACACAAAGTTAATTATCCCTATAATAGCATTTATCACTCAGTGTTTTCTCTTTTAGATTTCACTGCTCTTGTCGAAGCTGTTTCTTCCAAGCCTCTCTATTGTAAGATCGCATTTATGCGATATTTGTAACCAATCGTTTATCGTCTAAGAGCGATTTACACGGGTTGCATCGTCGCATAGGTATGATACGACATTCAATAACAAGTTGAGTAAAAAAAGTACCATATGGCTTGTCTATTCATTTCAATTGTCTATGAATTTTTTTATCGTTTCACATAACAAGTGACTTATTTGGTAGGCACTTTTTCAGTTAACTTGTTATTTGAATATCGTCAGAAACATCTTGTTGAAATTATCTCGTGTGCAGCGCGCCATAACCGTTACGTAACTAGTCCTCTCTAGTGTTGAGTCATAGAAACATTTCCATTTTGAAAAAAATCATATTTTATTTTTCAGAAAAATAAATATTTTTCTAATATTTTTCGTTTAATTTTCCACATTTGACGTTGACTCCTGTCAAAAGTTGAAGTTACCGAACGAAAACGTTGGAGCCTTCAAAAAAGTTTTTTTCACTGTTGTGAAATCATTTTAAATCTAGTTTTTTTTTAATGTGGCATTTAGTTATCCAAGTTTATTTTATAATTCACATTAAATAAAACATCAAAATATATTTCTAAACGTGAAACATTGTTTAAGCCTTTGAAATTATATTTTTCCGATATTTCAAGTTTTTCCTATTTTGAGAAGTTTTTTCTCCAGAAAATTACCCATTTGAAATTTTTCGGAAAATTACCCAACAGTACTCCCGCACCGCGCAGCTACGTCAGGAACCGACTCAGTCAAGCGGTAGGCCTGTAATTTATATGTAGTGCAATGCAGCGTCAGCGCCGAGGCACCGTATGCGAGGTTTTCACTTTAAACAAAGTTATATTTTATATATTTCTTCTAGCTTACCTTAATCAAATAAGAAAGGTTCATCTTTGTGAACTCCACATACTCCATGTTGAGCTGCATGTGCCGAAGATGCATGTCGAAGAAAAGGCCTTTGCTAACCCCCACCTGTAAAATACATTATTAGTATAATAGTGAAGTCAAAAAAAATTGTATAAATAATCTAGAGCGATGATTCTCAAAGTGGGCTATATTGGCAATGATAATGAAGCTATAAACGATTAGATAAATGCATAAAACTTAACAAGTATCTTTGTTTTATAAATTTATCATGCTACAGTTAAATGTATCAAAGTGAGTTGTACTGTGTCTATTGACGAAAACACGTTTGATGTCGATGGATTTGTAATTAAAATTCATATTAAAAATGCAGGGAGGTCTGTTGTCCTAGCTTTTTGTCTTTTTTTTTGTGTTATGTATTTGTTCATGTCCAATAAATATTAAGGAACAAGAATCTTATTTTTTTTATTAGTAGCTAATGCTAATAAGTGAGAGTCCACAGGATCGCGAGTATATTGTGTGGGATTGTTTCTTTTAACGATTTTGGGCAGAAACGGGTTAAACTTAGGCGCATTTAGTAAAAACTCAGTTAAAACCTGAACAGGCTGAATGGGTTATAATCCACTGCCCTTCTATGGTCAACGTCTTTATCTACTGAGCATAGGAAAAACTAAAATTAAGAAACAACAAAGTGGTCATTATTACTGCAGCAGATAATGTTTGAATAAATATGTCTATTCTGCTGTTGCGATTGCGTCATCCAATATTCAGTGATAGAGAAATGACGCTAATGAAATGATTGGAATATGCTACTATTTGCAAATCTTGTGATTATAATCTTTCAATGCTCAACATAAAGTTCTTATTATCATTTTATATTTAATTGTTATCTATTATTTTATTGTTATAAGTTACATATTCCAAACTACGATTTTGTGCTTTATGCAATTGTATAATGTCGATTTTAATATTCGATATCTACAGGCAGTTAATATCAATCAATTTAAATACAGCTGGTGCCGAAAACACCCATATTGTTTTGTTTATTGGTTAATGGCTACAATAGCTTTATAACAGTAGCAGATTTGAATTCATTGCGTGAATCGCGAATAGCCATCCATTATCCCCGATTGAATCGCAAATAACAGGTTACACAACAGTGTTGCCAGGGCCCTTGAGTCGAAATCGCAAAGTTACGCTTTTGACTGCATAATTTAATATTATATATGAATAGGCATAAGATCCGTGTATTGTAATTTCATTATTAATTCACTTCTATTTACATAGGAACAATCTTAGATAGTATTTTTATTCGACGATTAAAGATACTATCTAAGAATCTTCCTGTTTCACTATACAGCGTGTCCCAAAATTCAACGATAAGCGGGCGCAGGAGGGTGGACCTGCGCATAACTACTTGAGGAAAAATAAGAAAAAAAATCTATCTCATTTTTTTTTCAATTACGATAAAAAAATTGTTATTCTTCGAAAATTTACTCCCTTAATGATATTTTGAATCACCACGACCACATTTTTTCAGATATTTCTGATGTTTTAATTTTAACGGCCACCTAAGTAGTACTGCTGTCTACCACAACTCTTAAAAACCCTAGAATGCCTGCAGTTTTACACAAATCCATCAAAATATTTTTTTTCCTTAAAATTTTGAAATATTTTTACCTTCAGTCGACTTTCCCTCATCGTTTTGTAAAAAAAAAAGTATGGACACCACTGCGGCAAGTTTTTTTAAAAATTGACGCAACTAACCAAGATTCCAAAATGGTATAATACTTTAATAAAACTAGGCGCCAAAAATATTGGTACCATTTCTAAGAAAGATTAAAATTCTTGATTATTGTTCTTGTTCATAATAATCACTTTTACTATGTGCCGAAAAAAGGTTATGTGTTGCAATTTCTTGGAATTTCAATGGCACGTGTGCGTAGTCGATACAATTTAGAAATTCCTCCAATTCACACTGCACAACCAACTTAATATGAGAGAACTTAATATCTTCAAAGTACTGTTCCAATTTATTCTTGGATTATGTAGGTGAGTTTTTTATTGTGTTATACAGCATTGTGCTGTTACTGTGTAGTAATTAACGTTACCTTTCCGAAGGTGTAGGTTCTGGAGATCTCCGGTCTGATACAAGATCTGCCTCTAGTGTTTTGAGGGTTTCTCAACCAGTCATCGAAGAATCTGCGAAAAATATTCATATCATGTTCATATGATATTTTCACAACTCTATCAATTTCATAATCGTGAATTTTTTTAGATGGTAATATTCAGATGTCTACTGTGAATAGAGCTGGATCAAGCGAAAAAAATCCCCTGTAAAAAACCTAATTTTTAAGTAAAAGCATCGTCATCATCGTGGTTGAGTAACTCAAGTAATTGAGTTATTCATTTACGTTCCACTGCTGGGCACGGATCTCCTCCCAAGCGCGGGTTTTAGGCCAGTCCGCCACGTTGGCCCAATGCGGGTTGGGGGACTTCACACTTTTTCCGAGGGTTGTGAAACTTCTTCGACGTGCGGCAGAGACCTTGGGTTCGAATCCGCGCTCGCACTTTTGAGTTTTTCGGAATTAATGTGCGAAAATGACCACGCTTTTCGATGACGGAAAACATGACGTATATATTTCTATAATATATTGTTCTAATGTTTTCAAGAAAAAAACACCCAAAAAAATATATTTGGAAAAACATTTTTGAAATTTCTCACCATTTGGAAATTTTCGAACAATTATGGATTTCGGAATACGAAATAAGCACATTGCTGAATATGTTAATTCTGTTTCGTTGTTCCTGTGCGCGAGTTTGTTGTGTTGTATATGTTATATCTATATGTCTGTGGCTACATCTATTCATAACTTGAAGTTGTATATTGTCTATCAGATTGTCTGTTTACCTACTTTTTGTTTTATTTAATGTATATTTAGGGGACTATAGGTTTCTTTATAACTTAATTTTAAAATGTGTATTTTTTTGGTAAAAAAACACCAAACACTAACTGTAAAAATACTGGAGTTGCAATATTTACACACTCATTGGACGTATAAGATCTACTATAACATCATACATTTAATGTGAATTACAGTCTGATTGGTAGTATAGTATCTTGACTCGACATTTTATTGCTTCAGTTATATATTTTTTAAACAATCTCTTTTGTGTCTTAAGTTTGGCCTCGCACATTTTATAAAAACTAAAAAGTTTGGCAATTCGTTTTTATGCCGAACCATCAAATTGTGGAACCAACTCCCGGCGCATGTATACCCTCCCCTCTATAACATCGGGTCCTTCAAACGTAGTGTGAAGAAGCATTTGGCCAGACCGGCAAAATGATAGTGACGGAGTGAAGATATTTGTGTTTTCCATCCGTTACTCTCATCTCTGGACTGTATTCGCACTTTCCATCAGGCGCGGTGCAGTCATTTTGACGAGTCACAATAAAAAAAAATAAAAAAAATCTTCTTATCTACGATCGTAATATTACTGCAATAATTAATCGTCCAAATGTACTAGATTACGTATCACGAATATACTAAGGAAATTGGTTAGCTATTTTAATATATTTTATAATATATTTATTACATTTAAAGCACTAAAAAAAACATTCCAGTATAACATAAACTTAACTAAGTACTTTTTTCGTATACCGCTCATTCGTCGTACAAATAATTTCTATGTGTAGTGTGTGCGTTCCAGTGTTGGGTGTTAATCAATTAAATTTCAATCAATAATTCAATCAGATTAAAAAATCAATTCAATTGAAATCAATTGCAATTAAATCAATTGCGACATTGCAATTGATTTTAATTGCAATTGATTTCAATTGAATTTATTTTAATTGCAATTAAATTTGCAATTAAAATCAATTCCGGCCTGTTAGGGGCCCCGGTTGGGTGGGGGCCTGCTGGGGGCAGGTTAAGGGGCCGCTAGGGCCCCAACTGGGCCTCCAGCCGGGGCCCCCAAGCGGGGTTCCCAATCGGGGCCCCCAACCGGGGACCCCAACCGAGGCACCCAAGCGGGGACCCCAACCTGCCCCCAGCAGGCCCCCACAACCAACGCCCTAACTCACCCCCATATGCCTTATAAATTTATCATAATTGTCAGTTTTAATTGTTAATTGTTAATCAAAAACATTGAAAAGATTGAAAATTGATTAATTGTTAATTGTAGATATTTGCGATTAACGATTGATCAATTATTAGTTGCGAGAACCGCAAGTAACAATTGATCAATCGTTAATTGCTATTTCGCAATTGACAATTAATCAATTGTCAGTCTTTAATTGCCAGAACAATTAAATTTTGCCCAACACTGGTGCGTTCGTACTGCTGCGTGTTGACATTCCTCTATCAATAAAATGGTCGTGAACAGTATTTTAATAATACATTTAAAGTAAGTAAGTAATACCTATGTATGTTGTTAGTTAAAATTAGAAGGTTATAATTATTATATATTACAATCACGAATTAATTTTATTTTTTTCTAAAAAGTAATTTTTTAATTAAGTTTGATGTTTTTACAATTTAACGATATTTTTATTTCTTTAGGAATTTCGTTTATTAGGTAAGGTATTATATATTTTAATTTATTTTTACCATAAAGATTTCGATAAGACGGTATAAAAAATAAAATCATAAATTGCTCGTCAAGAAACAAGTCTTTTTAAACTTTATGTCGTAATTTAATATCACTTGTAAAAATTATAGATAATCTAAGTGATGCAAGTATCGATATAGGCTGTAAATATAAAGTACTCTTTTGGCGGCTCGGTAACAGCTCGACTACGTAGTTAATAATTGTGCCAATAGATTGCACCTAAAAATATTTTAACCCCTTAGTATAGGAATCGGTCAGTTTCAGAAGTTTAATGAACGCTATCCAGGAAAAACAATCTATCTAAGGCTATCCTGGAAGCGTTTCTTAGTCAAGCTATTTATATATTTAAACAGGATGTTTCAAAATACATCAAATATAATTTTACACATACTCTACTCATATACAGCTTTTCTTAAATGAATTAATAGTTATTTAGTTGTGATTTTTTTTTATAATATTAAGTGACGGGACGAACGAGTCGTGCGCCTGATGGTAAGCTACACGTCTATCCGTAAAGGTTGCAGTGCCACCCAGAGCTTTAAATCGCAAAGATCGGAAGGGCGCTACTGCCTCTGTGCCCGTCACCTTAAGACATAAGTTGACAAGTCCCATGTGCCCATAATTTCACCAGCACCCTTACCCTTCAAAACCGGAACACAGTAATGCTGACATAGTGCTGCTTGGCGACAGAAATAGGTAAGGTGTACTAGCCTGTACTACCCTGGATGTACTCATTCTCGAGGAGCTCTACTGCTACTGAATAATACTAAATAGTTACTTAAAAAGGCTTCTCTGCCATTTTTTGCATGAGTTGTCTACCAGTAATTTAGCTGTGGAGTAAATTCAAACCCACAAATCAATGTAAGGAAAAGCCTCAGCTGTTGGTAGCCCAAATACATAGATAAATAAATAAAATAGTTTCTAGTACAACAGCTTTACATTCTACGTTATATTAAATGAGTATCATTGAAATACTCACGCAGGTGGCCAATTAGGCTCTAAATACTCCCAACTCTCCTGTCTCAATAGCCACCCTAAGCCTGGGAAGAAATCAGTGCGGTGCAACAGTTCTGGTCTGGATAGGTCTATTATGTCTTTCTTCCCATTGTCATTCCATGCTGAGATGCACCTAGAAAGATAAGAAACAAGTAAATATTTCTAAGTGTTGATTCTGTAGCGCCCGTTTGAATTTAAATGTAAATATAATTTCACTTGGTCGGGTCGGAGGCGCGGCGGGTCTAATTCCGTGTATTTATATGTACGACCATACTCCGAAAGCGCTCCCGACCCGCACTCGACCGGCAGCCGCTCTCTGTGTTTCTTTAAAATAATGTGGTTCCAAATTTACCCTTTTTCATTTTAAGAAGGCAGTTGCATATTTACACCTATCTGTCAAAATCAATCAATAGCTACTAAAACATTTAAACAATCACTGAAAGATGAAAATAACTATATTAAGTCGAAGAAACGTATATCAGAACGTTGACGCATGTACCGCTAGAAATTTTTAATATTACACTGTTTCCGGTTTAAACTAAGACTCAATCTATATTACCGCGTTACGGGATGGAAACGTATTTTTATAACGAAATTGTACATAGTTAAATGAACTTTGTGTCAATTGTGTAAAGTGCACGTTAGGTCCGAATACGGTAGACGAGGGAATTCCCGAGACAGCACGAGAATTTTCCAGAAGACGCGCGACCTGTTTTTTTTAAATTGTACCTGAAGTCATTTAAATAGCGTTGCTAATTTGCAGTTTCGAAAAAAAAACGACAATTTTTATCATTATTAATACCAAGATAGAGCACTAACGAAAATTCCTTCTTGTTTGAATCCAGCTTGATCTGAAGGAATTTTTCTTAGTGTTCGATCTTTGTATTAATAATTATAACAAGTGGAATAATTTCACAAAAAAGAATTAAGTGTCGTGATGAACAATTTGTATAGTTCAATCTATGACTAAATATACATACCATATACTAGGATCCTTGAGTAACAAAGGATATGTCCCTAAAAAGTATTCGAAAAAGTCCGGCGATATATCCAGATCATCTGTGAACAAATGAACTGTGTCAAAATATCAGAGATGGGTAATGTTCTACCGACTTCTTTTTAGAACATCTGGTTGACCCAATGAGATTTGGGAGACCTACGAAGAGTTCGAAGAGTTTGTGATCATTTTTCCTCGTCAAACTTAGTGATGACCATTAAAAGGTACTCCAGTACTTTTCAGGTTTTAACGTGAAACGTCTTTATAATTAGACAGAAACATGAAATAAATTTAGGCCATAATGTAAAGAAAGGTCGATAATTGTATAGGTGTCACGTTATACATACATATCACGCACTCATACACAACCCAATTTTTAGATTTGTTACTGGAATATACATATAAAAGGCACGACTGAAAACAAGCCTCCCAATCGGCTAAAAGTATACCATAAGCAAAAAACTTACTTACCTTCAACAATTATCACAGCCTCATGGTTTAAAGTCTTGAAGACATGATTGAGCGCAAATCGGAAATGCCTCGCGATCTTATAATATCCATTGAACTTCAACTTCGTGCGAGGTAACTTAATATCTGTAAGATCTGGCTGTCTAACTAATGTTATAGATGAATCTTCATCCACAAAGCGTTTGATTACATGATATGTTGCATTATGACCGCAGTCCTGGAAGTGATATAAAGTTTAGGTCAAAATATTGACTCCTGGGGGACACTTATAAATGCTGAAATTATTTCTAGGTTCAGCAACTTTTTGTACTCATAGAAGAGAGTAAATATAAATGGTCTGTTACATTTACAGTAATTAAATTCTGTGCCTATTAGAGTTTTTAAACATCTTTTCAACATGTTGTCTGTATTAAAACTAGCAATCACCCTGTCGAAAGCTTTTTCAAGTGTTTACTTTTAAACAAAGATACATCCGCTAAACAGTAACAAAACTGTACTGTGTGTTTATTATTAAAAGAAATGTTAACACATTACAACACATGTACTTAAGAATATTAAACCATTTTTAATGTCTTGTCTTCAAAAAGGGTTGTATATGAAATTTAATTAGAAATAAAATCGGATTCTATTTTTTTCTACATGCCTTTAATCTAGACGGACCTAAAAAGACTACTTAAGTTTGTAAATGAATTTCATAAACCATACATCTCCACGCGAAAATAACACCTTCATTTTTAAACAAATTGAATGACATAAAACAGACATGACACCGATAACCGCCTGACGTTGAAAATGAATTCCGAGCGATAATTGCTATCGACATAATATGGCGCTGAGTCTCAAATTACATCGATTAAATCGACTCCAACGGTACACGGTTAAGCTCACCCAGGCTTAGCAATGGCGCAGATATTAAAACTCATTGTGATATGATATATGATCGAGAAATTGTTATCTTTAACTATGGTGGTTCAACATTATAAATGTGCACGATGGACACACCTGTACACATAAGTAGCATGACGTAAATTTTAAAGGAAATTAATAGATTTCAAAAAAACATATTAATTGTCTTTGTGGACAATGCTAAGCCTGCAGATATTATTGACGAAAAAGATGACACGTTTCAGATTAAATAGATTGAACCCATCTCACCTGGCTAATAATAATAGGGAAGGTTTTCTTACTGGGTCTGAACCTTACAAGGTTCTCTAAACATCGATGGACTGACACCCTGTCGCACGCTATCACTAACACTGGCAGGACTGGGTTGAAGGCTGAAACTAAATAAAGCCATTTATTCTCTGCTCACTAAGGATAATCTCGTTGAGGACGAGGTCAGGGAGGTTCCATGTCTGGGTGTTCTGAGTAGCATTGGGTTTAATTTCCGTACTCATAGCTCAGCGCACACTTTCGCTAAGTTCTCGGCGAGTATGTCACCTTTATTCACACATATGTTGTAAACCTTGTCGTATTTAATTTTCAACCCTCTATTTATTAAAGCAAAGTCGAGCCTATTCACTTCTGCTCTATCTGCTCCAAATTATTCCCGCAATTCAGACTTTTTGATTTCTGACTCGTTTTAATTCCTGTAACATCGTGATCTTGTAACAGTACTTAGTCTGAGTATAATTGTGTTTGCTTATAATCATTGTAAAAGTATAATGGACTTAAACAGTATTTATTACGTAATGAGTTGTACGCTCATAAAACCATATGTGATTACGAAGTCCAAGATTACACATCTTTACACACTGTATTCACATCCATACAATGTAACTTGAGTTATAATCGTCGTTGTTGTTTTACATTTTAAATATTTCAAAATCAAGATATTATAGAAAAAGAGAGAACTCTCCGTTCAGTGAACTTTTGCTTCCGCTAAAGGAATTTCTAGAACCCTTGATTTTATGGAGATGTCTTCGAGCACCAGATCACCGCACTGCTGAACGGAAACAAAACATACAGCAAGCCACCTCTCAATCTCACTCAGACATAGTCACGCTGTAGCAGCCATTAAGGCCCACAGCTCACTGAAGGGATGGCACGCCAATGGATTTTAGTAATAGTATGATATTACAGTGAAAATTGTAATGATTATGTTCGTAACGACGAAAACGAAGCTGGAATAACGAGCCGGCAACCTCCGGAATACCTCGGCAGCCTTCGGGATAATTCGGCAAACTTCAGGACGCTGAGTGCGACTGCGGGTCTCCGGAGCGAATGAAGGTAGGCACGGCATGCTTAAGGATGCCACGTCATACCTAAGAATGTAGGAATGCCGAAGGCACCCTTGCTATGGCGTCCCGTCAATGGGCGTCGGACCTATGGAGCTACAACGGTCAAGGAAAACATCACGGTAATGTCCAAGGATAACTTTGATTTCATATAATGCGTCGTGACACAGTTCAAATGTGTAAATAACTAACTATGGTCGTTTTCCGATAACCTCCAAAAATGTGTCCCTTTCAATAACTTTTATGTTATTACATGAATGCTAAGCATTATTTGTTTAATATGATTGCTTGCTTACTTAGTCTGTGTTACACATAAAAAGACTACTTTACTACGTCACAGTAATAAATAAAAATTAAAAAGTGACCAATTTCTCATTCATGGGAGCCGGTTCCACGTCGCCCTAATTTTAAGAAAAGAAGAATAAAAATTAAACACTCGTGGAAATCGCAATATTTCCCATCGAGGTTAAACTCTAATAACTTTCACGTCGAATACATAAAGTAACTTTCCAATTTACTATAAACAAACATGTTTTCTTGGGAATACAAAATGTGTTTCAATTTTTCTTATCATTAGTGTCATCTCAACTAAAAGCCTCCTAATATCAAAAGTTCATATCGCATCTCCTTCACCCTTCGCACACGTGAGAAGGGGCTCCTGTCGGATTGGAGTGTACACAGTGAAGTAACCTGTGCATCTCCGTTTTAGCAAAAAAATCGACTTAAATACCAATTTCTGCGCTAGTGATTAAATCGTTCTCATTCATATAAAGCAATCTATCTAAATAAGTATTAAGTAATAGTTTTATAAACTTTTTGTACATCAATCAGACAAAGGGAACTTTAAAATCCATGCACTTTTATAACGGTCCAGCATATTTTACACACTTGACAATTAAAAATGTATCCAAATATTATTGTCGCTCTCGTGTACTTTTAAGTCAAATAGTTACTTTAAACCAAATATTTGCTTGAAATATAACAATTAGATGGTGATAGTGGTGGTGATGACGGTGGTGACGATGATGATGGTGGTGATGATGACGATGATGATTGTAGTGATGATGACGATGATTGTGATGATGATGTGAATGGTAATGATACTGATGATAATGGTGATCATGATGATGATGATCATGATGATGATGTTGATGGTGGTGATGACGATATATAATAATAATAATAATAATAACGCACACACTCAACATAGCCCCGCACTAGGGAAACCCTGTGTCGCGGGTGCCATGGACACACACATAGACAACGACAAATTACACCTAAACTCACGAGAGAAATAAATGTAGGCCATACAAATATTTCTCCCGGCCCGAGAATCGAACCTGGGGCCTCTGCGTGGCAGTCCGGCATGGTAACCGTTCGCCCACAGAGGCAGTTGATTTTTAGTTGATTGTTAATTGCTTATCTGGCTTCATGATATTTTCATTTGAAGTCTAATTAACCAATGGTTAGGGAGAAATTACATAAAGTTCAAGGAGGAGTCAAAATGTTCCACCCGTCACTTTGCAATGGCCCAATTATGCTGTAACAAAGTGTAATGTTAACATCAGCTTCTCTAATTTTTTAGAATTACATGAGCTGATATTAATATTACCATGGACCAGCAAGAGAATTGCTTATCTCTATACTACAGATCGTAATTCTGAAATAGGTCAAAATTCTGTCTTGTATCTTCTACATGACACTAATCAATAGCCTGGAAGTAGTTTATTATATGTAAATGGCCGTGGTATAAATTAATTCCTCTTTAAAATGAAATATAATAAGTTTGGGTGTAATTTGTGGTTATCTATGTGTGTGTCCATGGCACCCGCGACCTAGGGTTTCCCTAGTGTGGGACTATGTTGAGTGTGTGCATTATTATTATAAAAAAAATTCAACTATTTATATATATTTATTTACATAAATTTATGACATTATTTATACTAAAAACTTTTCAGTGTTTTGAAAGTGTGTCCCACCTATCGCTGTGACGGGTGGGACACACTTTCAAATTTTAATATTTACATTCCTATTTACATTCACAATGACCAACCAAGCCAAAATATTGACCCTTAGCATAATTGTTACTTTTGCAAAAGTAAATGCCAATAGATTGCATATTTATTGGTTAAAATAAAAATATATATGTTTCATTGTGATTGGTGGGACTTGAAATTAGTAATAGGGGTTAAAGTATGAAATTGCCGATTTGTACTGAAAATCTAAATTGTTTATTTTTTAAATTTTTAACAAATTTATTTAATCAAAATAGTTGCCATTATTATCTATACATTGCTGCCATCTAATGGGAAGGTTATTAATGCCTTTGCGATAGAACTCCGACGATCTAGACTGCACAAACTGTGTGAAAGCATTTTGTACTGCCTCCTGGGAAGAAAACTTCTTGTCACGTAGATAATTGTCCAAATCACGAAAAAAATGGTAGTCCGTTGGAGCAAGGTCTGGTGAATACGGAGGATGACGAATGGTTTCTAACTGCAGTTCCTGAAGGGTCAAAATGGTTTCTCGTGCTGTGTGAGGTCTCGCGTTGTCGTGGAGGAATAATGGCGAAGATCGATTCATGAGTCGGGGCTGTTTTACTGCTAGTTTTGTCAACATGGTTCGGAGTTCGGCACAATAGACATCTGCCGTTATTGCTTGACCAGATCGGAGAAAACTATAGTGAATAACACCATGCTGAGACCACCAAACAGTTACCATTACCTTTTTATTGGTAAGTTTTGCTTTAGGACACTGTTGTGGCATTTGACCTGGGGTCAGCCATTGCATTTTTCTTTTCCGGTTATCATAAAGAATCCACTTTTCATCACATGTTACAATTCGATCCAATATTCCTTCATTTCTGTACCGGTTCAACAAGGCAACACAAGTTTCAACACGCGTTTCTTTCTGCAGATCAGTCAAATCATGAGGCACCCATTTTTCGTATTTTTTTATTTTATTGATTTGACGCAAGTGAGTCAATATTGTGGGTAAGGTAACGTTAAACCATGCCGCTAATTCCTGGGTAGTTTGACTAGGATCGGCTTCCACTATCTCTCTTAATTCATCGTTATTCACCTGTGTGGGCGGTCTTCCTCGTGGCTCGTTCTTTAAGTCGAAATTTTCATCACGAAAGCGTTTAAACCAAAATCGCACGGTGCGTTCATTAGTAGACCCCTCTCCAAACGCAGCATTGATATTGCGGGCTGTTTCTGCCGCGTTAGTTCCGCGTCGGAACTCGTATTCAAAAATCACTCGAATTTTCGCAGTATCCATCTTTCTTGTCTAAATTGAATAACAAAAACAATTGAAAGTCGATATTCAAATGTTTCAAATTTAAAAAAAAAATCACAGAAACCATTTGAAAAAAGTTTCATTCGAAAACCTCAAACCATGAAGATTCTATGAAAATTCAAAGAACCTATTGCAATAAAACGGCAATTTCATACTTTAACCCCTAATATTTATTGAAACTTTAATAACTCCTCACCATATAATACTTCCATAAAATACTTATCACTATTTTAAAATTCATAAATTGTATTTTCTTCGACAGTAATAACTTTTTTAGAAAGACGCACAAATAACCGCGAAAATTGTTGTTAACATTGTAAGAAAAAATGCTTCACTGTAGATGACAGCACTACGGCTGCGTAATGAAGGCAAAAAATACAATAATTGTACAATATCCGAAAAATCTCATTTATTTCTAATGATTTGATTTGTTGGGCGTATTCTAATCATACAATTAAAACCAAATTGTGTAATTAATTTTTTTGAACCGCAGTGTCATTTTCGCTGGAATGACGCAATTTATTTATTTATTAAACTTTATTGGCCACAACACATAATGGTACAAAAGGCGGAGTTAATGCTAAAAGCATTCTCTACCAGTCAATGTTTGAGGAAAACGATATTCACGAATATGGCAAATTAAACAAAATATTAAATTAATAAAGTATAATAACGCACATGCAATAAATATATAATGATATATATATAACCAACAAACCTAATATACACATATCTATATACATAATACCTATACACCTATTTATATATTTATGTACAATAAACAGAAGATGATGATGATTATAGAGGTATAGAGAGTGAAAGAGTTAATGGATCAAAGGCCACGGTCATGAGTCACAGAGGTACTGAAATGTACATTTCAAGTATTCTAGATAGTGAGGACTGAAAAGAATGGAGTGCAACATGCCGGGGAGTCTCTTAATCAATAGTTCATGATAAACAAAATGAACATTGGTGGTCAAACATCAGTTTCCAAAAATGACTAACGGAAGTGATTTAAAAAAATGGCTAAATTTAAAAAAACGAAAGAGGTTGATGTATTTTATGGAATAAAATGTATAATTCCCACTTGGGGGATTAGTGGAATGAATCAAAATTTATCACACATAATGGGCTTGGTGTTAGGATCCAGCACCCAGAACGATTTAAGGCGCGGTATTTCAATGCGAACCTACATTTTACGAGGTGCCCCCGCACAGCCGCCCTACGCGTCCCATAACAAATTAAGATTAATAAAATAAGAATCACACAGATCCGACATCGACAAGTGCCCAATTGGGACTGACAGCGCAACGGGCAGTGCGGCGTGTCATTAAACCACTGAGCAATTTTCACATTTTGGGACAAATGTGAATTTATCAACTTCTGGGCTTCAGTTGAAAACCAAAATTTAGTAGGTTCTCTGTTGTACTTAAAGAGAAATATCTCCATATAAAAATTATATGCAAAGTTAGGTATTCTATTCATAAATAATTTGTTTTACACTTTTATTTCAGCCTGTTTTAAAGATTTTATATGATCAGGTAAAGTACATTCTTTCGTGTTACAAATTAGCAAGTTCTTTAGACAATATCCTTGGGTATATCATATATTTTTTTAAAGATCATTATTTAGTAGTAACTGCCTAAACCAATTGATCTGGCCATTTCGTTTTTTCCGCTTCTCCCCTAGTGATTTGCCTTAAGCCAATTCGAATTCTTTACTTTTGTTTCTCTGCAGAAGGGTCCCCCTCACCTTATCCCAGTACTGATGAATACAAAACCTGTGTGGACTGCAAAATATAGAAATTATTCGTAATTTCAATATTTTAATGTCCAATTCACAGAAAGTGAAAAAAATAACAAAAAACAAGATCTCATCAAATCATAAACAAACAGCCATATATACAAAATATTAAAGAGTTTGCAACAAACATGTTATATATTCTAAATTCCTACACAACATATTATGTATATTTATTATTCCTTAATTAACTTGAAACGGTTCACTCAAAACCTCATACCAGTATTTAGACAGCAAGGTGACCTTCAATCTCTATGTCGCACCCCTCATGGAAGAATGTGTGGAGTTAGGTCAAAAACATTTATTGCTCCTTTAGATACAGAAAAATATAACCCACATCCTCTCCAATTATTATAACTCTATCAACTAATTGTAGATAGTGTTAGAAGAATTGGAGAGGTTGTCGGTTATATTTTTCTGTATCTAATAGAGCAATAAACATGTTTGACGTAGGTAACTCCACTCATGCTATTATTCCATGAGGGGTGTAATATGCTCTAAGAGAACACTTGTTTCTTACAATAGAATATAATTGTCTTGATAATGCACAGTCTGGACGGTATAACAAAAAGATCTAATAATACTGTACTGCAATAATACTTACTGTCAGCGTCCATTTGATCCTTGGCATCCCTTTCTTTGGCTAAGTACTCAGTCTTCTTCAAATGTTGCTTAACCCTATCCAACAACTTGTTACTCTCTTTCAGTTGCATGTCAACACGCTCCTCTAGTAAATTTAACGTATTTTCAATCATCACCACTTTGTTAAACTTCTTCACCGGCTCCGGCGACTCCAGAGTCGACATGTAAGATACTATTATCCACAAAATCGCCGCAAAAGAGCCAATTAGAAATAATTTCCGTAAATTCACCCTCATTGCTGCCGCAAAATTTGTGTGCTATTTATCAAAAAGTTTTCATTAAAAAAATCACATTACAGCCACTTATGGCACGCATAACACGTCCACGTATGATCCACTCATAGGCTGAACAGCAATATAAACAATAAACATCCTAAAAATTTGTTTCACGGCCGAAAAATATCGGCCCAAAATCAAAATCTAAGCATTCGTTTTTATCACTTTTTCAAAGCATATTTTGTTATTAAATAGGTATATTTTACTTGAAAAATATGGAATAGATTTGTAAGCTTTTTTATGGTTCTTAAATCTCATCACAAACTAATATGAGATACTACAATCTCATATCACAAAAACTGTGATCGCTTGTCATTCCAAATGACTGCAAATGACAAAGGCGACGCGTTTGACGTTTGTCTGACAGTTTTCCTACATATAGGGCTGTTGGGTAATTTTCCGAAAAAAATTCAAAAAATGGAAATTTTTCCGGAAAAATCTTCCTGGCTATTTATTAGTACAGACTTTTCGAGTTTTGTGAATCGTTGTGCTTGTATGATGTCTTCAAACTAACTAAGCAAATCACGTGTATTATGGGTGATTTTAATTTTTGCGACGTCATCTGGTCAAGGGATACAAATGCGCCATTGAATGGAAGTTGCCAAAAATCTGAACTTCTCTATAAATTATTCCATTCAATTAATGTATCCCAGTTCAATCATATTATAAATATAACAATAGATTGTTGGATTTGGTAATCACCAATAGTCCTGATACATTCACGTTATGACGTGCTGTCCCTATGGGCCGTATTGACTCGCACCATTCTCCCTTTGAGGTTGATTGTCATAGCAATGAATCTCTACTGCGCTCTAACAATAATTGTAATAGATTTTGCTTTCACAAAAGGAATTTCCAAAGTTGCACATCTAAGCTTCAGGATTGGTCTCATTATGCTGGCTTGCTCGATTGCAACGATTTTGTTCAATTATTTTTATCCAACTGTATGACGTTATTAATCAATATACACCAAAAATGCAAGCCCGTAGTTCGGACTATCTTACATGGTTTTCACCTAGCATAATTAGGCTTCTTAAACAAAAGCTCAAACACCATCGCCTATATAAACGTTTTGAAAATCCTGGAGATTATGATACTTTCTTTACGCTACGCTTGTGTGTGAAGTCCTTACTGCAAAGCTGTTTTAAACTTTACGTTTCTAATGTTGAAAAAGACTTATCAAGTAATTTGAGATCCTTTTGTTGGTAGACGAAGAGCACGCGAGTTACTAATACTATGTCGAATCGTATGTATCTCCACGACCGTGTGGCTACCACAGGTGGCGATATAGTGAATCCCTTCGGTGAATTCTTCTCACTTGTCTACGAAATGAGGACGACACTAGCATACACCCCTGATTATCCCGGCCATAATTACTCTCTGAGTAAATTAGAGATGCAAAGGGAGTCTGTGTTAGCTTTGCTAGAGAATGTTGTGTTATCCAAAGGCGCCGGATTGTATTCCAAAATTCATCCGTATAACTGCTTTAGCTTTGGTTGAACCATTAAGTTTAATTTATAACAAATTACTCAGTGAGGGAACGTTTCCATCCTTATGGCAAGTAGTTAAGATTACGCCAATATATAAATCGGGTGATAAGAACAATGTCTGCTACTACCGTCCAATCAGCATTTTGAGCTGGTTTGCAAAGTTTTATGAGTCAGTTCTTTATTAGCATCTTTATAACCATGTTAGCCCTATTCTTAGTCAGAAGCAGCACGGCAATTTTTGTGTGACTCTATTAACAACAGGACGCAAGTTGACGCTATATACATTGACTTTACCAAAGCATTCGATCGTGTGAATCACTCTATATTGCTGGCAAAGGCAAGTCACATGGGTATTCACGGAAATCTGCTACGTTGGCTCACCTCATACCTCCTTAATCGTTCCCAACTCGTGTCGCTAAGTGGTTATGATTCTTTCTCGTTTATCTCGAGTTCAGGGATTCCGCAAGGTTTAAATTTGGGACCGCTTCTGATCCTGATTTTTATTAATGATCTCCTCAATACCATTCAGTACGAATGTCTTGCATTCGCCGACGACATTAAGATTTATGAGCGAGTTGTAAGAATTGAAGATTGCGGAGCACTACAAAAAAAAAATTTGATAATATTATTGCCAATTGGTGTATCGTCAGACATATGTCAATCAATGTTGGTAAGTGTCAGGTGATACTATTTACGAAAAATAGGAACCCTTTGCGCCTCAACTATAACATACATGGGTCTACTCTTACCCGAGACCAGACTGTTCGTGACTTAGAAGTGTATTTTGACTCTTTTCTAACATTTCGCCCACATTACGACCATGTTTGCAGTAAGGCAAATAAAATGCTGTTCTTTGTACTTCGACACGCCAAACCATTTCAAAATGTAAAATCGTGGATCATCTTGTATGGAGCCCTAGTCAGAAATGTCTTGGAGTATTGCTCGTCGGTTTGGTCTCCTGTACATACCAGCCACGTAGATAGGATAGAAGCTATTCAGCGCAGATTCCTACAAACTTTGCCTGCGAAATATGTTATATGTAAAACAATACGAAAGTATGATTACCGCTTTAGCTACTTTCATTATGGTTTATTTGGAAAAACGTAGGTGGATGATTGCCAATGGACTGTCTGACAGTGGCTTACTAGAGATGTTGCTGTTTAGAATTCCGACTCGGTTTATGCGTAATCAATGATTATTCACTATACCCCTTACAAAAAATAGTGTATCACAATATAATGTATAACCCCCTGTATAGGATGTGTGGGTATTACAACGAAATATGTTCTGATTGTGATTTTTTTAACTGCGGTGTGCCTACTTTTAAGAGATCACTTTTTGCATTGTTTTAAGGTGAATAATGTATTCTTTTTCTTTTTTTTTGTATAATAATAATAATTAATTTAGCGTCCGTTTATAGTACTTTTGAACGTTGAGCACAGTTATAATTGGGCACAGATATACCTACTGTATTAATTTTTTAGTGTTTTTTTTCTATATTGCTTGTGTCTGAAGTCTGTTGTTGTGCCATAAATAAAAAATAAAAATTAAAATTAAATAATATAATAATTATAACAAACAAACGATTTTCTTATACAATATTTCGTCTTATAAAAAAGCTTCCAGTTGAGCCAAAATTACCACTTTGAAATCTAAAAGTTTTGTTCCCAAATTATAACAAATAAAAATAACGTCAAATAATTCCCTCAAGTAGGTACTGTGTTAAGAAAGCTGGTGACTAGATGACCCATAATATTATTATTTGTTATCGTTTTAAAAGTAACATAATGAGTCAAGTATGGTAATAAGTGCCAGTTCTAATTAATAGTGGCTGTGGTGGCTGGTGGCATAACTCTAGAAATGTCAGCAGTTTTTTAACTTGTCACAATTGTATTTAACGTTACCATTTTAAATGAACGTTTTCATATTTAGAGGTGGTAGTTCTTATAATTGAAAAATAGCAACATTGCGATCTGCCATTTAAAAAAAAAAAGAAACAGTCGGCCACGCTTGCCACAAAAATCTTTTTCGGGGAACCAAGTAATTTCCCCCTTTTCTTTTGTTCCAATATTGCTGTAATTACCTCCTTAACCACTGTTTAACAAACAAGTTTATTGTTAAAATTCGATATGGCAGATCTGGATGACTTTTTCGCAAAGAAAGATCGCAAAAAGTCCAAGTCAAAAAAATTTGCAACCGCCGATGAGTTAGCTAAAAAACTTGAGGATACCAAACAGAAATCTGATGTGAGACCGAAGAAAGACCGACCAGCACAGGAAGGTGACGAGTCTGGTCGAACAGCGGTGAGTTTTGTCTAGATAAAACCTTTCATATATCCTACAATCTCAACTATATTTCACACTGTCATTACATGAGTAGACGTTGGTTATACAGCGATATTCAGCCTTCTAAATGGAGTGACTTAATTTAATCAACCACGAAATGTATATTAATGACGTAATTAGCTCTTAATTTGATTTTTTGCTATGTAGGTCATTTGCGCGGTGTAATGAACGTGATAATTCATGTTTCTGTTTATAAGCATGGGTATTGTGCAAACTTTTTGTATTCGTCATCATTATTTAAGTGTGGTGTGGATAGCGTCGTGTCGCATTGCGAGGATTTTTAAATGCTATCTTTGTATGTGAACCCCTACCTGTTGATCACATTATAACAAAAGATGTGGCAGTCTGTTTAAAAAAAACTACCTCAAATTGTGAAATGATTTGCTGTCTATGGTATAATGGACAGACCTACTATCATACCATGACCCTGTCTTTCCTGGTTAAATGTGCCTTTAACAAAAGGTGTGCCAATCTATGTTTGTCTGTGGTATAATGGACAACCCCACCATCATATTGTGACCCTGTCTTTCCTATTATATGAGCCTATAACAAAAGGGGTACCAATTACATTTAAAACATAACTACATTCCTCAAATTATGTATTTAATTGCTGTCTATGGTATAATGGACAAATCCATCATCATACTATGGCCCTGTCTTTCCTGATTATATGAGCTAAATCATGGGAGGTGTGTATTCCACCATGCACTTTTGAATCCTTTACAATTGCTTAATTTGAACTCTGTCACTGTGGTCAATGCTTTCTTTTCTAAGGTATGACCACTCAGACACACTTTCCAAGCATAAACAGTGCAATCGCCAGTGCTTGTCATGAAATACAAAATTACTAGTTGACATGACAGATTCAGTCTATAAAATTGAACAAATTCAAAATTCACTACATAAGCTTGTTCTCTCTAACAAAGTACCCCCACAAAACTTGTTGAGTAACAGAACCCACTGGAACTGATAAAATTTATAGCAGAACACTCGGTACTGGTGAAACACTAAAAGGGCACTGTCAGTAAATAAAAAGAAGAATTTTACTATGGGCACCAATCGCATAAAAATTATTTCGTTTTAATTGGTCACTCCTATTTAACCCAAATTTGTAATTAATTGACAAATGGACTATTCATAGAATAAGACTCCACAAAAAAAAAAACATTTCGGAACAGGCTTACAACTCAGAAAGGCTGAAATGAACCTTCCAGGTGTTAGTATTGTTTATTATTTCTTTACTGACGACTTCAAGGCTTGACTCAGTGTCAGTTTCCCAAGGTCAATCCTGGAATGTTCTGTGGTGAGAATGGTGCATGCTTTCTAAAAAAACAGGTTCATAAAACACAACAGCTTGAAGGAGGTTCCCATATTTGACTGTGGTGTACATAATATGTGACCCAGATTCAGGTACATATGGGTAGGTATATATACACATCCATCTTTTAGGCTCGGTAAAAACCTAAATCAGAATATGATTGCACGGGGTACCCCATTTCGCGAGATGGATCTCAAAAACCAACAAGGGTAGGTAGGGTTTTAGAGTGACTTCCAAGTGCTTTCTGTATAGTGGCTGCCCATTTTTTCTCCATAGAGATGTATCAACAACATACTGACAAAATTTAATGATTGAACATTTCATATTGAACTAAGATATACAAATTAGTGACATTTTTTTGTGCGGTGGCTTTGAAGTACATACAAAGTGTATACATAGATTCAATCAAGCGGCACTTCATGTTCATGCACTGGCCTCAGTTTTCCAAACACCTAAGTTTGTGGAGCACTGTGCAACTGCTCTAAACACTCTTAGAAAGAGGAACAACGATCACTTCCAGGTCACTCCTACATCAAGGACAATGAGGTAGCAGAAATGTTAGCTAAGTATAGAACCCAGAATGCTTCATTGACCATGAACCTTGACAGTGTTGCCAATGTGGGCTGCAGTATTTTACTAATAGAAAAAAATCAATGAAATGATCAAGCCAATTGTTTTTTTTTGTTTGCTTCTCCTTTGTTTCATAAAATATTTATAAACTATCGTTGTGATGGCGTAAAAGGAAAAATACGATTTTCACAATTTGCAAAATTGAAGCACAAAATACATGCATTTATGATACAATTTACAATGTGTTCTTTCTTTTCAGGTACATTGTAAATTGTACCTTGTGAGCATAAATTTTGCATGAGATGTATTAACATCTAATTACAGATACGGATAACTCCTTTGGCCCCTGGATGACCATAATGTTGGTTCCTTATTGTTAGTCAAGATAGTTAAAAATAAAGATGCATCATTATTACACATTCCAAACAATGTTTTGTGAGATTTTCTTTAATATTATCTAATGACGGGACAAACAAATCGTGCACCTGATGGTAAGCTACAAGCCTGTCCATAACAGTTGCAGTGCCACTCAGCTTTAAATTGCAAAGATCTGAAGGGCACTGACACTGCGTCCAATACCCTGAGACATAAGTTGACAAGTCCCATGTGCCTGTAATTTCACCAGTGCCCTTATCCTTCAAAACCAGAACGCATTAATGCCCACATTACTGCTTGGCGGCAAAAATAGGTTAGGTGGCAGTACTTTCTTGGACGAACTCTTTCACAAGGAGCTCTACTGCTGTTAAAAATATTATTACTATTAGTTAAGTCTTAGAAATAATTGTAGATAAGAAACATAAACATTACTGACATATTTAATTATACTCAATTTTATGTTGAACATTGCTTATGTACAGTGTACAGATAAAATTGTTTATTTACTTTATATTGAACTTTAAAACTTGACGAAATATTTACTTTTCACTTGATCTCGGACTGCTGAGAAATTCCCTTAGAAAATAAGCTGAAGAATTTCTATTCATACTAATATTGTAAATGCTGGAAGTAACTTTGTCTGTATCGAGTTCTTAGGTTTTCGCGATTGTTACACGTAGGAAATGAAACTATTTTTCCGGATTTAAATAGCGTGTATTTGTTTTTTCAAACAAACTGACGTTTCGGGCCCTTTACAGGTCCCATGGTCACGGTTGACTGAGACTGTACCACAGTCTCCAACCAGCTATATCTAATATTGATGCAAACCACCCAATTTTTTCACTATAGTTACAATAGTTATTAATTAAATACCTTATTGTTAATTTTACAAAAAAAACTGTCCAATTTACGCTACATTAAGTTTTACAAATTATTTTATTGAATGAATTATTTATTAATTAATAATAGATTTTGGAATAAATTAAAACATATTAATTAGTACTGCAGTCTTATGTCTGTTTGAGATTTTCATCCTGTAAGGGGATGTTACATTTCACGGGTCTCAGGAACTGAGAAATCTTCGTCAGGGGCCTGAAATAGGTCTTGAGGACTGCGCCTGAGGACTCTTCCGATCTTGTCTGTAACACCTCTCACGTAAGGTAAGATGGCAGGTCTTCGCAGACTGTTGGTTTTGGTTGGGATTGGTGGTTTCGCACGGGACCTGCGGCATTGGCGTGGAATCTTCAACTTATTCGCATGTAGGACTTGCTTTATATGCTGAAGTTTCCCTGTCAGATGATTACTGTCGCAGACACCATGTGTGAAACAAAGATTTGCCCACGGTAGCTAACTGGCTAGGATGGTGATGGGAATTACCATTGGGATACCTGTGTGGGTTTTCTTTCGAAATACAGTATGGTCTAAGGTGTTATTAGGATTTCTTTTCATTAAAACATCTAAGAAAGCTAAAGTACCACAATTCCCTTGTTCCATAGTAAATTGGATCTTAGTACTAAAAGAATTAAGATGGTCCAAGAAAGAAGGTATGCTATCTTTAGGTAATATTGTGAAATTATCATCAACGTACCGTTTGAAAATCTTCGGCCTAGCTGGGGCCATGGGTAAAACTCGCTCCTCGAAGTTGTCCATGAAAATATCGGTAACAACGGGCGATACTGGGGAGCCCATCGCTATACCGTCAATTTGTAGGTAGAATTCATTATTCCACAATTGATAGCCTGATGTTAGGCAATGTTGTAATAATTCTGCTATTCAATGGACGTATTATGTTCCCTTAGCTTTTTACGTACAATTTCAATGCAGTCTTTTACTGGTAGGTTGGTAAACAGCGACTGAACATCAAAACTGACCATGGCGTCATCATCAGTTAACCGTAGATCTTTGATTCCACTGATGAAATGGTATGAATCCTTCACATGTGTAGAAGTGTTCCATCTCAATGGTGACAGTACCTTTGCCATGTGTTGAGCCAGTTTGTAGGTTGGTGTGTCAATCTGGCTAACTATGGGACGGAGTGAGGTGTCAGCCTTATGCATTTTTGGTAACCCTTATAGTTTTGGAGGTTTTACGCAGCAGGGTACAAACTCACTTACATCAAGTTTCAGCGTATCGGAGTGCTTAGATATTAACTTAGTTGTTGTTTTTAATATCTTGGTGGTAGTCTTTCTTCACCTTTTTATACGTGCTTTCATCCTATAGTAAGTCAGTTATTTTGCTGTTATAATCTGACGTATTCATGACCACTGTCGCGTTACCTTTATCTGCACGGAGGATGACTAATTCAGGATCTTCGCGGAAGGTGTTCAGCGCGTTATATTAACTCTATCTGTGTTACGCTTTCACGCCTAAACTGCGGATCCAATGTTGATGAATTTTGGTATACAGATAGATGGGACCTAGGAGAAGGGCGTAGGCTACTTTTTGTCAGAAAAATAAATCTTAAAGGGTGTGAAATAGGGGATGAATGTTTATATGGATCACCTGTCATTTCTCAAGTAAGGAATTTGAAAATTCATTCTTGTGCTTTTTGTTAGAAATAAACAATTAATAATAAAAATAAAAAAAGAAAAATATTAATATAGTATAGTAGGCTACTCGAAGTACTAATGAAGCCGCGCTTGAGCACCAGCTTTTATACTATTATGTTGACCACGTGTGACCGTTTACTTCAATTATCTTAGGTCACAGGGCGAAATTCAAAATAATTACAGGCTTTGTCACGACCTGTAGAATTGTTTTGTTGTCTGATGACACCAGAGTTGATGATTCAACTCTGGTGCGCCTCACTTTACGAAAATTAAATAAACTCATTTCAAAATAAATACCGTTCATTTAATAGAATTTTTATTTGGACCAATTTCACTTCCTATAATCAGATAGATAGATAAACACTTTATTCACTGATATAACACAAATACAGATTAAGCATAAAAGAAATAACAAAACATGATTGTCATAGCAGTGAAACGGCGCTGACTCAGCATATGCCAAAGTTTCCTAAGGCGCTGGTTTTCAGTCAGGACCAAGGAGAGGGATTAAATTATTTGAAAGCAAAAATATAACGGCTATGAGTAAAGTTATACATTGACAATAATAATATACATAGTAAAGTGTAAATAGTGCATCTAAAATAACCTGTTTGACATGTAAGTGCATGAGCAAATGTGAATATAATTACAGCTGTAGGAGCAAGTTGTGACTGTAAAGAGGTTTTAATGTTGTGTAATGTATTTAGTATTATAATATAATTATTCACATAATAAGAATATATCAAAGCAATAACAAAATTCTATTCTAGTCGGACTACGTTAAAGAATAAAAACACACTACACAGATTTTTGAAGTAAGAGTAGGTGTTGCCGGTACAGTGCTTTGAATTTGGGTTTGGATGTCTCGTTGCGTATAGGTGGTGGAATATTATTCCAGCACTTTGAGGCCGAGTATTTGAAACTACCTCGAAAAGCTGCGGTTCTATGTTGTGGTACCATAAGTATACATGATCGGACAGATCAGAGACAGATTAGTTTTTCATAAAGATATTCAGTTGTTCTAGTTTTAACTATATCGAATAAAAGTCCTGCATACAGGAGATTTTGACGAGTCCCGATATTTAGTAGATTTGCAGCGTTGAGATAAGGAGTGACGTGTATACGAGGGGGTTTAAAAAAACAAAATCTGGCACATGCATTTTGGACACGCTGCAGAAGTTTGTGTGTTTTAGACAAAAGGCATGGACCATGGACGTGATACATTAGTTGATCTTAGATAATATCAATGCTTCACATAGAGAAATACGCAAATCAACGCTGAGAAACGGTCGAATACCGTAGATCACTTTTAACCCATAGAAGCAACTGCGAACAAGTTCGGCCACATGAGTGTCAAATCTAAGGTGACCGTCCATAATTATACCCAAATTTCGGGCCTCCGTAATTGAAAGAACTGACGCATGTGACTGGATGTTTCTCACTTGTTTACAAGATCCTAGAATCAAAAGTTGAGATTTGATTGGATTCAAGACCAAGGCATTGTTCCTGGACCAAATAGCTAAGCGGTGTAGATCCTCATTAATGGGGCTTGTACTTTCGGCGGTTCTATCTGGATCGAAAGACAGATGTAACTGAACATCATCCGCATAGAGGTGATACTTGCAGTTTTTGATGCAGCCCGTGATATCTGAAGTGTAAAGTACAAATAGCAACGGCCCCAATATAGAGCCTTGAGGCACGCCCCTGTCAACAGCACTCAGATCTGACATCAGGCCAGCGCCATTGGATTTCGACAATTTTACTTGTTGCGTGCGGTTAGTAAGGTAACTCTTGAATCATTCCAAAGCCGATGAGTCGCAACCGCAGTATTTTAATTTTGAAATAAGTAAAGGAATATTAATGGACTCGAAGGCTCTGGAAAAGTCCAAAAGTACCAGAGCAGTTCCCTTGTCAGAATCTTGAGCACTGAGAACTGCGTCTATGACGTCATGTAAGGCAGTATTTGTACTGCGCCCCTTCCTGAAACCGAACTGCACCACAGGCAGGATATTGTTTGCCTCTAAGAATTTTGATAACTGCAACGACACGATCTTTTCTAAAATTTTTTAAAGATAGGGTTTGCCCTATGCTTATGGGAAGTAAATCTTTCACATTTTCTGGACTATTTTTCTTGAGAATGGGAGTTATTATTGCTGTTTTCCAAAGTGAAGGGAAAGTCGAAGTAATAATTGACGAATTAACAATATCAGTAATTACATTAAGAGTATGAGGGAGAGTTAACAGTACCATGTCCACGCTAGTGCCATCCGATCCCAATGCATTGGATTCCAATCCAAGAACAATTCTACCAAAGGTATCTTCACTAACAGGAACAAGTTTAAACGTGGATTCTGAGAACGTGTGATGCTCATAGTATGATATAGTTTCTACACTAGGGATGCTGTCTCCTGGTACATTAAGCAAATGTTTATTTATTTGGTTAGGGTTATTAAAATAAATTGGCAGATCGGCGGAGTTTTTAAAATCTGGTAAAATATCACGCTTTAAGTTTTTCCAGAGTGTTTTGGAATTGTTTCCATTATTATTTATATTTTGAGTGAAAAATATGTTTTTTGTTCAAAGAACGAACTCGAATTGACCAGATGTTTAAGCATTTTATAGTTTTTTTTGTTCTCGTCAGTTTTGAATTGTTTATATTTAATATGAGCCGAATTACGCAATTCCATCATAAGGCGAACATTGCTTGTCAGCCATGGTTTATTCCTGTCTTTTATTGTAATTATACGGCACGGAGCAAACTTGTCATAAAGCATAGTTAAAAGTAATGTACCTTATCTTTCACAGATTCCAAATTAATTCCACAATTCCAATCCTATCGTTCCAATGTATGTGAGAAACTCGACAAATCTATATTTTTCAAACGTCTTATAGAGGTTCAGCGGGAAGTTGACTTTTCCTTTTTTACATGCATTTCTGCAAAAACCATTGCATATCCGCCCAATTCGGCAGCTTAATCCACAACCAAATTTAGAACATTATGATCAGAGCAGAATAGATCAATGAGACTTTCACTATGCGAAGTAAAATGTGTTGGTGAAGAAACATAATTTGTCAAATTCATACTGTTAAAAAACAACTGCAGCCTTTTGGCGTTGCCGCTGTTATGGTCTAAGAGATTAATGTTAAAGTTTCCCACTAGTACAATTGTATCGAAATTCGAAAATGATGTTAGAGCGTCCAAGAATTCATCCACACATACCCAACGAGGTCGATATGCGGTACCTACTAAAATACGACTACAACTAATCGTCATGCTAATCCATAACTGTTCCACATTTGTAGCTGGTGTGTGGGTGCATTTACGGGCATTAAGATCACGTTTAATATAGAAACCAACTCCACCACCACCACCAGCCCGTGTTCCCAAAGTCCGTGGAATGTGCGTAAAGCGGTACCCCTGCATCATAGGCGCACACCCCTCTTGTCCTTTTTAAAGCCAAGTTTCGTTAATGGCTAGTATGTCAGGAGAATAGCAGCAAGGAACTCATTGTGTTTGATATTTAAAGATCCAGCATTATACAGACCAATTTTTAAGTATTTTAACTTAACCATTTCGTAAAAGTTTGTAATTAATTGGGTATGTGAAAAGCATTAATATTAAGTATATATAAATGTGTCCAAATGTGGAAAATGTAGGCAATTTAACTTCATATAATTCTTGTTTGATATAACATTCACATTTTATAGCTCATTTTATGTATTAATCATTTCATATATTGTCAATTTAGATGATATTTACGTGGTGTAATATCGCGGAGTGGAGCGAACGTGCTGCGACTGCGGCCGCGGCCGGCGAGTGCCAGAAACGAATTTGTTTGCGTTTCCGAACATGTTTTCAGTCCAAATTGTAATTAATGTAATATTATATTATTAACAATATCGTTTTTCACAAATAATCCTATTTCTAGATGAAATGTAATTTAGATAAAATTACATTATGTTAACTGTAGTTTATAACTTGTGATCGTTATAAAAAATTAAATTATAGAATGTAAGTTTATATTAAACTTTCGTTATATGAAGTGGACTACTATATTAAATGAATTTATTGGAAGAAAAATTATGCCAATTGAGCGTTACGTGAATAATATTTATATGATACGTTACAAACCCCATCAACCCATTTATACGTACCACTGATGGGCACTCTCCTGCCACTTGGCTTCCGTACCTAAAATCCCATTGGACATGAGTTTCCTCTCAGGCTTTAAGCGTGAAACTCACAGAAAGCGGGTGCGGGTCGGGTCGAACGAACGCAATCCAAGTTTGTCGGAATTAATGTACGAATTTAATTAGAAATTTACTATGAGCTTTTTGGTGAAGAAAAAGCCGTGATGGAACCTGCACTTCGAATAAGTTTCACTACCCTCGGAAACAGTGTGAAGTCTTTGGGCCAGCAGCGTGGCGGACTATGGCCTAATTGTTAGCCTGAGAGGAGACGTATACATGTGTTAAGACAATATTGTGTGAACAAATATCTATTAAATACGGAAACCTCTAAAGTGTATGTATGAGTCATTCTTTTTAGGAAAAACCTGCCTTAATAATGAGTACTGTTAAATCACTTTGACGATTTCAAATGTAATTTGCTTATCAACAAAATAAATGTACTTGTATGCAATATTAAAATATCTTTATTTTTATCTGAATTGAATTTAAAGGGAAATAAAAAAAAAGATTTAGAATTTTGACACTTTGCAAGTGTGTAATTGATTTAAACTTTGTTGTCGAGGATTCAGAAGAAGTTAAGTTCGAAACTTGTTTACTCAACTATAAGAGGGCCAAATATGTGGCGCTAAAAACATAAAATCACGTGTTTGGAATAAAGAACTTGTTTCACAAAGCGCCTAGCATCAAGCGCACGTGTTCTATCGATAATTAATTTGATTTTTAAGTGACTTAAAAATAAGAAGATCAATTCGTCGGTATGTTTTTTTTTGTATATATGTTACGCGAAAACTCCAGCATTTATGAACCGATTTGAATAATTCTTTCTTGTTGAAAAGAGGGTACCTCAGTATTGGTCCCATTTAAATTTGAAGAAAACATTCCACTTCTAAGGGTGGCAAACTAAGGGATGAATCTGGTTTCGCGCACTTTGCAGTAACCGATCTCATAAAACTTTGTAAATACATGTAATTCCACGAACTTGTGAGAAAATCTGAGCCTATAAAACACCAAGTGGATTTTTAACACATCCTAAGTTGATTTATGAACGTATCCTAAGTCGAATTTGGAACGCGTAATTATCGGTTAACTTTCCTGGTTAAGTTTCCTGTATTTAATTTTATGCACACAATTGAAAAACTTACAAATACCTTTATTTACTATATATAATTACAATAAAGGTCAACATCGACAGTTAGGCTAATGACAGTTATTCAGAACGCATAAATTGCTAGTGGCTACCACACTAGGGAAACCCTGTATCGTGGGATTTATTAGCTATGAGTTATTAGCTAATAGGTAAAAAGGGTGCAAATTTATTAAAGGGTTCTAATGCTCCTACTCACAAAAATGCCACCTATTACATGTTTTTGAGTTAAATTTTTGTCAAACGCTGGAGAGAGGGGCCGGGCAGTTCGAAAAAATCATAGACCAAATGCTACAAACAACAATGCACACCGCAATATACTGAAAAGTTACTTACACTGTTTTGATTTAAAACTTTGCAGGTATATAGTGTTTTTGAGTGAGATATTGACAACAAAAATACACTGTGTTTTAAAACATGTACCCTACATTTTACTCAGCAAAATGTAGTACGGTATTACGGGGAGCCTGAGTTAGCGAAAACTCTCAGATCGCGTAACCCCTTTCACTAAGGTTAATTTATTTGGGTCAACAAACAGTAGGCACAATTAAAACTTATAATTAAATTTCTTATAGTAACTATGTAACGATTGTGTCACCAACACCGTTAACTACCTACAACAAAACAGAGCAGTGATTGATGCTATCAACAAGTAATGGAAAAAAATAGTACAACAAATATGATTTAAACTTAATTCTATTGAAAATGGCTGTTTGCTAGTTTTTTAAGGTTCTGTTGGTTCAACAGATGTTATAACATTGGTTACTATGTACCTGTCTGCCACAGGTACATTTTTAGACACGATATTAAATTAGATATTGTTGTATGAATACTGCAATGTAAAGCAGCTTATTCTCCTACCAGATATTATTAACTTAAATTATTAGTGTTTGTTTAAAACTTGTTCAAGGAGGAAGAGGAATGGAAGGAATATGAGGAACCAGTGAAAGACTATACAGGACTCAAGATCCAGGTGCTGCAAGGCGGAAACGGAGCCCCCGAGTCTGCGCCGCAGTCTGAGGACTCCGCCCCTGAAGGTGGCAAGGTTAAAGGACCTTGGAACAAACCTGTAAGTTAATAACTTCTGAACATTTTTTAAACCTGAAAACAGAGCCTGTAAAATATTCTGTAAAATTCCGATTAGTTTACGACATAAATATCTTCTGGTTGTCAATAATCATAGTGCAGAGGTGCGCGACTTGTGTTGTGTACGGTTGGTAACAACTATAACACAAGGTCGATGACCTCTGGTAAATTTGTAATCGTAAGAGTAACTAACTGCTATGGAGATAGGACCTTAAAGAAACGTATTCCATACATATTAAACAGCTTACCAGAGGTTATTAGACATGAACTTAAAAAATGTAAATTTAAAAAAATGTTGAAATGTTATTTCACAAATTATTGTTGAATAGTTAGTAATTGCTTAATTGAGACTCATTTCGATCCTGCAGTCAAACTGTATTTACAGTTTTGTAGGACTACGTTTATTTAAATATATTGTTCCCCCCTTTTCTTAAATTCAAATAAATAATAATAATAATGTAGGTACATGCAGCTTAATTCACATTTAACCAATTCATACGGACAATTATTAAATACAGGGTGTTAGTGAAATTACAGGCATATGGAACTTGTCAACTTGTGTCGCAGGGTAATGGGCGCAGTGGCAGTGCCCCTAAGTTCTTTACGATTTAAAGCTCTGAGTAGCACTTCAACCGACGCTACATCAATAGATACGGATAGAGCGTAACAAAAAACCACAAAATATGTTATTTAGCACATCTATGTGAAGCTTGCCACCTAAGTTTTTATCTATACCAATTCCAAGAAACGTAACATTGTTTACCTCATCAATGACGTCATTTTCACAACTTATGTGTAAATTAAAATCTACTTTTTGTAATTACCAAATAGTATTTTTGGAGTCTAAATCTCTTATATTTGTTTTTCAAACAAACCAACTTTTCTACTAATTTCCTTGTAATTAATAAAGAATAATGGCGAACTCCCGTATAAATTTTGTTCACATAATTTGTATGCGTCTGCTTATGAAAAATGTGTGAAAATATAGAGCTTTAATTCCTGAACAAGTTTGGTTTTGGGTTTATCCTGAGAACAGTGTTGAGCGTTAATCAATTAAGTATCAATCAATAATTCAATCAGATTAAAAAATCAATTCAATTGAAATCAATTGCAATTAAATCAATTGCGACGCGTCGCGATTGATTTAATTGCAATTGATTTTAATTGCAATTAAATTTGCAATTAAAATCAATTCCGGCCGGTTGGGGGCCCCGGTTGGGAACTCCGCTTGGGGGCCCCGGTTGGGGTCTCCGGTTGGGGGCCCCGATTGGAGGGCCCGGTTGGGGGGCCCGGTTGGGGGCCCGGTTGGGACCCCCGGTTGGGGGCTCGGTTGGGGGGCCCCCTAACCTGCCCCCAGCAGGCCCCCACAACCAACGCCCTAACTCACCCCCATATGCCCTATAAATTTATCATAATTGTCAGTTTTAATTGTTAATCAAAAACATTGAAAAGATTGAAAATTTATTAATTGTTAACTGTAGATATTTGCGATTAACAATTGATTAATTGTTAATTGCGGTTCTCGCAACTAACAATTGATCAATCGTTAATTGCTGTTTCGCAATTGACAATTAATATTCATACCGTGGCTTAGTTGACATAACATCTGGCACGGTTTGCTAGAAGACGGTGGTTCGAATACAGCCGGAACGAAGGAATTTTTACTTAGTGTTCGATTTTTGTATTAATAATTATATTTATTTTTTACCGACTTCAAAAAAAGGAGGAACTGTATATGTTTTTAATACTTTTTAAAAAAAATTGTGAACCGATTAACTGCATCGGTGGCCGAACGGTTGCTGGACTGCAACGCCGAGGTCACAGGTTCGATTCCCGGGCCGGGAGAAATATTTGTATGGTCTACATTTATTTCTCTCGTAAGTTTGGGTGTAATTTTTGGTTGTCTATGCGTGTCCATGGCACCCGCGACACAGGGTTTCCCTAGTGCGGGACTATGTTGGGTGTTATTATTATTATTATTGGAAAGAAGGTACCTCAGTAGTGGTCACATTTAAATTTTATGAAAATATTCCACCTGTAAGGGTGGCAAGCTAAGGGATGAATTACTTTTGAGGTCGCTTTTTTTAGTACTCTTTTCCGAGATGATCGTGGTTATTTTAAATTTTTTTTAATTTTAATTTTTTTATTTTATTATCAATGACAATCACTGAAAACCTGGATTTGTATAAATGTTTTCTAATTTTAGAAGCAAGCAGAGCAGCAACAAGTTGAGCCGCCGCCGCCGCAGCAGCCAAAGCCGCCGGTGGTCGAAGAGAAAGAGAAAGCGTATGTGCCTCCCGGACGCATGCGGGCCGCCGCTGAACCGGTCCCGCGCCGGAACCAATCCGTAAGTGTCGTATTTTTTTTTTCAAAAAAAGGTGGTGGCCTCAATTCAATTTTTTTTTTTGTATGTATGTCACGCGATAAATTTTAAATTAAATTTGAAGAAAATATTCGACCTCTAAGGGTGGTAAACTAGGGGATGAATGACTTTTGAGGTCGGTTTTTTAGTACTCTGTCCTGAGGTTGGGTTATTATACCTATTGATTTGTAAAGTATGTTTCAATAAAAAGATGTATCAAGATTGTTTACATTTAGTTAAGTACCTAAACAAATGGAAAATACCACGGATTTTTGTCATCCAAGAACAGAGAAGCTAATAGTTTTAAACCTCATAAACGGTAAATTTTGAACATCAATCGGAATCTTATTATAGATGTGTACTACATTTGTCAATTTGAGATTTCGTGAAAATGACTGTCAAAAACAGCTAGTTTATTCCTCGTATTAATGAAATATCTGTTATTCCTTCATTAAAAAATATATATATTTTCTTAACATAAATAATATTAGGAAATGAAACTATTTTTCCGGATTTAAATCCCGTATATATGTTTTTTCAAACAAACCGACGTTTCGGTTTCGTGAACCGTGACCATGGGACATGTAAAGGGTCCGAAACGTCGGTTTATTTGAAAAAACAAATATACGCGAACAATCGCGAAAACCTAAGAACTCGGCATCAATAACATTTTCATAAAATTAGCATTTGGTACATGACAAATTGATCTGGATATTCAAATAAACTTACATATAGAATATGAAACTGCCCACACTTTAGTGTTTTCATACAGGTTCGATGTATCCAGTTTCTGTTTATTTTTGACCGACTTCAGAAAAGGAGGAGTTCTCAATTCGACTGTATGCTTGTTTTGTATTTATGTTACGCGATAGCTCCGCCATTTGTGAACCGATTTTGATGGTTCTTTTTTTGTTGGAAAGAGGGTACCTCGGTATTGGACCCGTTTCGAAGAAAATATTCCACCTCCAAGGGTGTCCGTTTTTTTATTAAAAAAAAAAATGAAAAAATTGTTTCATGCAATCGCGAAAACCTTCAAAATTATTTATTTTTTAACGACTTCAATCATAGCCTAATAGGCGACACATGCAAGGCGAACCCTTTCTGACAACACATTAGACTAATAAGTCTTATTTAAGACAACGCGTGGGAACATTACTGCAGTACCGATCACTACTGTACCCAGTGAATATCTCTGTGTTTTTAATAAAATACTTCAAAGCATAAACATTTATTTATTTGCAAACAATTTAGGTACAAAGATTACCTGGGTAATAAGTACATACATACCCCTTTGGGGTGCAGCATTTAATTATTGTTAAATACATATAGCATCTTATAATTAACGTTAATAGACTTTACATCATTAAATACTCGTAAAATTACATATCAGAAACTGAACTATTTGGGCTTATAGGGAGAGTTCATGAAGTCTCCCACACTGTAGTAACATCCATTTAACAAGAGAGACCTCAGTTTGGTTTTAAACGCGTTGTCAATTTTCACTTTCTTGTATTTTATTATAAAGTAATATGAATCTATATCATGGCTACGATAAGGGTCGATGCGAATTCGCAGCGCAGAAAACAGCGACGCGAATTGCTGCCATTTTGTGATGCAAAGCATCACACTGCTACGACTAGGGTGACCATTCTTTCGACGATCATGACCGTATTTTTTAAATTAGGTATCAACATGAGTCGCACTGTAGAGAGTGTAGGAAAAAAAACCACAGATAATATTGACGTCGCAGGAATGCGCGATGCGGAGCAATTCGCGAATTCTTGTTTCGATGGTGTGGTAATAATAGCCAAAAATCAAATTTCCACAGTAACCGATTTCAATAAAATTTGGCAAGTTGATGTATTTCCACGAACATTTGGGTCGTTTTTTTAGTACTCTATAATGTGATTATTTTAGATTTATTTTTAGAAAGAACATGGATGCAAATGTTGGACAGTCAAGATAATAAAGGCTACACTGTGTCGTGCTAAACATTTGGTATGAAATGTGGATGTTATTGTTATATTCAATAACGTAACATTATCACACACTGTAACATGCATTGTTTGTAGAATATGTTGGGATTATTTTTGATAATAGAAAACATATCCAGTTTCTCATTATTGTATATTGTTATACATCCTTTTTGTTAATTGGATGCTAATAAACAGTAACGTGGCAACCCGGATGTCCTGGGTAGTTTTTATTTTAAGTATATTATGAAGAAAATGCGAAGAAAGAAGTAATGAAGAAAAATAGAACTATATTTCTTATTTTAAACCAAATTACGGAAGACTTTATTCTGAAAAGTCCACTAATTACGAATTCAAAGTTTTTGTTTAAAGTGACTATAATGTGATTTAAGTGAAAGTGTGGTTCTAATACAACATATTGTATTAGAACCACAATGGAAAATATTTATTCAGGATCCCGATAATTAAACGAAGACATGGCTCAAAGGACTCGTATCCAAGCCAAATAATATCAAGTGACGGGACGAACAGGTCGTGCGCCTGATGGTAAGCTACACGCCTGTCCATAACAGTTGCAGTGCCACTCAGAGCTTTAAATCGCAAAGATCTGAGGGGCACTGCTACTACGCCCGTTACCCTGAGACACAAGTTGACAAGTCCCATGTGCCTGTAATTCACCAGCACCCATACTCTTTTAAACTGGAACACAGTAACGCTTGGCGGCAGAAATAGGTAAGGTGGCAGTACTTCCCTGGACAAACCCTTTCACAAGGAGCTCTACTTCTACTAAACTATTTTAAACCAAATTACAAAATACTCTATCCTGAAAATTCCACTAATTACTAATTCAAAGTTTTTGTTTAAAGTGACAATAATGTGAAACCACAATGGAAAATATTTATTCAGTATCCCGATAATTAAACGAAGACATGGCTCAAAGGACTCCTATCCAAGCCAAAATTCTTAATAAAAAAAATATGTTGCCCCGCAAACGTGACCCAAAGAGAGTGGCGTTGCAGAAACACGCGCCCGACATCCACAACGACGACTACTTCCCGGTGCTGGGTGCGGCGGGCGGCAAGCGCGGCGGCGGCTGGAGCACGGCGGGCGGCGCGGGCGCCACCAGCCAAGCGCAGCCGCGCTCCCACCAGCGTCAGCCGCTCGCGCTCGGCAACCGTTTCACCACGCTGCAGGACGACAGCTAGCCAGGTACGCTTTAGGAATACTTCACACACAGACATACTAGCACGAAGCGGTTCGCTTCCACAATTGTATGCCGAGCGGCTAGGGAGTGGAATTCCCTGCCTGCAGACTTATTCCCCGAATGTTATAACTTGGACCTTTTCAAGGCGAGAGTGATTAGGCATTATTTAGGTGTGCATGGCTACATCCTCGACCTCATCGTCACTTTCCATGAGATGGAGGTCAAATGCGCACTTATTTTTTATAAAAAAAAATACTTTTATTGGCATAATACAACAATACAAAACCACACAAAAACAGTTTACATACAAATTATTATTTGACACATAATTACACAATTAAAATTAAAGTAAATAGTCTGGTATGGTCTGTGTTGCAGCGTCATGCCAACTCGGGACTTAACATGTGCTGCAGTAACATACCACAGCGCTGTATTTCAGTAAGCCCGTAGAGCTCGACGCCAGCAATAAACGCAAAATAAAAAATACATAAATACTGCTACATATTACATTTACTATTATTATATATTATACTTGATACTTAAATAAACATATATAAAAGCAAGGTAAGACAAATAATGATAATATCAAAATTCCTACATACTAAAACCCAAACATAATTTGATTATAGGGTTATGCTCCGTCAGCGAACAACACATCAAAAGTGTCTTTTTTAAATATTTTATTACCCTATTAAATTCATCTCTAGACATCTCTAATCACCGGGTGGTAGCTGTAAAGTTACCTCACTGAGTGAAGACTTTCATAGATTTCTCACAGATGGCGCTACGGCGAAAAAAGTTAAAACCAAAATAAATATCTGCAACAAACACATGAAAGAATTCGCGAGGTCCGTGGTTCGTTCCGTGGCTTAGTTGGCACAGCGTCTGCCACGGTTTGCTGGAAAATGTTGGTTCAAATTTCAAATCCAGCTAGATCGAAGGATTTTTTCTAAATGTTCGATTTTAGTATTATTGTATTAATAATTATAACAAACTAGTGGAGTAATTTAATAAAAATAAATTAATGTCATAGTCAAACATTGTGACATATTATTAAATTACAATTATTAAACTGCGCTTAGGTTTACTTGTATTCTCCTACTCATATACAGTGCTTCTGTTTTATCAGTGTCTCTCGGCAATCATCGGATTTCCGAAAGCACACGAATATTCATTTCCATGCCCATTAATTATTAGGTTTTAAATGTATGTATAATAATTTGAATTTAGAACAAAGTAGTTTATTGTTGTTTTGATTTCCGTGTGAACTATATAGAGCTGTAAAACTATTTCCCTATTTTACAAGTACATGCCGTAACTCCGACAGAACATGAAATCGACAAATAACAGCTAAACTAGGTATTAATTATTTCTCTGACGTATTTATGTAGCGGCTTTCCTCCCATTGTATAATAAATAAAAAATGTAATGGCAACTCTATATACTTCCAAGTCGACTGAAAGCGTCCGGTCTGTACCAAAGGGCAACTGAATAAAACCCGACGACATTTTACCGCTGGACATTGGGAAAATATTAAAAAAAAACTTCTTTTCTCAGTTAAAATGATAATTGTAACCGACTGTGGCCGTAAAAGGTTGTATACAATTTTTTTTTATCAAAATTAATTTTGAAACGTTTTTTATGAGATCGATTCAAGAGCATAATTGAAAAAGCTCGCGCGGAAAAAATTTTTGAAGAAAACGCTTTTGCGCGCAGATTTCTAATGAGTAAGAAATCTTTCCGATCTAGTAAGGTGAAAAAAAAAACATTTTAAATTTTTTTATAAATTGCAATGTTTCGAAATTGTCCCACAAATGTCGAAATTGTCCCACAAATATCAAGAATTTGGTAGGCAGGTAAACAGGTAGTTTGAGGATACGACTGTCATGAACAGCCCAGATTGAAACCTAATTAATTGGAGTGGTTGTATGACACAAAAAAATTATTCACTAAGTTTTAAAAACTTGTCTTGTTTTTGTTACCAAATTCACCATTTGTTTTGTTTACACGTAACATGCAACATGACTTCTTTTTACAGGTTCCAACAAACCGTGCAGCAAAGAAAAGCAGTGAAGTGTCGATATGGACTTGTAAGCGAAGCCGGGGGCTGTACCTACTTTACTATACCGTCAGAACAACAGTGCATTTCCTCTCCTTTGTAAATATACCCATCCTAGACAGTTGCTATTAGGGAAAAATACGTTTAATTTTCATAAATGTTGCCATTTCTTCGACTGCCGCGTTTAAAGGGATATAAAATTTAAAATATGGATTTTTGGACCCATTGTCTGATATATAAAAAATATTGCGGTGACGTTTTTAATGACAGTCTAAACTCTGACATTTTAAGTGAGATCTTTGCAGTTGCAGTGCAGCACTAAAAATGGTAGATTTTTTCCAATATATAAATTCAAGCTTTAATTTTTAAATTTTCCACTAAATACGCGCTCTTAGACGGCAACACTCGATGAAATGTCATAAAGTACACAAACACTCTAATACAATTTGTGTTTTTTCCCCTATTAAAATAACGTAGCAAGACGGTACTTAAGATTTTTTTTTAATTTACCGATTTGTATAGTCTTTAGAAATCTTGTTTTTTTAAAACTATAAAGTGGACAATAACTCTGCCTAAGCTTTCTTCCGCAAAAGGGTAAAAAGGGTAAGAGTCAACAAATGGAAGTTTTATAAATAACCAACATTTTATAGAATAAATTTCTCCCAAAATAATCAGGGCAACTGTCTAAAAAAAGTGTAAAAGCAAGAAAGAAGTGTGAAAACTGATACATTTGTTATTTTTTATGTTTTATATTGAGAAAAAAAAATTTCAAACGATTATGTTGAGCGTTGAATAAAAAACATTGGTAAAAAAATTATTTAAGAGCAGTCGGGGAGCCAAGCGTGGATTGCAATTAGATGAATTAAGTAAAAGGATGGCCTTGGACCTCAATAATGAAATAAATTTGTATCCTAATAATTAAATGTTATTTAATGAAACAGTATATTTTAAAAATAATTTCGTATCAAGTGTACGTTTCTTATGAAGCTGGGGCGTAAACATTTCAAAATACGAATGAGTGAATGGAACTTATATTTATTCGTTCTAAATTTAAACGAATGGAAGCTAAACGGAAATGTACATTTGCACGGAATATTGGCGCAAATCTTAACTGTATACTTTCAAATGAACGAACATATATTTGAACTCAAAAATACGTGATACTCCTTGATACTTAAATTACAATTTTATAATTAACATAACTATAACTTAAGATACAGAAACCGACAAACATCTTGAGCAAAAAGTGGCGTAGTGGGGGAAAGTAAATAATTATCATATATTTTTTATTTTTCTCTTGTCTTTCTGGGAATATGTAAAAATACAGCTTAATGCGCGCGACTGTATCCGGGATGTCAGCGAGACCTAGATTACCTGTACCCCACTACCAAAGAGACTAAAAATGCATTCCTGCGCATTCGAGGTCATTGTTCAAAATGTTTGCCGGTGTCTGTACTTAATATTGTCACAAAATCATTTGAAAGAAAACAAGTTCTCAGTAAAGCTACATTTTCTGTACTGGGTAAATATTAAGTTGTTTCTGAACTTTAACAGACATCAATATTAACAACATTTTATAACACGAGATCGAATCATCTGTATCAACGGACAAATCATTTAGTCAAATGAATATGAACATTTTTGTATGGAACTGCAGTTTGTCTCTTGAAACGACTTGATTGTTACCCATTGAAAGTGTCAAACTATAGTTGTTTTTCATACTTCTATTTTAAAACCTACCTCACCCATTTAACGCATTCAAGTCCCCAAAGTATGAAGTCACAACTTGGTATTATTTCCTTTAACAACAAACTTATCTATGATTATTGATGTTCGCTGTTCCCTATTCAAATAACAAAACCACCTAATTAAGGAATGTGTGCACCGCTCAACAAATTTGTCACAACTTCGGGGTGATGCTGCCACATTACACACTTGTCATTAAACAATGTGTCTTTTTGGATACATGGACTCCAGTGGAACTACAATTTGGGTTTATATACTTTGGGCAATGAACGTGTTGAATACAAAATGGTAACAGTATGGATCACAATCCGACAATGTTATTATCCATACTCATAGTATAACAGGCACCTGTCTGCCAGCTTCCACTGTGCAACCTACTGTATGATAACCATGATTTGGATGCTAGTGTTGATTTGATCTGCCAGTGGCTTACCTATAATGCTCTTTTTCTTCTGCTAAATAGAAACTACATTTGGTATATCTGCATCCACACTAGCATCTGAATTATTTAGAAAATCCTCATACATACTTACACTTGTAATATAGGATCCTAGGCTATCTTGTTAGGTCTAAAAAACAGATATTTGGCACAAAGAAATATACTGATTGTACATTGTATGTAATAATAGCAAATAAATTGATTCGGTATCGGAAAATCATTCAACACCATGTTGTACCATAGGAATAAATTATGTATTTAAATTTACTGCAGTTTTTATTTATAGAGGGTTTTCCTTACTGAAACTTATTCCAAGGGCAATACACATGTTACATTTAAGAATGGAATTCGATCTCGTTCATATGACCAACGTGAGGACGTTAGCAGCGTTCAATTCTTTGGAGCCAATTTTCCACTTAAATTCTTTAGAGCCAATACAAAGATCGAACACTCCGAAAAAATTGCTTCGATCCGGCCGGATTCGAACCGACGTCTTCTAGCATACCGTGCCAGACGCTAGACTAATTAAAAAAGTCGTTGAAAAACACATGACAACAAGCACAGAACATTCAAGCACAGAAAATTCGTGATGTCCTCTGGTTCGTTCCGTGGCTTAGTTGGTATAGCGCCTGGGGTATGCTAGAAGACGTTTGGTACAAATCCGACCGGATCGAAGGAATTTTTTGTGAGAGTTAATTATAAAAAAGGAATTAATTGATATCCACTGCTCTTTACATACAACTATACTCCGTTTCAATCCATTTTAAACAAACAAGTCACTGACCCGACCATAGACAGTTCAGTGGTGGCCAATTGTAACGCCAAATACAAATCGATTAATTAATTGAATGTGTTCAATTGAGTCATACTAGCGGTTTTCCTTACATAACCTATATAAGCATATTTGAAATTTCAATTTAAATCATCCTTCAAATCCTTACACTCAGATATTCGTTCGTTTGCGATTGAAATGTTCGATTTAATAATCGATTACTAAACTTTAATTGATTGAACCGAATGTTTTTTTTTTCGAACAGCACTATGCAACCATAGGCAAGTCATAGAAGTATAGATGAATAATAACCTCACTTTTGGACTACTATTTTCCAAATACGTTTTTACGATGTTTTTCAAATGAATATTGTTGGAAAAAGTGATATATCAAATCGAAATCTTCGAAATATACGTGAAAGTGTTACTTATTCGATGAGTGATTGCTTTAGAATATTAACCAAACAGGTTTGTTTACTTTTTGTACAAAATGGACTGGAACAGACTATAGCACGCCCTGTCCACGCCCCGGGTACGGCCCTGATGTGTGTGGATAGTCCTTTAGTGATGGCCAACTACAAATCGATTAATTAATTGAATGAATAGATTTGTTCAATTGAGTCATACTAGCGGCTTTCGTAATAACCTACAAAAGCATATTTAAAATTTCCGTAACCTTTGAAATCCTCCTTCAAATCCTTACACTTATTATAGATATTTGTTTGATTGCGATTGAAATATTGGATTTACTAATCGATTACGAAAACTTCCAGACTATCGATCAACGCCATCTGGATATAAGACGGGATTTTGATCTTTTTCAGAGTTACGATCTGTAGTATGGAAATTAGCACACCTCTTGAGTTATTTGTCTATGATTATGTAAGAGATTAAAAACGAATGATTTACTTTCTAAACATAAGTTTATTATCAATAAATGTACACTTTGCTAGCTTAAGCCTAATAGATCTGCTCGAATCATAGTGCGCCAAGAACCTGAAAAAGAAATTGTGTAAAAATAATAATTACGTAATTTTAAGAATTGGCCATTATGTTATGTCTATCATTATTTTGATTGGCAATAACTCAATCAAATATAATGTTTTTTTAGTATAGGCTTTAAATTCTAATGGGTAGCGTGACAACAGTAGCACTGTTTTGTCGTTTCCTACTTTTCTGTAGCAACACATTAGTTATGTTGGTAGTTTTTGCAGGTGTATTAACACATACTCACAAATTTAAAAAAAATGTAATAAAATAGTAAACTTTCAGAGCAACGCCAAAACTTTTCAATTACCGTTGTTGAAAATTAATATAAGTACCAGAGCCTAGATGGCGCCACTTTTATACAAACGAAGACAAGTGTTTGATGGATTTTCGAGTTGGTATGGTCTTATAAATTAGATTCAGAAAATGTGGTAGATAACCATATTCTAGCAGAGTGATACATAAAATACATACATTGTACCAATAACTGTGATGAGAACTATGGGAGTAGGAGTGAAGTAGTTTAGTACCAGTAGAGCTCACTGCTACCTGACTTATTTCTGTCGCCAAGCAGTTATGTAAGCATTTCTGCATTCTGGTTTTGAAGGGTGCTGGTGAAATTACAGGCACACGAGACTTGTTAACTTATAACTTACAGTGACACGGGCGCAGCGGCAGTACCCCTAAGATCTTTACGATTTATGCATTGACTTACCAAGATTTATGGGTCAGTTTATGGCTCAAGGGACTTGTCAACTTATCTGCCGTCTACTAACTAACACGCGGCTAAGTGACAAATGGTCAAATATCCGTTTTAAATAGAGAAAGATAGAACATAAAATTATGTTTTAAGAATAATTGAAAATAGTTAACGCGTTCGACTATCGGAACTCAGCCTAACGATGCGTAGCTGAAATATCAACAATTTCAATATTCTAAAACTGATCAGATCTTTGTGATGTAAAGCTTTGAGTCTGCTATGGACAAGCGTTTTGCTAACCACCGGGCGCACGACGTCTTGATCATCCCCTCACTTGTATCATAAAGAAAAAAACTTTTTTTTATTAGCCCACTGTGTCTCATTGGTGATCAAAGACCTCTCCTCTCGACTTCCGCAGTTCCCTATTTTGACGCAATGTCAGGCCCGTATTTTAAATTGTGAAGTATTAAATGGAATTATTTGAAAAACAAATTAATAAGGTTAACCAGACCTGTTTAAATAGATGAAATACAGTCTTTATATATTTGACCTTGCTAATATTTTGGCAAGGCCAGTGCCAGACCTGTTTCTACAATAGGAAAAATAGGAATAAACACTGCTGAGAAAACAGGGACCTGAGGTTTAAACAATGTTGGAGTAGAGGACCTGGTACACCAAAAAGGCATTTAAATCTTACTGCCTACTCAGCTGGATTGCAATTTCATAAATAGAACGTAAAATGCAATACAAGTATATTTTTAATATATGTCAGCAATCGGCTGTCATAAGATTTAAAAACAAACTATGTTCTTAATTTAAATTATTATAGGTGACAAATAATAAAATAGTTGTACCCTTAGAATAATAACGCATAGAATGATAGTTTCATATCAAACGAACTGTCACAAGTGAGGCAAAAATCAAATTCATGTAGGCTAGTTTTAGTAGTACGTTAATTTTCGGTTTTAGTGAATATTTATATTAAAATTCAAGTTGAAACGCGTTACTTCCTTGTGGACTGTGATGTTAGTATCTCTTTTATGCTTGTTTGACGTATTTTTACACTCATTTACCGCACATTTCGTCATTTTTAGCTAAAATTCTTGAGCTGCTCGCGGTGCAAGTTGACCTTGAGCATTGAAGGCCCGCCCGCTCGTGTAGGCCCATTGGGCGCGCTTCAATTTGCCTCACTTAGGGTGAGCGGACTAGGTTTCTATGCGTTAATATTCTAAGGTTGTACAGTAGTAGAAATCAATGATCCTTACCATTTACTTCTTGAGCAGCTGATGGCGACAGATCAGGTATGGTGCAGAGAAGCCAGAGCCAGCATACAAGATGAACCACAGTGTCAGTTTGTAGCGGTTGGTAAGATCAAATGGCAGATTCTGGAAAATGGCAATTTGCAAAGCTTTTCTCATCAATTTCATGCTTCGGACTTCATCAGATCTTTAATTTTTCTTTATATTTATTGTTATTCAATTGCCTCAGTGGCCGAACTGTTACCATGCTGGTCTGCCACACTGGGTTCGATTCCCGTACTAGGAGAAATATTTGTATGTTGTACATTTATTTAGCTCGTGAGTTTGGATGTAATTTGTGGTTGTCTTTGTGTGTCCATGGCACCCACTATACAGGGTTTACCTAGTGCGGGAATATGATCTTGTGCGTTATTATTTATTTATTGAAATTGTATTTGTTCCTTCTACTTTGACTTTAAGGCTAAACAGCCAAATCCAACATTTTTGAAGCTTAGGTCAACACTTACTTAGAATAACCTATAAATCCTTTTAAACAAATTCTTAATTTATAAATTTATTAACTGAGAAATAATAATTCAGACATCTTTGTAGTAATTAATTAATTTGTTTCCATTATGTATTTCGTGGGTATATTATTTAAAAAATTGACGATTATGTAATGTTAATCTGTAGTACGAATTTTGAAAATGGAACTTACCTCGCCAGGGACACCTCCATGGCTATGGGTCCTCACAAAGTTGCTCAGTGCATTTCTACCCACTTTGGTGGAAATACGTGACAAAACAGAGTGCATTTTGGAAAATAAATTAGATGTTCTTCCTCTTTCAGAGAAATAAATACGACGGAAAATTCGATTTCCTCCAGCTAGCAACTTTTTTTGTAATAACTACCATTGCGTTCCCATTTAAAATAAAATTGGTAGTTTCTAAATGTGTTTGCCCTCGAACGCGTCAATAAAAAGTAGGAAAATGAATAAAAATTGTAAAAATTGGTTTTTATTTATTTTATTTGAGAAATAAACTTAAAACGTGTGATCTACATTATTTAGTTCTATTTTAAGCGTTTGTCTTGAAGCTTTTATGGACGGCAGATTTACCTGAAAACGAAAAATACTTCTATTTCAAATATTTCTGCAAACGTGGAGTTCCCTAATAGAATTTATTTTAAAAAATGCTTTGGAACAAGTATTCATAAATATATCTATGTATTCATTACGCATCCAATCTTCTGGAATATTTAGAATGTATGATAAATGCTCTAAGTGATTAAATATGGACGTTTGCTATGACTTTTGTTGAAAAACGTATTTATACCGTTAGCAGTTTTATAACTATGAATCACCATCTTTGCACAAAATAACAATTTCAAAAAATCATAAAATATAAACATTGAATGTACTCCTTGTACATTCAATGTTTTCCCGACTACTATTTAAGTCAAACTAGCTTGTTTTGAAAATTAAGTGCTTATATTATTAACCTTATCATTCTAACCGGGTGTCTTAGGTTATTCTTTACAGTTTTGGTAACCCTAGAAATTGGCGTAGGATTGTTAAGTAAGCAGATGCGGTTAGACTAAGTGGACGAGATTGTACATCCATTTGCTAAGTACCTTACTTATAGCTTTTACGTGTGCCGTCACATAAAGTTATTCACACGAGCTTGTTATGACTTTTGTTGAAAAACGTATTTATACCGTTAGCAGTTTTATAACTATGAATCACCATCTTTGCACAAAATTACAATTTCAAAAAATCATAAAATAAGGAGTATATTCAATGTTTTCCCGACTACTATTTAATTCAAACTAGCTTGTTTTGAAAATTAAGTGCTTATATTATTAACCCCTACTTAGGTTATTCTTTACAGTTTTGGTAACCCTAGAAATTGGCATAGGATTGTTAAGTAAGCAGATGCGGTTAGACTAAGTGGACGAGATTGTACATCCATTTGCTAAGTACCTTACTTATAGCTTTTACGTGTGCCGTCACATAAAGTTATTCACACAAGCTTGTTTAAGATAAGTAGGTATTATATAGAAATAATGCATTAGCAATTTATAACTTACTCCTATTTGGTTTGGGTCTTCCTCATCTGCCATTCAAAGATCAAGAAAGGCGATACAATGCCGGTGAACGAGTAAACGAAGAAGACGAGTGTCAGCCGAGTGCGGTTGTGAATGTTGAAGGGTAGATTCTGGAAATAAAACCAAAGAATTTCATGTGATTTCGATTCGTGCTCATATTTTGTATATTTTAACAAATCAGAACTTCTTGGAGGTTATGGGCCTACACTATTTTAATACGAGTTAAATAACCGTATTTGCGTAAAAAGATTAATGAGGAAGAGTACCTCATTTAATATATTAAACAATAAGCTTTAGTGGCTTCTTATGAGACCAACCAGTAACGTGAGCATTACTACGTTCCGGTTTTGAAGGTTATAGGTGCTGGTGAAATTACAGGCACATGGGACTTATCAACTAATGTCTCAGGGTGACGAGCTCAATCTTTGCGATTTAAAGCTCTGAGTGGCACTGCAACTGTTGTAGACAGGCGTGTCGCTTTCCAGCAGGCGCACGACTTGTTCGTTTCGTCACTTGGTAATAAAATTGAAAAAAAAAACCAGATTTTTTTCTCCATTGTAATTAATATAGAGTTACATTTAGAAGGTTTTATCAAGAGTGAATAACGATTGTTGTGCTTCAAATTCCATTAAAATTAATTCGAATAGAAATGTTCATAGTTTGTATATTCACAGTGGCAGTGCCCCTTAGATCTTTGCGATTGAAACATGATTGAAAGCTCTGAGTGGCACTGCAACTGTTATGGACAGGCGTGTAGCTCACCATTAGGCGCACGACTTGTTGGTCCCGTCACTTAATATTATAAAAAAAAACTGTTCGGCAAACGTATCAGATTGCTTAATTCATAATATATCTTTAATACATGTTTGTGTGTATTTTAACTTGTACAGTTAGCAATAGGGTTGTATTAGGTACATACCATTGTTTCTGCATTGCATTCTGTCTACGGTAGTATATTCTGTGTACAAGTCAAGGTTACAATCTTGCTGCAACCACCAGGCTTAGCATGAGCCCGAAGACAAAAGTTATCTCTTCTTCTGTCAATTTTCTCCAGATTTTCGAGACAAAATTGACACTGCTGATTGCATTATTATTACTTTCATTAATCATAAGTACCAATAAGTAGGTACCATTGAAATAAAAAATGGACAAGGTTTCTTAGCAACAGTTTGATACCGATAATTTTTATTATCATTTTACATAAAATTTACATAACGGAACACTTTACACTGGCGAAATCCTAAAAGGGCACCGCCAGTAATTAAGATGAAGAAGAAATAAAAAAACCAGAAAGGTAATATTTAACATATTTTAATATAACTTATGTAACAAACCTACTTTATGTAATAGACGGCCTTAAGCCAGATTATTCACTTTTAGTTTCCTAACAATCCGCTAGATGGCATTGACCCATTTGGCTTTTATTTCTGAATCGCGGTGTAAAGACTTTCCCTCGAATGCATGGTGACTGACTACTCGAACACAATTTTGTTAATGTGAAGAGAAATCTGAGAGTACAGAGAGCTCAGAAGCAACCCGGAGTTGAGTCCCTTCTTGGGAACTGCTACCCGGATCTTCTGACATTTCGTACGCTCATATAGGGTGACAAACCTCATCTCGTGGAATGGGGGTCGAGTCCCTTCTGGGAACAACTGCCCGAACCTTACGTATATAGGGTGAAATTGTATTGGCGACATTACAAGGTGAAAATAAAAATCTTCTGAACAAACAACAATTTGGAGTTTCACTTGGCTTGTTTTGGTAACCTCATCCAACGGAAGAAAGAACCTCCCTCCTTTACACTTATTTTATAAAGATAGTATTTTCATATATAGCGAGTCGCAGCAGTTCTGCATATTCTGTTGGTAATTATTTGTATATTCTAAACGATTTGCTTTAATTGTTTGACTTCTCGTGGACAATGTTTTAGACGTTTTATTTTTTTAAATTGCTATTATATTTATTGAGTTTTGGCACGTTTTAGCTTGCGGTGGTTTTCCAACTTTTGTAAATAACTACGGTTTAATAAATTTTTAAGTATATTTTGTTTGATCTTGCTTACACAGCTTTGAGTCCGCTACAACATTTATTAGGTACTTGCTTTGTGCATGTCGATGAGCAGGTCAAGCTTTGCATGTATGATAAGAATTTGTTAAACTTATTGTAAAGTCCTTATCATACGTCTCAGGCTGTCTCAGGGTGGTCAGAAATGCAGTGTCTGACTGTAGGTATGTGCATATTTCACCCACCATTGCGTCCACATTAAACTTATCAATTTAGCCGTGTGTACACAAGAATGGGACTCTTGCTCATTGTTATTAAAACAATGCACAGTTTGTTTATGAATTACGATCCAGTAAAGCCGTTTTGTGTGGTAATGCATCGACGCTGTATGATTGGGTTCTGTCGCTAATTACAATTTGATATCAATCTTTATGTTCTTATTGGCATTTTAACGAGCTTTCGTGTATTGTTGATTTTAATTAACTCACACCAGATTGCAGTGTGGCTTTCTTTAACGAATACTAAAAACAATTCTAGGACATGCTCAGCAGCGTCTTTCTGTATCTACGTTCAATGTTAATCTGTTTCTCGAATAGTCTTTTCTAGAGAAGGAAAGAACCACACAGACACCTACCTATAATCGGTTTTAAAAGCTTGTCTATATTAAAAAAAAGGTAAATAACATACTGTAATAAATCTATAAACCTTGACCTAACGAATAGTAGGGAATTATGTTCAAGAGAAAAATAGGGTTTTTCCAGTAGTTCACATTAAACTAACTAGATGGCGTATAACGGTTCCTTTATAATCAGTGTATTCTTTAAAAAATTGTATAATGCAGCCTATTAAGGGTCGTATTCCAGAACTGTACTCAATGCTCAAGCGAAATGGTAAAAACGGTCTTTGCATTGTTTTTTGTTATTGAAATAACTATAAATAGTTTTATTAGGCATATTTTATAGGGAAAACAAATATACTCATATAACACTTTCCTCTTAGTAAATATATAAAATATTTATCGTTTTCAGGAATACGTGTTTCTAATTTCTATCTCAGATCAATATTTGTAAAATTTTTTTTTGACATTGACAATTTTTGGTTGCACAGACTCTGCAGCGTCTATAGATTGAGAAAAACAAAAGCAATAACTTTTGATGTTAATGAAGAAGAAAATAAAAAAGATGAAGACAAATGGAAAGACGCACTGGATGAAATTGAAACAGAAGACACGACATCGAATAATAATGATAATGACCTTTTCATTGATTTCATGAATAATGAGGAGAGAACTTGTAAGTGACAAATTAAAGCACCACAATTGTTGTATGCGATGATCCCAGATATTCTTCAGGAGGCGACTACGTGTGACGAGACTGAATAATGGAAAAACATGGACCGTGAGATGAACTGCTCTAGTGAATAACTGTTATTGTTGCCATATAAATGCCTTGCCCTACAAGGAAGCGTGTTGAGGTTGTATACCTTCATGGATTTATTATACTGGCCGCTTATTTTGTTTTACTGGCCGTTTGTCGATGTGTTGTTTAATTTCTGTTATGATGAATATATAATATTTTAGTTAATATCTCTCGTCTTCTTCGTCATTCTAAACACGAATGATTTATTAGTACTTTTGCGTAATACAATAAAAATGGAAGTAAGTTACATTGCTACTTCGCGAATCTAATGAAGGTTAAGTCGTGCAAAATAAATGCGGTTGTGTTGAATATTTGTTCAGGCATTATATCTGCCATCTTCCCTTCGCATAAAATAAATAACACAAACGGAATACAATCACACTTTTTGGCACCTTACTTTCGTTTTTATTAATATGGATTTCCTTAAAAAATAACACTTGAATAAATAAATTGTCCTACGAACAATAAATTATCCTTATTCATGAATAGCAGAATATTATTTACTCTTATATCAGTATAATTATATACGAGTTAGCAAAACAGGTGATAAAAATTCTATTATTGTAAGTAGGTACCTACATGTTCTCCATTTCATAGTGTTAAACCCTGATTATGTAATGATATTATATTTTTTGAGTAGGTTTTTTTTAATATTGTACCTACCGATGATTATTTATTTACTGGCGTTACATTTTGTATGGCAAATAATTTGGGAGTTTGTATTCTTAAGTCAACTTCAAAAAAAGGAGGATGGTCTCTATTGGATTGTATTTTTTGGTGTATGTAACTCGACATAGGTGAACTGGCTTCGATGATTATTTTTTGTTGGAAAGCCGGTGTTCGTAATATTTCACACAGGAGATAAATCCGGTTGAATTAGATTTCACCTAATTTCCATAAAACTTGACAAATAGATGCATAATTCCACAAACTTTTGAGGTCTGGTTTTTTATATATAAAAAACTTATAATTTTGTATGGTAGTGGTCATGTTCTGGATTTCAATTATAGAATACATACGGCGCACTAGAAGTTTCCAGAACTAAACAATATTTAAAAAGTAATTACAACATTTGAAAATGGAACTCTTTGGCTATAGAATACAGTTTGTTTCATCTGACTGTCACTTGTTTTTACATTGTGGCGTCATTTTAGAAATTGGTTGCCTACATCATCATGGATTTAACTCATGAAAATTTTCGTAGTATGATTTTCTACGACTTTAAGTGTAAATTAACAGCTCAGCGGAGCTTCGCTCGGCTTCCAACTGCTTTTGGCGATGAAGCATCATGCAAGACGACTATTTATAGCTGGTTTGCAGAATGCAAACGCAGTCGTGTTAATCTCAGTGACGAATTTCGTGATGGTCGCCCGTCCGCTGCTGTGAACAACAAAAACATCGATGCTGTGCGCCGTATGATCAAAACAGACAGGCATGTGACATGCCATGAGATTCGGGCATCTTTAGGCATAGGCATGAGTCAAATACAATCAATACTACACAAACATTTGGACGTGAAAAAGCTGTGCTCTCGTTGTATCCCACACAATTTGACTGAGGCTCAAAACACGGATCGCGTCACTTGGTGCAATGCCATGATTACCAGATTCAACGAAGGAGCGTCAAATTTGGTGTGGGACATAGTAACAGGTGACGAAACATGGATATATTTCTCATGTCATCAATCAATCATCATGGTTACGATCCCAAAACAAAGCAGCAATCGAACGTATGGTTCTTTCGAGATGAGCCGAAATCAACCAAAGCGAAAGAGAATCGTTGTATCATGAATAGTGATTAGTACACGACCATTTGTTTGTTGGAAGTTATTGACAAACTCCGTAAAAATAACCGTAAACGCCGTGTCTTCTTGCACCACGATTGAGAAATGAATTTATGAAGGTGAACAACGTTGACCTTATGAGCCATCCCGCGTACAGTCCCGACCAGGCACCTTGTGACTTTTTATTTATTTCCAAAAAATAAGAATCAGCTACGCGGTCAGCGATTTTCATCATTTGCAGAGGCTGTCGAAGAGTATGAAAAATATGTTTCAGAGATTGTCACGGAGGAGTGCCATAAATGTTTTCAAAATTGGTTCATTAGTATGAAAAAGTGCATTAACACTAACGGAGAATATTTTGAGAAACCATAAATTCATTTCTGACTATTTATAGTGTATTTTTCTTATTCATTCCGGAAACTTATAGTGCGCCTCACGTACGAGTTTGGTGTTATCACTATATGTATTTTGAAAGCAACTCAATTTTAAAGTTTTGTTTTGGTCTCTTGTTTTGCTTAATAAAAATCTAGTAAGAAAATGACTACAATTAGTTAACCATATTTATTTGCAGTAAATGTCGTCGAAACAATATTAAATTCAACCTAGACTCAAGTTCAAAATAGTAAGTCCTAAAGCGACGAAGCTGCAAGAGTTTCCCATTCTGCCCTCCTTGTCATAACTAACCCATTTGCATTTTGGTAACTTCGAGATTTGTTTAAAATCAGCAGACAGGACCTGACTATTGCTCTCCGTCTTCGCTCCGGCCATGTCCCATTGAATCGCTATGCATTCATGATGCGGAAAGTTGATCCACCCGTTTGTAACCAATGTGGGATTGTTGAAGATGTGTATCACGTAACAATGGAATGTGGCCGGGGCGAGGTGCAGCAGCACCACCTCAACATTAACCCGTATGATCTCGGTAAGATTAATAGCATCCTGGCAGCTCCGACCTCTGAAGAGGCTGAGCTGCTATATAAATTAGTCAAGGAGATAATTAGATTAGGAAATGTGTAGATTAAGAGAGCCACTATGAGGGTGTAATTTGTAAAGCAAGAATAAGCAAATAAAGCTTAAAAATGGAAACTTACATTCATTGTTTATTTTTATTTAATTTATAATACCAAGTGACGAGACGAACAAGTCGTGCGCCTGGTGGTAAGCGACACGCCTGTCTATAACAGTTGCTGTGCCACTCAGAGCTTTAAATTGTAAAGATCTTAGGGGCATTGCCACTGCGCCAGAACTCTACTCAATGCTCAAGCACTGGAAAGACGACCCTAATGGCAAGGACTTGAGAAAGATTTCTAGTGCCTTAAATCATACTCAAGTCCTGACTTGAGCATCGAGTAGAGTTCTGGAATGCGACCCTAAGACTTATTTTGACAAGTCTCGTGTGCCTGTAATTTCACCAGCACCCTTCCCCTTACTAATTAGAACGCAGTAATGCTCACTTCACTGCTTGGCGGGAGAAATATTTAAGGTGGCAATGCTTTCTTGGACGAACTCTTTCACAAGGAGCTCTACTGCTCTGCCGTCCACTAACTACAATAAGTGATAAATGGTCAAATGTCCGTTTTAAATAGCAAAAGATGAGCACAAAATTCTCTTTTAAAAACAGTTGAAATTAGTTCACGTGTTCGACTTATCGGAATTTACCCTAACGATGTATAATAATAATAAAAAAAAATAAAAGTTTAAAATAAATACGATAATAATAATATGTATAGCTGAAATATCATTAAAAAATTTCAATATTCTAAAACTGGGTTATGGTTTTTTAAGTATTTATGTGATCTGTGGTTTTTTATATCTCAAAAAATTATTTCGTCACTTAATTGCATTGCAGTTAGCAGACGGCAGTGCTATTAAATTTGCACCTCAAGTTTTTCTTTTCTTTGAAAAAAGTAAACTACGCTGATTTTGTTTAACAATAAAAGAGAAACTTCTGTAGATCTGATTCCAGATATCTTAATAACCCAATTTTGCTAAAAATGACGATTACATTAGTTATGATAAGATGGCATATTGTTCTTAGAAGATTTTATGTATGGGTGTTTAATTACTAAACGACAAAGCTTAATTTTAATTACTTTATTATCTCTATGCAATGTGAAAACAGACACCGGTGATATCACCGACGTCCGCCATTTCTCTACAATTACATTTTGTATCTTTTCTCGGTTGAATTCAATTATCCAGATGATGTTACTACATTTTACTCGTCTGAGAAGATCAATAAACCTCAAGGACTTTTAGCAGGATACCTACGAGCTGTTTATAAGAAGAAATGTCCAAAAGCATCCACCCAAAAAATTAGTAAAAGTTTTACTTACAATTAACATATTGATAAGTATACTACTGGTATAATTTAGAAGTAGGTACTTATTACTGAACTTAACCTAACTCCTGAATCCTTCAAAGTGAAAGTCAAAGTCAAATAATCGGTACTACAAAACTACTACAACTACTACTACAAAATGCTATAGGTAAAATTTTCACACTTGAAAACGTCATTTTTTAAGCTACTGCTCGTTCACTACGCTGACCTCCCTGAGAAGAACGAGCAAGAAACTCTAAGGATTGCTCTTTTCAAATATACTTAAATGCTATTGAATACACTTTAAATCATAATTGTGAGGAATCTTATTGTAAAAACGTACACAGTTTCCCATAAAAGAATCGTTTACCTTAGTTAAACGAAATCGTGGTACCATGAGTTTGGACTTAGTTCTAAGGTTAATATTATGGATATTTCTTTCTTAATGAACTTATGTATGCTTTTACTGGCATACAAAATATTTGAGTAAATGTACTGTGATTCTCTCTGCCAGAATCATGATACCAGTCTCCTTAAATTTGTCTTTCAGGGAAACCTGAGAAACTCTTTAAGAATCTATGTTTTTATGATATCTAGAGTGGTAAGCGACAAGCCTGTCCACAGTAGTTGCAGTACCACTTAGAACTATAGAGTTTTAAATCGCAAAGAGCTGAGGGACACTGCCCTTGTGCCCGTCACCCTGAGACATAAGTAAGTTGACAAATCCCATATGCCTGTAATTTCACCATAATCGGAACGCAGTAATGCTCACGTTACTGCTTGGCGGAAATGGATAGCAATGTGCAAAGAGAACTCAAAAAGTTTGGTACAAGTCGGTGTAGTTCACTCTTCGTATTTGTTTCAAAACTTAAGCCAATAGACGTACATTCAATAAAAATAAAACGCCATGTTTGAGTAATAAGACCAGAAACATTACGTAATGGGTGAAATTTTTTAGCTTACCTGTCCGGGAATACCTCCTGTAGAACCACTTCGAATGGAGTTTAACATTACATTTCTTCCCATTTGATGGGAGATTCTGGCCACTGTCCCTAACATATTTATAAAGATGAAATAGTATTTTTTTAAAGCACTTTTTTGGTTGCACACCTCCTTGGTAAGGGAATAGATTAGATAGTAAAATAATCAAGTGGTGGACAGATAAGGTATTGGATATTGGATAAGGCTGTGTACACAGTGTTAAAACGTACAAACCCAAATACGTCCGCACCAAAGAAGGAAAGGTGCCGTACTGAAAGTTTCCTCAGCGCAATAATTAGAGGTTTTTGTAATTTTGCTGCATAAGTATAGATATTAAATTCGATTTCGCTAAAACAGTATATTATGAAGCAATGATTTTTTTTAATATCCAAACTATGCGACCAATAATTCATGACAATTAAAGGATATTTTCGTATATTTGTGAAAGAGTCGACAATTTAACATTCGTCTACCTATGACTTTAAAACTTTCTTATGTTCTAAAAGAACTTTGGAAACTTTAGGCATTGTTTTTTGCCAAAAAACTCAAGGATTTAGAATGCATGTGCTAGATTTGGTACTTAAGTGGTATAAGTAATAAAAACCATGAAATGTTATTGCTGTTGTAAAAGTATAAAACTATTGCACACTTTCAGTTAGTAGTTACACGAGTTACATTTTTATTGAATTTGTGCATTAGTTACGACTGCTTGTCTTACTGTATCATAATTTTTGACTGTTAACACAGGTGGAGTGCATGGTACCTACCTGCTTACTCTCACGTATAAGTTGCGCCGACTTCCGACTTTACTCCAACTGTTATTTTGCAATTGTAATGCAGCATGAGCGCATATAGTGTGTTTAGATCGTAACATCACCATAATTATTAAGATTATTTTGTAAAAGTCTGGAAATTTCTAACTATTTCATTGAAAGCAACTGATTTAAAAATGAACCATATTAAATTGACTTAGTAGGTAAGAGGAACACCTAAGACATTTATAGCCTTAGAATAATAACGCATAGACCTATATATAACCTAGTCCGCACACGCTAAGTGAGGCAAATTGAAGCGCTCCCAATGGGCCTACACGAACGGGCGGGCCTTCAATGCTCAAGGTCAACTTGCACCGCGAACAGCTCAAGAATTTTAGCTAAAAATGACGAAATGTGCGGTAAATGAGTGTAACAATACGTCAGACAAACATAAAATAGATACTAATTTACATTCCACAAGGAAGTAACGCGTTTCAACTTGTATTTTTATATAAATATTCACTAAAACCGAAAATTAACCCACTACTAAAACTAGCCTACATGAATTTGATTTTTGCCTCACTTGTGACAGTTCGTTTGTTATGAACAGTATCATTCTATGCGTTATTATTCTAAGTTTATAGCCAATAAGTTAGTTATTTATTAGCATTTTTAGCGTTGTTGAATTTCAACAAACCAATGTTTTTCTGTTAATAACATGAAAGTAGATTTGAGTTCCAAAAGAAACTTATCGGGCTTATATCTTCACAAATACTTACGAAAATAGGCGATTATGATGTCAAGCAATTTATTTAATTTACGTTAGATGGTTATATACTCGATGCGTTAGAGTTATGTACTCAAAGCGTAAGATTGATTATTGAATTAAGGTAAAGTAATTAATTAAGGCAATGGTCCAATAAATAATGATGTACGAAACCAATTACTGAAGATATAGTTAAATGTTAAAGGGCAATTTTTGAATTGATTAAAAAATACGGGGATTACAATTTTTATCGTTATATTTTTCTTAAACATTCCAAATTTCTACCATTACCTTGCAGCGATAAAATACGGCAACATTGACAGCAATGTCACTCGATCGTTTTTTTTTCGTCGTTAGAGATGAGTAATATGAATGATAAAAGATTATTTTCGTGTGTTAACTATTTAATCGATAATTATGGAAAAGCAACCAAAAAAAATAGCACATAATTATATCAACTTTGTTATTTTACTACTAATTTTGTTTCAATATATATTTTAGATCCTACAACAGTCAAAATTGACAGAGTATTACAATGTAGTGTTTTTATTTATTGGCAACATAGCGTTAGTATGTTGTCATTCTGTCATTGTCATTGACATGACATTTTTGCATGCGAAACTCTGCCTACAAAGTTCGTGAAATCTAAAAATAAATTGATAGCTTATCAATTACTATGAGATTGACCCACGGGCCGATATAATTTAAAATTGCCACGCCTCTGACGCTTAATCGGTGTACATTTCTCACTACATCATTTAAAGTTCGATCGTGAGAAGCAAATAACGTATGATACTTGTATTTCACAGTTTTGTGCTTGTTTTAAATTATCAAAGTGGACTAACAAGTTCTAGAAGGAGTTATTAAGATGTCTGTGTTGAACAATTTTAGTGTTTCCATCGCTAGAGGTATAAGACGTGAGTACTTTTAAAACTAAAAATTTATTTTTTATATTATATTTTTATACTGATACCAGCTGTAAACGGCCTTGTAGTAAATTCATAGTGTCAACCAGTCTGTTTAGCAGTAACAGTGATGCACATAATACCTTATATACTCTAATTCCCTATGTAACAAATTTTGGAAAAGGTTCCAGTATTTGTTTTCACATAATTGGCAATAAGTGTGTAGAAAAACGAAGCTATACCCCCAAAACTTTGCTTCTGTGATCGTCGTAGTGGTATTTACATAGCTACATAGTGGTATTTACACAATCTTGCAAATCTACACATGTTTAGGTTCTTTGTCATCAATTTGTAGAATATTAATTGAAATATTCTGTAGATTTCAAATGTCTTACCTTTTTCTTTTTTAAAAGTGTAACCTGGAAATTTGTATGTTTATATATTATGGTAAATTTCAATTTTTCATTGTCATGGCCATTAAAGCAAAGTTGTTACTGGGAATTTTTTTTTCACATTTTTATATTAGAACTAATTAGTAAATGATATTGTTAACCCAGACACAAAAATCATGTTACATTCATCTTCTATAATCTGTTTCTTTTTTTTTTATTTCTAAGTCGGGATTATCATATAATCAAATATTTGTATCCATGACTAGGTTATTTGTCAATGCATCAATATGCTAGTCAACAACGAATCGACAACGGAGAATTCATGTGTGTATAACTAATTCAAAGTCATAACAGATTGTGCATGTATGGTAGACAAATAAATGTGTATTGCACTTAATTCCTGTTTACATATATGCACCAGGGTTATTTCCTTAATAATATCCTTATCTTATACTGAAGATTTGTTAGTGAGATAGATTTATCAATATGCATTGCATGGTTATTTTTGCATGCACTTGTCCGTGACGGTTATCTTTTTCAAGTCCCTGCTTAAGACGGACTTAAGAAAAGTTGTAGAATGTAATGATAAAATGTAGTATATCGAGTTTTTAGATTTTCGCGATTGTTACACATAGGAAATGAAACTATTTTTCTGTATTAAAATCACATATATTTATTTTTTCAAACAAACCGACATTTCGGGCCCTTTACAGGTCCCAGTCTACCGTGACCATGTGACCTGTAATGGGCCCGAAACGTCAGTTTGTATGAAAAAACAAATATGTATACGCTATTTAAATCCAGAAAATAGTTTCATTTCCAAAATGTAGTATTTTATTTTAAAATTGTAACAATTTGAATGCTATGGCGTAACAGGCTATTGTTCGTCTCAACTGAACGTCCAAGCTCCTCATTTGTCTGTGGTGGGTGCGAAATTCTACTTGTGTCAACCAAGCTCCTACAAAAATATCAGTACTCTCCTGGGCCACCACTGCGCCTCTCGTAGTCATCGTATTCATGCATTCCTTTTATAGTAGCAGTAGAGCTCCTTGTGAAAGAGTATGTCCAAGTTAGTTCAGCCACTTTACCTATTTCTGCCACCAAACAGTAATGTCAGCATTACTGTGTTCTGGTTTTGAAGGGTAAGGGTGCTGGTGAAATTATAGGCACATGGGACTTGTCAACTTACATCTCAGGGTGCCGGGCACAGTGGCAGTGGCACTCAGATCTTTGCAATTTAAAGCTCTGAGTGGCAACTGCTAGTGCTATTTACAGGTGTGTAGCTTACCATCAGGTGCACAACTTGTTCATCCCCTCACTTGATATTATAAAAAAATGTTTCTTGATGTTGCCATACATTAAGGAGTTGGTATCTTTTATTACAATAAACTAGCATGAGTCACGGTAACCATTATTCAAATAGGTAGAATCTATGTGAAATAACTGTAACAATGAATTTGAATGTCTCAAGGTGATAAAAAACACAATTTGATCATTCACACAAAACATATTTTAATATTTTGGTCACATGTTATTTGTTATCTATTAGTGTGGTAAAGAATTGTAGGTATGATATGGTTGAAATTAATCTGTTTGTACTTAACCTTGCAAAATGGGGTACTGTAAGTGTCCCCTCACCTGAAAAATAAGTGCACAAGGTAACAATTTTGACTGCATTTTTCTTTATTTTGTTTTGGCTGGATTACCATTAAATCTCAAATATACCTTATTTCATAGGTAAGCAAATTACACTTGAAATAGTCACATTGGTCAAACTCCGCTATTAATTTATTAGGCAGATTCTCCTGAAAAGAATGAGGAAGAAACTCAAGGGTATAAAATAATAAACATTTGCACACATTTATTATTTACAATATTATTTATTTCAAATATTAAGTCATAGTCGTATAAAGGTTGAGTCGATCACCGGCCAAAGGTAAGCTGCGGAATTTGGACCATAGAGCTTTGGGTGGTGACCATCTCCAAATAGTAACCAGCGGATGTTAGAAATTTTGATTCAGTGTTACTTAACACGTCTGTATCATTTGTCCTTTCAAATATAAATCATGCCAACCTGAAAAAATTAAAGAGTCCACTACTAAGCTACTACCATGGATTTTTTTGTCATCCAAGTACGCAGAAGTTGTGTAAATAACAAAAATGGCAAATTTTGAATATCAACCGGAATATTATTGTACTAGTAACTTTGTGAAGATGATTGTCAATAATTGCCGATAGGTATATCATTATTTCTCATGTTAATGTTATTTATGTCTATCACTGTTTTTCTTACTAAACTACTAAACTAAACTACTAAAATACTATTCTTAACTTTAATACAATGTTCTGAAATGTACTGTAACACTAGTGTAAGAATGTTAATTTCTTAGATACTTATATATCTCAAAGGCACTTTGGAGCTAATTTGAGGTAAGTTTTCATTCACACATTTTTTGCAGGACAATAGTTATTTGATACGCAAGGCTACAAACTTGTTGTTGACGCTAGTGCTTGTATTGAAACCTGAGTGTAGCCAAACCACGAGACGCGAAACACACAACTTTTCACCTCACTATAGCTAGGCAAATAGTGGATGAAAGAAAAACAGTTGAACTATATCAAATCAGTTTTGTTCATGCTTACATCAAAAAATAATTAAATAAAATTAGTTATCGTTGTCAATTTAATGTCAACAATAATGAGACTAAAATGTATTAACGTATTTATATTACATAAATAATGTACGACAAATCGCGTAGTTGAACGTGTCATTATGTTTTTCATCGAAAGAAAAAGTTAGGTGCATCACAGTCCATCGTCAATTTCGAATTTCAATAATCTCAGTACAGAGTACTAAAAAAACCGACCTCAAAAGTACGTGGAATTACGTCTATTTGCTAAGTTTTATTGAAATGTCCTTAAATTCGCCCCTATACAGAATTTGACACTGCAGATAATAAAAATCGGTTCTCACTACTCAAAGAATATTGAGAGAAAAATGCCTTGAATTGGAGATATAGCAAAATCAACCATTAAAATAATTGATACTTAAGAAAATGTAGGCGCTATTTATAAAAATTAATCTTCATGCGTGAACAGCCACCCTTAGAGGTGGATGATTTCCTTCAAAATGAAATGGGACCACTATGTAAGTACTTCCTTTCCAACAATAAAAGAATCCTGAAAATCGGTTCATAAATACCCGAGTTATCGCGTAACATACATACAAAAAAAAACTTTTTTTGAAGTCGGTTAAAAACCTTTTCCACGCTAGCGTGCAAGAAACGCTTTTGCGCACAGATTTCTAGTGAGAAAGAAAGCTTTACCCAGCTAGTGAGATGAAAAAATTAATTTTAATGTCGGCGGTAATACCCCATAGCAATAGACCGTATGTTATTATATTTATTAAACTGTACAAGTAGCTGAAATAATCCAATGTAGCGGTTTCTACAACTGAACGTTTTTTAACGAACGAAACGTATTAAAGAGTGAAATATCCTCTTTCGCAACTGGTCGCGAACTACGGTTGTTAATTTAAAAAAAAAATCGTTAAGTAAATCGTTAGCTATTTTTAAAGTGAGAGTTAGAGAGCATTATTTATCTACTATTCCATCCATATCTTAGGTATTATATTACAAAATATGTATTTATCTAAGTATTTATATAATTTATAACAATTTAATATTAGTATATTATTTTTATATAATTTTTTTTTCTTGTTTGTTGTGCACATATGCCCGTTCTTTTAGTTATAGTGTCCTGTATTTAGGTCTGCAGGAAGAAATTTCTATTAGAAATAAGCAGAACCTTTTGTTTTTAATTTCGCTTGTATTCTTTGTGACTTGTTGTATTTTTCCTGTACAATAAACTATGAAATAAATAAAATAAAAAGTAAGTGCGCGTTTGATCTCCATCTCATCTGATGGAAAGTGACAATGAGGTCGACGAAGGAGCATGCACACCTTAATAATGCCTATTCACTCTAGTCTTGAAAAGATCCAAGTTATAATGTTCAGAGAACAAGTCTGCAGGCAGGGAATTCCACATTTACATGGCGAACGGCTATGGAGTGGAACCCGAGCCTACTACGTCTGGTCCCCTGGTGATGGAAATGTGAAAGCGACCGGAGGAATTTTTCAATCACGTACTCTGTAGAGCTGAGCCGGTTTTGATAATTTAGTTGTTTTTGGACACAATTGCAATTTAGTATCTATCTATAGTTACACCTAAAAATATTCCTTCTCTCATTACTGGTTTCATGTACTCTTTTGCCCGTCAGGCTATCCGACATTGAAATGCGCTCGCACTCCACACCAGACAAGCTCATACCAAATTATCTTTCAAGTGCTTGTTGATCTTGATATCAAGGAGATTCTTAAGAAATGCTGCAGAGATATTTATATATTATTAAATGTATGTTTATTATATATGTATACTAAGTATGTTGTGTACACGCCCAAGAAATTCGACGTGTCTTCTACAGAAAAGATGAGAATGGTCTTGTACGCGGCAAGAACTTTGTCGGATCTAGCCAAGAAAACATGTCGTGTCTGTTGCAGACGAGAAAATGATGAGTAATGTACAGACTTGTGTAGGGTAAAATGTGTCAGTGCATTACGAGTCTTCCAGATAAATGTCGTTTTACTACCGACTGTGGGAAGAAATATGTTGTACATTATTATGTTGACTACTAAGCAACACCCGGCCACGCGCATAAACGTTCGCTTACTGGAAATGCACCTCATTCCTCCCCATACAATTTACAAGTTTCAATCTTGTCCTGTGCCGAGGCAGTGTACATACATAGTTCGTGTGTAGAAACGACACGAATTCTTGCATAAACCCGGCGACTTCTCTTAGCGTGACACGCGCCCAGAGAATAATTAACGTCACCATACAAAAAACTATTTTTTTTAACGTTATCATGGATTTGAGAGTACGAATTTTATGATGCAAAAAGTACGTTGTTTGCCTAGAATTTGGTACATGACCTAATGACGTTATGCTGTAAACCACACGCAAAATAGGCGCCTTGACGTTGAGTTGCGGACGCTAGCCCCATACACTAAGTACCAACAACGTTTAATTAAGAGGAACGGGGCATAGGAGACAGCGCGATTTTGACATTTTTTTGGTAGTAACAGAGATCGGTGAGTTGTGAAACAACTTACTAGTAACGTCGTGAAAGATGTCGTAATTTTTTGGATAGTGTCGTTTTGCAGTGGTTTTGCATTAAGACTAATATTGCTGAGCCAGATCTACGCTTTTACAATAACATTCCGGAGGATATATTAAGTTTACCATTTCCTTAGTTTAAAACTTAATTAAAAGTATTCTAATTGAATAGTCGATTACAAAATTGTAGACTACTTGTTAGATGAAGATGTATGGAAAGACAACGTGAATGTAGGTTCCATACAAATGTGATTCAAAATGTATTCTATAGCATTTAAGTTTATTTGAAAAGAGCAATCTCTAGAGTTTCTTGCTTGTTCTTCTCAGGGAGGTCAGCGTAGCGAACGAGCAATAGCTTAAAAAATGACGTTTTCAAGTGTAAAAATAATCATTTATTCCATAGGTAAAATTTAATTTCAGGGCATAATTTGTAATAAGAAATGTTAATTTACATGAAAAGATTATGAGGAATAGTGATACTAAATTAAATTCTCAAAAATACCTTTAGTTTATTGTGGTAGGTGAAAATTTGCATAACACTTCTAGAACTATGTTATTTTAGCTGAAAACCGCGTTCAAAAATCTTCGTTGAGGAAGAAATTGCAATTGTCACAATTTTCAGTACTTTAATCTCAAAATAAAAAATTTTGCTTTGTGTCACTATCGATCTCAGTGTGCGATATGTAAAATGTTTGTGTTATGTCTTTTATTATTTATGTGGAATCTGTTTTGAATGATTGGTTTTTAATTATTGCATCAACCAATTGTTTTTGTTTATCTGATTAGCTTGATGGTTGACTATTAGAGAATGCCTTATTGCATTAAGTACGCCAGATGTACAGGATTGTATTGTGAAAGGAAGTTTAAATATAATATAAATAAATTAGAATTGTTGGGTGGCAAACTTGAATATATTTCTTTGAATTTGCAGTCAGTTATACTAGGCACGGGGTTCTATATGCGGTTAATTTCGTTAAGTCAGCTTTCTTCTCCCGGTCTTCGATTATAAGTCCAGTTAGAACCTTATCCCTGTCGATCGACACGTGTTATCAGGCAAAATCGAGTTAATGTGTAAACAATAGATGATCGACATTGTATTTTTTGACGATGTGCCAGTCACCTTAGTTTTTAAAACCAGAACGCAGGAATGCTCACATTACTACTTGGCGGCAGAAATATGCAAAGTGGTAGTACTTCCCGGGACGAACTTCTTCACAGGGAACTCTACTGCTCTAATAAAATAGCTCTACTGCTACTAAAAAATTAGTTGTACATTACTCAACGGGAAGTGAGCGTGCCAACAGCTTCGATACCTATCTGGAAAATACGGAGGGCGCTGTACGTGCACCCGGTGCCGAGAATAAAAAAGTAACGAGAATGGACACTCTCCGCCCCTCCCTAGCTTTAGATACCGCATCACGCCCCTCACATTAACGGTCACATCGACGGAACGGCAACGAGGCTATCGGCGAGCTTTCATTTATTAATTACGAAACTTGTATGTTAATATTTATTTTAACATCATTGTACGTTACTATTTGTAATGGTCGTGAATTGTGTTATATACGGCAGTTCATTATCATCTAAACGGGATAAAGCGAGGAGTCTCTTTCGTTTTTCGAAAAATTAAACGAAGTAAGTGAAAAAAAACTTATGTCTGAGACTTATTCAGTTATTGTTTTCTTATTGTTTTTTAGGGCAGACCAATATAAATAATACAGTTTTATTATATCAATATAATAAGACGCCATAAGTTCGTGAGTTAGTGGGCAAGCGTTCACGAATTTTCAGTTTGTATTGCCGATAAATATTATGTAGTGTACCTAATTATTAACTAGGTAATGACAAACTTGGACACGCCTTGGTTAACTTACTTAAAAGTAATATTTAATGAACATGTGTGTAATTATTAGGATTCAATTAATAGAATTATAGATTCGCATTAGAATTTTCGCTATGTTGCCGTTCTGACCACGTAACGTAAAAGTACGAGAAACTGATGGGTAACCCTGCCACTTTACGCACACATTTGCGCGTGTGCAGATAGTGCCTTGCTGTATGTAGTAGTAATAGGTAAATAAGTTTTGACCTTTGTATGGAGTGTCCGGGGTGTGCCCAGGGCACTAGCCTTTTAAGAACCAGATCTGTGCAAACCCTTCTCGTATACCCTTAGTGTCGGTAGGGAGGTTCACTATAATTAAAACTTATGTAGAAAAGAACGGGGATGCTACTAAAACCTAAAACATATAAAAAAAAATGAAAACTGTAAACCGCAAGGCGGATTGCAATGGTTCAAAATCCATTTTTGTAACACCTTTATTACAAAGATATATAGATATATTACAAAGAAAGGAATGGGCTTGAACTTAAATGGCAACCCTGACCGAAAACACAGGATATCAGCGGGTAGCCTGCAGTAGTTTGCAGCACCAAATTAGATAGTTATGTTCTTGATGAAACGCCACAAATTAACGTACTGTACGATAAAGCGAACGGAAAACACCAATTGCACATATTGTCCTAATTCGAATATTGTGTTATCATTATTATTAGTGAAATTATTCCATTGGGAACTACAGCTTGTTTGTCTCTATTTCTCAGTTGATGATAAATATACCTAAATTGTCTTAAATTTATTTATTTTTTGTTATTGATTTGATATTCAATTATTTTTTATGTGAAAAGATCGAACACTCAGAAAAAATCCTTCGATCCCGCCGATCTTTGTATTAATAATTATAACAAATTAGTGGAGTAATTTCACAAAAAAAAAAAAAAACAATTGAATAGTAATTCAATAAAAAAATGTAAATACAGTGAATAGCAACATCTCTAACCGGGGCTAGTAGCTGTAAAGGTATCTAACTGGGTGATGAAATAGGTTTATAGATTTCTCATAGATGGCGCGACGGCTAAAAATTTTTGAAAAACCAAACACAAAAGATACGACAACAAGCACATAGAAAAACTTAGTTGGTATACCGTATGACACGGTGTGCTAGAAGATGTCAATCCGGCCGGATTGAAGGAATCTTTGCTAAGCGTTCGATCTTTGTTTTAAATTATTTATAATCATTTTATTATTGAGGGTGCAATATAACGCTACCAAATATAGGATGTTACACTTGTGGTTTTAGTTTCTAATCTTAAAGCAAAAATGCAACTTATACCCTTTACTCGCCGTCCCGGTGGATCAGACAATTTTTTCTTCATTTCGTAGGTAAGCAAATTACACTTGAAATCGTTATATTTATTAAACTCTACTGCTCATTCGTAAGGCAGAGTTCCCTGGGAAGTGATGTAGTTACTCGATCTCAATCAAGTTGACCTTACATATAAA
>NW_020653732.1:5652086-5657974 GCF_003589595.1 Hyposmocoma kahamanoa | reverse complement strand
TTATTTTTGTAAATATTATTAATTTTATTACTGAAATAACAAGCGTCGTCGCTTGTATAAACATATGATAATCTAATCTGGGATATTGTTTACTTAAGTTTTTCGAGTTGGAAAATTCCATTGATGAATCAGGTTTTAAATCTATAAGTGATTTGGATGCCGTTTATTTTCAGCGGTAGTACCACGGGTAAGAAAATGTGGTACTCGTGGTACTACTGCGTTTATATATCTCTATCGATGACGTTCCACTCCTGTCCCCGGATAATTTCTAAGGTCATTTTTAGGCTACACCCAATGCTCCTAACAGGAGTCAAAGCGTCTAAAGTCTATCTAAAGTCTCAAAGCGATTCTCAAGCAAAAATCACTAGAAGGAAATAGCGAATTATTTACTTATTAATTTACCAGACGGTTTAGGTTTTGAAGGGTAAGGGTGCTGGTAAAATTACAGGCACAAGTCAACTTACGTCTCAGGGTGATGGGCGCACTGGGAGTGTGCCTCAGCTCCTTGCAATTTAATACTCTGAGCGGTACTGCAACTGTTATGGACAGGCGTGACGCTCACAACCAGGCGCACAACTTGTTCCACCCGTCACTTTATATCATAAAAAACCTTTATTAAATATACAAACAATAAAAAATATATATACAGTGATATACAAACCGGTATATTGTTCATCGCCTAATTTGCCACTACCATTAAAGGTGGAATATTTTTTTCAAAATTTGTAGGGGATCGCTATTTTTCACCACCTTTTTTTTTAATAAAAACCATGGACACCGGTTCATAAATTTCGGAGTAATCACGTTACACACACGCGCACAAACAAAAAATACAGTTGAATTGAGTACCTTCTCCTCGGTTAATAAATACTCATTTTATGACTGAGATCCTAAATCTGGGTTATTTGTTCTTCCAACTACGCTACATCTTTGTGATGGTAATGATGCATAACTTTTTTTTTATTGTTAACAGATTAACATATAATGAGGATCTAATAAAATGGTGCGACGTTGTCGTTCCATGCGGCGGAGATGGCACATTCCTGCTAGCTGCTTCTAGAGTTAGAGATAATAGGTAAGTTACTTTGTTTTTTTTATGGTATCAAGTGACGGATTCCTTCCGTCTAGTTGTGTCAAACATAATATATAACATATATAACATACATAACATATATAATATATGTATATAACATATAATCATCAAAATCAAAGTCAAATAATGATTTAAAAGTAAAAGATGTAAAGGTAAAATTTTACATTTGTAAACGTCATTTTTTAAGCTACTGCTTCGTACTGTCTGACTTCTTTGAGTCTTCTCAACGAGCAAAAAATCTAGGGATTGGTCTTTTCAAATAAACTTATATGCTATGGACATACACTTTGAATCATATTTGTGTGGAATCTAAACTCATGTCGTCTTCCCATACATCTTTATCGAACACGTATTCTTAAATTGTGTAATATGACTTTTCAGTTAAAATTCTTTTAATGTAAGTTTTAAATGTAGCAGTTCTAAACTTATTTGCAGTGCCATTCAGAGCTTTAAACGTAAAGATCTTAGGGGCACTGCCACTGCGCCCGTCACCCTGAGACATAAGTTGATAAGTCCCATGTGTCTGTAATTTCCCCAACAAACTGGGATCGCAGTAATGCTCACATTACTGCTTGACGACAGAAACGGGTAAGGTGGCAGTACTTTCCTGGACGAACTTTTCTTAACGAGCTCTACTGCTACTTAAAAGAAACTACTGTATTTGAGGAAGTTTAGGATCTGATTCCCGTTGGACCAATTTTAGAAATAACCGACTTCCGTACTCGAGTGGCTTGTACATCCGTTTTCATCGTGTCGCCATTTTTGTAGAAACTAACTTTCTATGTTGTCCGGGGTCGGGGTGTTTGTGGTATTAGCTGAGTACTCACTGTGGGAGTATTACGTTCAATAATTATTTTCTGAAAATTTGTCCCTTACTAGGTTTTGCTCTGGTGCAGCCGTATGACTGTGTGCGTTTGTTTTTAAGATCTGACTGTCACCCTGAGACATAAGTTGACAAGTCCTATGTGCCTGTAATTTCGCCAGCACCTTTAACCCTTCAAAACCGGAACGTAATAATGGTCAAATTACTACTTGAAGGCAGAAATGGTGGCAGTACTTCCCTGGACGAATTCTTTCACAACGAACTCTACTACTACATAAATGTGCGTTATTATTATTAAAATTATTGTTTCATTAAATGATTATCACTAGTATCAGGTTTCTTACCACGGTATGACTTCTTTTTATTTTCCCGATATTTCGGAACGGTTGCACGCTCTATGGTCACGGGTTGACTGGACGGCGGCAGATGACAGCTTTATGTGCAGACATATCTGTCTACCCTCTTGCGCTGTCGACGACTACCATCATCGCGATTTGTTGTGGCGTTACCATTGTACTCACTTTTTTCACACAAACCACACTCACTGTATCCACACGCGAAACTGAACTCGAGGTGTTTTTGTTTTTATTACAGCACGCACTAAGGACCGGATTCCATGCACTGGACAGTTTAAAACCATCATCCCTGACCTGATACTAGTGATAATCATTTAGTGAATAACCACGAAAGTCTTAAAAAAAAATTATTGTTTCATGTTGCATCGTTTGCAGTAAACCAGTCATAGGATTCAACAGCTCTCCACAAAAGTCAGTCGGCCGTCTCTGCCTCCCGACGTGGTGCTCCAACGACGTGAAGGGTGCGTTAAACGCTTTGAAAGAGGTATGGAACTTTATTTGTTTGTTTTAACATCGGTCGTGCTGACAATAAATTATAATTTATTATAATTATACCAAATTAGTGGAGTAATTTCATAAAAATTTAAAATGAATATCATACCAGTGAAATATTCTCTTCATTTTTATCATTAAAATTTTCCAATTATAGGGCAAGTTCACATGGATGCGTCGCTCAAGGATACGAACGACGATAACGTGCGAACCAAAGTTGTTAGACACCATCACTCCCGTCGATCTACACACGCTTTATTTCTCTAGGTAAGTTCAGTGCTTCTATTTTCTCAATGTCCCTCGGCAAACTTCGTGTTTCGGCTGTCGTCGGTTTTTATTCAATTGCCTTTTGCCTTTGGTACAGACCGGACGCTTTCAGTCGACTTGGAAGTATATAGAGTTGCTATTACATTTTTTATTTATTATTCAATGAGAGGAAAGCCGCTAATGGACAATTTTATAATAAATAATAATAATAATAACGCACACACTCAACATAGCCATGGACACACACATAGACAACCACAAATTGCACCCAAACTCACGAGAGAAATAAATGTAGGCAGCATATCTGCGTGTCAGTCCGGCATGGTAACCGTTCGGCCACGGAGGCAGTTAAGAGTTAAGGCAGTAATACGTTCGAGCAGCGCGGCTGATTATTCCATCGACGGCAAACATGCTATGTCAGATGAAGAATAGTGTTCAGATATGAACTGAATTGAAATGATTAATAACCGGAAAAGTATTCTTTTTTAGTTATATAAAAGAAGCACACTTTATTTACGTTATATTTTTGTTAACTTGCTTACTGACGTGGAGTAAATGTTATTAAAAATAGGGAAATAGCTTTACAGCTCTATATAGTTCATACTGAAATCAGAACAAAACAACAATTAAGAACGTTGTTCAAAATCCAAATTATCATACATTTTAAATCTATTAATTAATGGGTATGGAAATTAATATAATAAGCACTGTACTATATCAATACGTTATTTACATCTTCTTGAATAAACAAATAATTGAAAATTGGACATCTCGTGGTAGATTAATTTACATTCTGGTTCACCAATCTACTATTTTGTTAATTTTCAGGTATCCTCCAGTGACACAGCAACACGACAGTCCAGAAACGGGGCAGCCATTACGAGAGCAAAATTCGAAGCCGGTTTGTGAACCGCTGGCTACTAAAGTACTTCCTTTCTTAGCACTTAACGAGGTAAGTTTATAATAATAATAATAAGTACACCAGCTGACTTAGTTTAAGTACAATTTTTTAAGGTGAGGTTTTTCAAAGCGAGACTCCATTTTAGTGGGTGAGGTGTGGGGGACTGCCCTTCGTGTTTCGCAACACGAGCGCTGAAATTTTATATGAATAAAATAAGAAAAGGCGGAAATTTTTTTACGCAGATCCGATGTCGACAATCGCCCGATGGCGGCTGACGGGGCAGTAAATGTGAATTAATAACTACAGGGCTTCAGTTGAAAACCAAAATTTTGCATGTTCTCTGTAGTACTGAAAGACTCTCCATATAAAAATTATGTTCAAAGTTAGATATTTTATTCTTAAATAATTCGTTTTAGGATTTTAGTGGCCTGTTTTCAGTATTTTATATGATTGGGTGAAGTATGTACATCCAATCGTCTAACGAATTAGCACTTTCTTTAGACAATATCCTTAGGTGCATCGTATGTCTTTTGTAACACCGTTATTTAATAGTGAATTCCTAAACGTATCTATTTTTTATTCTATAAAATTGGTCTAGCAAAACAGTTTTCCCACTTCCTCTGCGGTGACTAAAGCGTGAAACACACAGAGAGCGGGTGCGGGTCGGGCGCGTGTCGGGTCGGGTGCACCCGTCCCGCGCCCGCGCTCGGTGTGTTGTCGTCCATATACATACACGGAATTAGACCCGCCATGCTCCCGTCCCCACACGCGCCCGACCCGCACCCGACCCGTACCCGCTCTCTGTGTGTTTCACGTGTTAATTCGCAAAGATCTGAGGGGCACTACCATTGCGCCTATCACCCTGAGACATAAAGTTGACAAGTCCCATATGCCTGCGTACGATTTTGACGCTTGTGCTTTGCCTTTTCTTAGCTGTTTTCTTAATGCTAATGACGCTCTCTCTTTTTACAGGTATTCATAGGCGAAAGCGTGACATCGCGAGTATCCTTGCTCCGTCTTCAAATCGACAACGGCAAGTGGACGCATACGAAGAGTTCAGGCCTCTGTGTTACTACGGGAACGGGGAGCACCTCGTGGCATTTTAGGTGAGAAAGAGCGGTTTCCGTGGTTTTAATAATTTTTAACTCAAGAGATATATTTCTTTTAGTCTAATAATGAGTTGATCAAAAAGTAGCTAAAGTTTAAACAAAATAAAAATAACTTTTTTCCTTTCAAAACTTTATATTGCCTATGCTGCTTATTGTAAATGTCGCAATTGGCAACTAACGATTCATTCAAAAATGCTAGAAACATATTTTTAGATATCTAAAGCTACATGTTTTTGTTAATGAACTATATGCTTATATAAATTAACAAATATATATATAAGGAACATGTTTATGTTAATTTTTTTTATTAACATAAACATGTTACATTGCTTGGATATATTTATGTTAATAAACTTGCTACTTAGCAAGTGCTGCATTTACAATGAGCAGGGCAGCATGGTCATTTGAAAAATAATATTTTGGCGTACATTACCAAAACAGGCGGGAAAGCTCATGAAAAACGGTGTCATATTTCATCATGATAATGCCAAGCTAGCATACCATACTTTGGGATGTCGTCATCCACCGACATAGCCCCTTCAGATTTTTTCTTATTCCAATATGGTTCACCTGCAAGACAAACATTTCTTTAAAATTTTTCCACGTCTCTCGATTTTGAACCATGACTAACATGATGTGATACCAGGATATCTAGTTTTGACTTTTTGACAAAAATTAATTAGTAATTCATATACATTAATAAATATATTATAATTTTTTTTTTCAGTATAAATTGCTTGAGAACCCATTCAGTAATGGAGCTAATGAAGATCCTCTCCGATGAGTTTGGAGTGAAGGTGGACACGAGATTGGAGAAGGCACGTGAAGTTGCCGAGACTTACAATCA
>NW_020653732.1:5526677-5652076 GCF_003589595.1 Hyposmocoma kahamanoa | reverse complement strand
CAGGCGTGCAGTAGATAAGAACAGCGCGACCATACGACGATTTCAAATAAATCCGGATAAAGCTTTATGAAACTTGTTAGCGACACGAGTTAAGTTTTTAGTTGTGAAATGGTAAAATTTGAGAAAGTTTAAATTCTTTAGCATGTTGTGTTTGTTTTACATAAATAAAAAAAGATACTTCCAAAAAGCAGCCTGCGAACATTAGAATGTCTGAGGGGTAGGCGGGGTTGGTGGGGAGCTAACGGCTTATCAACATCGCGCCAGCCGCACGCTGCTCGTATGAAAGTTTCTCACGTTTTGTTCCAAAATTCTAGTTTTTCATTTCCACCGATAACAAAACTGTTTTACTTTTCTAAATGCATCGCGTATATAACCAGAAATAAGTGCCATATATTCTTGGTAACTCATTAGTGATGCATCACTTATAAATATCAACTCTCGTTTGCACTGAAATTACAAATTAGAAAGATGAAATAGTACAGCGCCAACAACTGACCTGTGTGTACGTCTCCGTATATTCCAAAAATATTTTGTATTTAATAAAATCTCTAACAATGGCGTGCTGTTCTATTCAGTGGTGTGGGAAAAACAGCAAAACATCCAATTACAAAACAAACGTAATCAAATTTCATCGGTAATTAAACGTTAAATATGTGATTTTGCAATTTTCGTTCATTATAGCAAAGCTCAAGTTAACTGGTCGATTTGAAGTGAAACAGTTGACGACACCCGTCAATTGTTTCGCATTCGGGCTGGCCAATCGGAGCGCAATTGTATGCACATCAATGATATGGCAGAATAGTTTTCAAACAAATTAAATGACATTTCGTCTCTATTTCTGGTTATATACTCGATGTCTATATACTTTCTTTTTACTGTTATGGACAGGCGTGTAGTTTAACATCAATCGCACGACTGTTCGTCCCGTCTCTTGATATTATAAAAAATTGCTTGTTGCGGATCTTATTTATTGGGTTTCAAACGGCCTTTTTACCGTTGTGTTTTCTTTTTCTACAGATTCCGAATACCTGGCGTACTCAGTCCGTGAGTACATTACGTTCGAAGAATGGCCTGCGCCCAGAGGACTACGGGTTCGGGACAGAGCCACCTCTGTGAAGGTCAAATCGCACTGCGTAGACGCAGGTGAGTAAACTTTTGTTAGTTATGTTAGTGGTGACAACGGGTAATATACACAGTTTTGTTCTTTGTAGTCCAACTATTTTTTGGTGTCATTTGGATTTCGTAATTCATTTCAATGTTTTATGAAGTGAAATTCTTATATTTATGTTATTGAATATCATAATGCTTGCACTAGCATCATATCCATATTTTTTCTTATGAAAATACTGCGATAATAAGATTATTTTTTCGCTGCAGGCCATTCGGTCGGTCATTAATTATCGGAACGGAACAGCGATATTTCCTCGCGCTCTATTCCACTTACTACTGCTTACCTTTTGTGTAAGCGCAGTACTGTGTATATTACTGCAGTTGATAAATGCTATCGATTTTGATGACGTTTAATTTTATTGTCATTAAATATCATAGGTTGTAATAGTTACAGTAGGAAGGGACGTAAAAATGAATTTATTTGTTACATACATACAGTACAAATTAAATATACAAATTTACAATATTAAAAAAGCTGAAACTAAATATATAAATTAATAAATATACATATAATAATTAGTAACTGCCTCTGTGGCCGAACGGTTACCATGCCGGACTGCCATGCAGAGGTCGCAGGTTCGATTCCCGGGCCGGGAGAAATATTTGTAAGGCCTAAATTTATTTCTCTCGTGAGTTTCGGTGTACTTTGTTGTTGTCTATGTGTGTGTTCATGGCACCCGTGATACAGGGTTTCCCTATTGCGGGCTATGTTGAGTGTGTGTGCGTTATAAATTAGTACTTCCTAATTTTGCGGGTTCTTTAATTTCCGTCAATAATTTTTTAACGCATTGATATTAAAATAAAAAAGGTTTTAATATTTAAACAACAGGAGGAGTATAAATTACTCCTAGAGAACCGCACCATACGCGCATCCTTAGTGACTCCTTTATTTTTATCGATAACGAGTTTGCATGTGAGTAGCGTACGCTCAACACTATTAAGGGGGATAGAGCGCAATATCACAGTCCCGCTCCGATTATTTATGTCCTAGTCTGCTTCGAGTAAATATTCTTACTACATTTTGTTATTATTATTGTTGTAACAAAGACCGAACAACAGCTCGATAAAAATAGAAAGAAAAATTCGTTCGATTAGACTGGACTCGAGCCAGTGTGTGTTGCCACACCTGGGCCGCCGCTCTTACCAACTGAGCTACCAAGTCTGTACAGATCGTTTACAATTACTTGTATTTCTTTGTATATGTTTTTATAAAATACCATAGCAATTTTATGTTTCCAGGTCTCGTAATAGATGGTAGCGTCTCATTTCCATTCAACGACGGTACAGAAGCATTACTAGAGATCCACCCCGAAGATACTCTTATGACAGTTCACATGGATGACGCGTTACATCACTGAAGATATTGAAAGTTACTAGTAGGAACAAGTGAAATTTATTTGGTACATTAGGGAATAAACCTGCAGCTTTCCAAGACTTATTTCTATTGTGTCTTTTCAGAATATCTGAATTAGTTATACTACTAAATACAATTCCAACTGCTTCATACAACAGTGGCTTAATTAAAAACACCTAATTTATCATGAAGATGTTTTAAACAAGAGTAAATCGTATTTGGCGTGGAAAGCCGATAAATCCTATATTAGTCCAATGTTGTCTTGTGATTATTTTAACTAATGGAAAGCTCGGGGGTTTTTTTATCGCTTTGGCAATAAAATTTAGCACATAGCAACAATAACAAACAATTATAGCTGTGTAATAAGTACGAAAACAACTGCTTTGGTACAGGCCGCTATTCTTGAGAAGCGGCGAATTGTAATAAAGCTTGTGTCTTCGTCATGTTAAAGAAAGTACGTTGAAAGGCGAGCAGGCAGTTGCGGAACTACAATATGACGTTAGGTTTGACTGCGGAGTGTTGTTTACTCCGCGAACTATAGTGAAAATTTTAACAGTATCATTTATATCTATTATGAAAATAATTTTGACTCATTAAAAACTCACGGGTTAAGTCAAACTGAAAATAACTTCACAATGTCGTAAACACAAACGGCTGTTTGACAAACATCCGTGTGTCTTTTGACTCGATTGACACTAGTAAGACCAAGTGAAATAAAAAAGCCCTATAGCGAACAAAGCGGAATTCGTTCCTTCCAGTTGTTGTTGGTCTTACACAATCAGTTGTTTGACAAGCAACCGTGTGACTAGTCCTGATTGACAATAGTAGGATCAAGTGAAATAAATAACACAGTAAGAAATAAAGCAGAATTACTAAAAACACGTTACATCGAATTTTTGTTGGTCTTACACAATCGTTTGTTTCACAAGCATCAGTTTGTGTTTTGCATCAATTGACACTAGTAGGACCAAGTGAAATAAATAAGGCACGGTAGGGAATAAAGCAGAATTCTTAATAATACGTTAAGTCGAGTTTTTTTTGGTCGTGAATGTAACTATAGAATCGACTTAATGGGACTATGTATGGTCAATTATTATCGTAGTTATATTCGACTTACAGAAATATCGTATATTGTAATGTCAACTACAGGTAAATATGTACAAATTACTTTAGTAAACTGCAAATTTCAACGTTATGTGAAATGACATAATGTATAATTTTGACACATTATATATACTTCGGTGCGGCTGATGATACCAGTACCAATACTTATAATAGTCAACTGTTGGGCGCAGGCATCTATAAAACTGGGAGAAATGAAAAGTTACGTATGTTTGGTATTTTGAATTTAAGTAACATAGTCTTCATGACGTTCTTACTTTTGTTACAAATTACGTTTTGTTGTATTAGACTGTATGTTTTATAAAAGTATTCTAAAATATGCCTTACGGCTGTGATTGTGCGGCACTTGTGAGTCTGCTTATTATTTCTCTTTGGATATATTTATGTAAATATTTCATAGTATAAGACTGTATATTACATTATAAACCTGTGAATTTCAAAAAAGGAATAATTTAGAAATTTCAAGTATAATTTTTTTACACTACATTGTAGTTCCGTTGCTTGTTTTAAATTTAGAAATTAATAAAAAAAAAAGTTCGATACTTAAATTTATACGTATATTCGTGTACACAAATGTTTTCTGATTTTAAATCCGACAATTTTAGACAATTTTTTTTCGTATTTATGAATGAAATTGGAATTTTTATAACAATAATACTAACCTTCCTTGTCATAACTAACTTAATCGATATTTTTGTGAAGCTGAGTTTTTAAAATATCTGTGAAACGAGATTTTCAACCCCCTATAAGCGGTTTTTTGATAGCTTATTTAGTTTCAGATTTTATTGTGATACAAAATCAGCGTAATTGACATTTTTCAAAGAAAAAAAACTTTGTGCTAATTAGCACTTAAAGTTTTTACTTTACTTAGCAAGATATCGCGAAAGTTACGACGAAAGTAAAGACGATTTAAGTTGACTGTAATATATTGGCAATAGGTTACTGGTGTACACGAGTAATGCCATTAATCACTAAACAGTGATGGTTTCTTACGGAAGTACATTTCAAAAGTGAACGTCCCTTTTGATCTTTGTTAGTTTGTACAAAAAGTTCGTTAAATATGTGGTAGCAATGTATAACATCTATGTGGTGTGCATTATAAACAAAATTACCATGTTTCGCTATCGACAGCTACCTGTATCTTGATTTGTTGCGGCGTTTCCATTGTTACTCATTTTTCTGGGAAAGATAGACAATAGAGTAATTATGATGATCATTCGAAAAGCTGTCTTAGGCCCTAAGACAACGGCATTCAGCGGGGCATTCAAAGTTGGCGCGTACATAAACACACGTTTGCACGTAGTGTACGCGCAAACCGAATTTGTGATTTTATTCATAATAAAATATCGTATAATATATAATATTCTGAATATCGATACCTCACACGTAAGTTGATGTGAGTCAAAATACCCTTTTTTGCACTTTAATATATCTTTTTTTATGTGTATTATAGGTTCCATGTTTAAAACTGAACACTAAAGGCCCATTTAGACGGAGAGAGTTTATCATACGATTCGTGACGAAAAATTGTACGCGATTGTCGCAAACAATAATCTCCATAAGATTATCGTATCATAATGTTTACATTCAGGCAAGAACTATAATCACGCTTACGAAGAGAAGAAATATATAGTAAGAAGATTCTTGCTTATGAGTTTTCGACTTGTCTAAACACGAGAATTGCCATTCGAGTTCAGTGATTACGGCGGTATTGACTATGGATACATCAAAATGACGCAAAAATCATTCAGATTTGGAACTACTGCTAATATTAGATTCATTACACTCGTAGTGCACTTTATAGAAATATATTATTTTTTTAAATTTTATAACATTCCTTAACCCGACATGTTTTTTCGTTCTCGTTTCATTAATTCTCGTCTTAGAAAAGCAGTGATAATCAAAAAATCCTGGCGCTCTGTACTCATTGGTAGCAAATAGTTGGCACACAAACTCGAAATACGATTTTTGGTTTCAAGTTCTGTTTACATGGAGAAGTTCAATATTCAAAGGCGAGGCGATTATCGCTTACGTGGAAGGGCGATAATCGCGAATGTTTAGACTAGGAAAGTTATTTATATCCTTTCGGTAATCGTATGTTCGAGACGAGAAACTCTCTCCATCTAAATGGGCCTCGCTCAAAGAAGCGAATTTTTATAACGATATTGTACATAGCATAATGCACTTTATGGTCAATTGTGTATCTCTCTCTCGCCCATGCTCGAGAATGCTGGCGCATTCCGCGAAAGATTTTGGCTCATATCTAGTTTATACTTTACATAATTGATCACAAAGTTCTTTGTGCTATGTACAATATCGTTACACAAATTCGCTTTCATTACGTTCTAAATTGAGCCTAAGTGATTTATTTACTTTTAAATGTCACCCATAATATACATAAATAAGGATATATTTAATTTTAAAAGCAAATAATGGTATTTTGACTTACTACAACTTACTTGGGAGGTGTCGATGTAGCTGTGTAATAAGAAAAATATTTATATTTAACAAATTTGGTTTGCACAACTATTCTTTAAAACCAACTATACCTTTTAGTCTATGCTCATTGTTCGTTGTGTAATTTTTAGTGAATCGCACGAAAAATATATTGAGATAAGTATTAAAAGACTTTTTTTCTTCTTTGTAGTCTCATTTTTAAACTTTTAATTATGTAAATAATTTATTTCTATTTGTATAGTACCTATACATTTATATTTGTAAGTTCTATTTGTATTTTGAATGTGAAACATAATTTTTAATTTGTCTGTCCAATATACAGATTGATGAAAAAATATTCGGCTTTTTCTTTCTATAACATTCTAAATATATGTATATATAAAATATTTTTGTTTCTTATGCAAGTAAATTACACTTGAAATCGTCATATTGATTAACTTCCACTACTGTGACTCAGATTCTCTTGAGAAGAATTAGTACATCTAGTGATTGTTCTTTATAAAATGCATTTGTACATGTGTGCCTTATTCCAGCGTAGATATGAGCGCCTTTTTCCTCGCGCCGCCGCCGCCGACAAATGCAATCGGCGCGTCGTTCAGTTCGATCAGGCGCTCCGATCGTACGCGCACGCTTCCGTGTTATGTATGTGAAAATGGCGACGCCAGAAATTGACATAATCCATCTGCAGGCTTAGAATAATAACGCATAGAATGATAGTTTCATATCAAACGAACTGTCACAAGTGAGGCAAAAACCAAATTCATGTAGGCGTAAGCAACTTGTAACTACGCTCGTCGGCATGCACACAAATATACAAATAATGATGCCATGGAATAACATTTCCCTCAAAAGTGGGGAAATTGTATCTTGCTAACTCATCATTAAGTTAAAGGTGCCTACAGATTTGCCCGACATTGTCGATCAGGTGCCTACAGATATGCTCGGTTTTGTCGATGAAAAACGAATATAGCACTTATTTGTAAATCCAAGATGGCGGACACGATTTTTCAAAATATGCTATATGGGTATCCTTTTCGAGGTATTTGGGGATGCTCGTTACGAATATGGCACTCATTTCTAAATCCAAGATGGCGGACACGAGTTTTGAAATAAATGCAATATGGGTATCATTTTCGAGGTACTTGGGGGTGCTCATGACGAATATGGCACTCATTTCTACATCCAAGATGGCGGGCACGATTTTTCAAAAAAATGCAATATGGGTATCATTTTCGAGGTACTTGGGGGTGCTCATTACGAATATGGCACTCATTTCTAAATCCAAGATGGCGGGCACGATTTTTTCAAAAAAATGCAATATGGGTATCATTTTCGAGGTATTTGGGGATGCTCATTACGAATATGGCACTCATTTCTAAATCCAAGATGGCGGACACGAGTTTTCAAATAAATGCAATATGGGTATCATTTTCGAGGTACTTGGGGGTGCTCATTACGAATATGGCACTCATTTGTAAATCCAAGATGGCGGGCACGATTTTTTCAAAAAAATGCTATGTGGGTATCATTTTCGAGGTATTTGGGGATGCTCAATGCGAATATGGCACTATTTGTAAATCCAAGATGGCGGGCACGATTTTTCAAATAATGGCAAGTTGGGTATCGTTTTCGAGGTATTTGGGGGTGCTCATTACGAATATTGCTTTTATTTGAACTGTCGTGTTTGCCATCTTGGATTTAGAAATGAGTCCCATATTTGTATTGAACATTCCCAAATATCTCGAAAACGATACCCAACTTGCCATTATTCGAAAAATCGCGCCCGCCATCTTGGATTTAGAAATAAGTGCCATATTCGAAACCTAAAACCGAAAATGCCATAAGCAAACATTAAAGAAAATAACTGTTAAAATAGATTAAAAAATCGCTTAAGAATGCTCCCCTTTTAAGAAAATAAAATATTTTAATATAAAATATTTCGCGTGAGTTACGAAAAGAAAGACATATAATAAGCTATCAAAGTTGTACTGGTGGTGCCAACACTATAGTAGAAACAAATATATACTGTAAATTTGTTGCAATATGTGCTCCAATTCAAATAAAATTAATATAAAGAATTATTCAATAAAGCATGAACGCAGAGCCGTTAAAAGTATTATAAAATAATTAAGTGTCCCAATCACTTACAGGAGTTAACGAAAACATTTAATGTTTATTCGAGTAAATATTAGTTCAAAATGCGCAAATAAATCGAAATTACAGGCACCACTAAAATTTACGTAATATAATTATTTTGATACAGAATAGCAAAATGGGGAGAAAAAAAATTCGTTACTTTGCAACACTTTCGTATCTTGTTGCCGCGAAATTATTTTTCTGTTTTAGTGAATATTTACATAAAAATATGAGTTGAAACGCATTACTTACTTGTGGAATGCGATGTTAGTGTCTATTTTGTTTGTCTGTTGTATTTTTACACCCATTTACCGCACATTTCGTCATTTTTAGCAAAAAATTTTGGAGCTGTTCGCGGTGCAATATGACCTTGAGCACTAACAGCCCGCGCGCTCCTGGGACGCGTTTGGAACCCTCTAACTTGCCTCACTTAGCGTGTGCGGGCTAGGTTTCTATGCGTTATTATTCTAAGTCTGCAGGTATGTACTTGCGGCTTTGCGAGTAAAAAGGTGTCAAAATTTTAGATTTATTATTTATTTTTTAACACAATATACTAGTTTCTACTTAACTTTCGTATTATTGTTATAACACTCTCTAAATTATACTAAAATTAATTTTTCTTTAGTCGAAACTCATGTATTTTGTTAAAAAAGTACGTAAAAGAGTTAACAATTTTGCCCCATCTTTACTTACAAAGCCGCAAGTACATGCAGACGAAATATTTTTTTCTACATAGAAAATGATTGAAACTATATTGTAAGTAACCCACGCACATTACATTTTCGTATATTTTGAGATAAAAAATAAAAAGTCCATACAAAAAAAATTGTGTTTTCTCCGAAAGTATCAACTTTTCAAGAAATTATACAAAAATAAAAGTTATTAGGAATGTTATTATCTATCATACAAAAAACAAATAGCTCGATACTCCACAAGTTATTCCTATGTCCAAGAATTATCAATTTGGGCCCACTGTGTGGCGGACCGACTAAATCTAGTTTTTTGCGACTAGAACTGACTAAATAGCGACTTTTGTGGCTAGTCAAATTTCCAATTTTAAGTTCAAATTTCATGATCACGCTGGAATAAGGCACACTTTACAATATTTAATACGGGTTTTTCTCATTCATGTACGAACGTACAATAATCTTTAGTATTTTCCTTTAGTTTTATACTAGGCAAATGTTTAATATCAACCGAAATCTTATTACATTGCCCCTTTAAATGAATTTGTGACTTTGTGGAGACGATCGTCAAGAACTGGCAGTCTGTCACTATTTTTCCCAAAAATATATCTATTCTTCTAACCATGAATTACATTTTTATAAATATACTGTGACGCTAGTATAAGAATATTAACTTAAAGTTCTCTATAATGGTAGACTGATAGCTCAAGATCAAGTAGTGTGGTGGTTAAAGATCGTGGAAGTTATAGGTAGTGTTTGTTAAAAATAAAAACAAAGTTTATTTCAAGTCAGTATATTTGTTAAAAAAATTCGTACATTGTCGTTACATGAATTTTCGATATCGTTCCAGAACCCCATTATATAGAAAAAAAAAATAAAAAAATGGCTAAAGTAAAAATAATTGCAATGGAGTAATTATGAAACGTATATCGTCATCGACATAATTCGTTGTTACACATAGGAATATAAGCGAGAAGGCTGAAAGTATAGTATATTTAAGCAAAAAAAAAATAGCACCGTTAATGGACGGAGTACGTACTGGCAATAACCAAACATCTTAAATGTAACTTAAAAAATATGGCATCCAATCGAAATAAAAAAATCACGATTTTGTAACACAAAACATTTTTTTTTTTCAAAAATAACTCGATATAATATTTTCCGTATAATTCTAAAAGCTCCTAGCTTTGTTCATGTCTAAATGTTTAGTTAAAAATCGTGATATATTAAAAAAAAGTGGTGACCAAAGACTGTGTACAATAAAAATGTGTCCCCACCACCGATATAAAACATCAAAGACCGATTAAAACCAAACTTCTTGCTAACGGGACTAGGCTGTATGGCTGTCTACCAGTGCCTCAATAAAAAAGGTGAAATATGCTGACTGTACATAATCCAACGACATAATCGCAAACAGAGATATTACAATTTAAAAAAATACTTTTTAATTTTATAAAAAGAAATCTCTAGTCAAAATTAAAACAAAGTAAAGTTTCAAACGGCCTTTGAAAAAAAAAACCCTAAAAACTTAGTCAAACATTTTCTTTACATCAAAATGTTGATATAAAGTTATTTACAATATTACGTACGTAAGGCAACCTTTTAGTAGAAAACTATTAATAATAAAATAATAAAAGTTACAATTATTGCATTAATAAATGAGGACGGATATAATGCGCGAGTTATCACAATAATATTTAAAAAAATTCTCGAAAAATTTATGGGTTTCTTTATATTTGCCTATTCATAGTAACTGAAAGTACAGCAACTGCTAGGCGGTTGCTTATACGCATGACTTGTTCGTTCCGTCACTGAATATATACATATATATAAATAAAATATTTGCAACACATTAAAAATATTGAACACTCATATACGCCTGAGTACACACTACGGCGCAAACCCTAATTCTTGCATTTTGTTTTACTTGAATATTACAAGAATATAAAAAAAAAAACACTAATACATTGACTTACAATTATAGTCAATGCACTAATAGCTAAAAAAAAAACAAGATATCGCGGTCTATAGAAAACACCCATAAATTTTTCGAGTTGATAAGTACATAATAATATTATAAGTTTTTTATGGTACCGATTCTTAAAATTAAAGTGTATTGGTAAATCACTAAACTACCTAGGATTGACTTCGTTGTGGTATTGAACACAACAATTTAAAAACTTTTCTCTATAAATTGTACTTCTTATGTTTAAATTGTTCTTAAAAATATTTTTTTAAATGGCGGCAATAACCTTGTCCATGTACCACTTTTGGACCACGACTACTAATTATTTTTCTTACAATTTTCATTTAGCTTTATTTAAACAAATAATAATTTAAAAAATAGGAAAATTTTGATTATGATTTTTCGTAAAATTCGATGTATATGTTTTTTTATTTGTTTTAATGTTTTGGATTTTTAACTGATGCATTCAGTATAATATCTGATTCTAATTATTTCAACAATACATACATCACTAGCATATTGCAACTAGTACTAAATACCAGCTACTGATTTAACTAGTATGTGAATAACCGGTATTAGTATAAGGGCCGCTGTACAGTGAGCTGCCGGTGCGTGAGTACGTCTTAGGGTTCCGCCTGCGAGCCAAAATGAAGGCTATTGCTGCGATCACACAGATCATTAAAATAATACCAGCTACGCATATTCCGATGGCGAAGTTACGTTGTGATATGCAGATTTCGTCTTCTTTCTGTAACAAATGTATAAAATTAAATTAACATTACATTACATATATTTTTAAGAGTCGATACTACATCAGCTCGAATTCTAATTTTTCCCGTACTTATTCATTTTGCTTTGGACACTGGCTTTAAATCAGAATTTATTTTTTTACAAGTGACATTAAAACCATTTGAAAAATGTATATCGTATAGTATACATTCGTGTTCTATTTAGTTCAATTGATATAAAAAAAAATCGAGTTAAGTTCATGTTTTTTCTATCGTGAAAATTTTTAGGAAACGTGTTTTCTCACCGTATAGTAATCAGTGTATACCTATCCTCAATTTTACTATATGTATATTTTTTCCAAAGTGATCAATTCGACACTTTCTATGCTATGCGGAATCAATCAAAGCCTTTCAAAGGTTCTATAGACTCGTGGTGAGGACAAGATTATAATTGAGTACAAGACCGTAAGGGCAGCATTACGACTGCATTGCAATTAACCAAATTGTAGTTGAAATGCAGTTGAAGGCACGTGTGCTTATGTTCTAAAGTTGAAATAGGGTTTATTCATCGTCGTCAACCCATTTACACGACCCACTGCTGAGTACGGGTCTCCTCTCAGGCGAGGCCATAGTCTTGCCACGTTAGCCTAACGTGTGCTGGGGACTTTAGACGCCTTCCAAGGGTTGTGAACCTTTTTCGACGTGCAGGTTTCATTACGGTGTTTTAAACTAGTTCCTCTTGCACGATCTTAATAGTTCAAGAGTGTTTCCACTTCAGTGGGAATTAAGAAGTTCAATAGAAAGGGTGCGAATGGGACAATTATATCTTTTAAGTAGAAGTTCGAATGAGATGCACGACTGCCAGCGCGTTTAAGTCTTTAATACGTACACTCAACGACGTTTTTTGTTGTATTTCGATATCCAATGAACATTTCGCCGACTTTATTTGTTGGTCATTTTCAGTAATTTTTTTATGTTAGGGATGTGAGCCATATTTATATACTAATATTATGCTCCCCGAATTTTGTGAAAAAAAAATAAGGAAACAAAAAACAAACTTGGAAAAAAATACTAATATCAATTCAATAAAAAATTTTAATGCAATGAATAGCGATATCTCTAGCCAGGAGTGGTAGCTGTAAAAGTATCTAACTGGGTGACGAAATACTTAAGATTTCTCATAGATGGCGCTACGGCTAAAAAGTCGTTGAAAAAACCAAATACAAGGACACGACAACAAACAGAAAAATTCGGGAGGTCCGCTGGTTCATTCCATTGCTTATTGGGTATAATAGCGTCTGCTACGGTATGCTAGAAGGCGTCGGTTCGAAGGATTTTTTTCGAATGTTCGATCTTTGTATTAATAAATGTATTAACTACCTCCGTGGCTGAACGGTTACCATGCCGGACTGCCACGCAAAGGCCCAGGTTCGGTTCCCGGGCCGGGACAAATGTTTGTATGGCATACATAAAACAAAATAAAAACAGAACAGCCAAAAATTAAGCTAGCATAGTGTTCTTTGGAGGTATCGATCTGTCAGATTAAACAAATAGTACCGGTTCCGTACAAAATTCGATTTTGAAATATTTAATAAAGTTTACTATTGCCTAATAGCACACTAAACGAAGTAGAAGACCGAACCAGTTCAGTTGATCGATTGAACTAGATCGGATCGCTTACTTCAAAAGCCAAGCAGGCACAAATCTGCTGTGTGAATCCAGATTATTTCCACTAGTTCTAAGTCAAATGTTGACTATATAAGCAGAAATAGAGACGAAATAAGGGCCATCCGTACCCGGCAAACCGCGTTTGCGCTGAAGTCACAAATTAGAAAGCTAAAATAGTAGAACGCTAACAACTGACTTGTGTGTACATCTCCGTATATTCCAGAAATATTCTGTATTTGTTGTAATAAAGGTAATATCGCTAACAATGGGGGGCTGTTCCATTCGGTGGTGCGGGAGAAACAGCGAAATATTTAATTACAAAACAAACGGAATCACGTTTCATCGCTAATTAATTAAATATTAAATAGGTAATTTTTCCACTTTCGTCCATTATAGCAAAGCTCAAGTTAAACTGGTCAGTTTGAAGTGAAACAATTGACGACACCCGTCAATTGTTTCGAATTCGGGCTGGTCAATCGGAGGGCAGTTGTCATCGTAATGATTTGGCAGAATAGTTCTTAGTAGTAGTTAATTTTCAAACAAATTAAATGACATTTCGTCTCTATTTCTGTTTATACACTCGATGAAGTCAATTAATCTTTATTTCATAGATAAGCAAATTACACTCGAAATGGTCATACTGATTAAACTACTGGTCATTCGTAAGGTAGATTCCCTTTTTCTTTATTATTATTATTATTATTATTTTTATTCTTCTTCTGAATGAGCATGAAACTTTAGGCGTTGCTCTTCTGTTGTAGGTACAGTTCATTTGACAGAAATACTGGTATTTTTTCTCGCATTTGTTCTGTTAATAAGTAGACAGTTTTCTTCACAGAACTATTGAGAATTTTCTCTCGCACTAGTTTCATTATAAACATTGTGCAAAATAAGATCTCTACAGTACTGACCTTTTCGCTGGTGACGTCTTCGTTTTCAACGGAATCTGCCTCATTGACGTAGAGACCTGTGAACACCTCCACCTTAGCAGGAGATTCCTCGGCTTGTCGACGCAGCCGTTTGTGTTTATGGGCACATGGTTCCTGTAAAATCATTACTCACGTAAATATATTGGCATTGAAATCAGTTGCCCATAACCATGGGACTTGTAAAGGGCCCGAAATTTTGGTACAAATTATAGTTTTCCAAAGTGATCCCTAGCCTATTATGTTATCTATATATATAAACCACACTATATTTTTTTTTTTTCCTTGTGATTTTTTTGCGTTAAGTTAATATAAACAATAGGTACGTGTGTTCTATTGTTTTTTGTGGTGGTGGGCATTGATATTTTTTTATCTCGCCTAAGTGGGCGGCGAAACAAAAATTTTGGGAACCCATGGTTTATATGAAACAATACATGTACGCAATTTTGGTCCGTAGATTTATTTCCATCGAGTACATAACTAGAAGTAGAGACGAAATGTTTAATTTGTCTGAAAACTATTCTGCCATATCATTACGGTGACAACTGCGTTCCGATTGGCCAGCCCGAATTCGGAACAATTGACGGGTGTCCCTTACTTCGTCTTTATTTCTGGTTACATACTTGATGTTTCTTTCTAATGATAAAATTCCACAAAATGTGCATTAACGCAATAAAACAATCGTAAAGAAAATTTTCAATACTTTTTCAAAAAAACATAACGTTCATTTGATGCTACATTGACGTATAATTGTAATTTTGGCAAAATTTTATTAAGTATATTACACACTGTGTTAACATATTTAATTGAATTGTGCCAAAATTACAATTACGTCAATGTAGCATCAAATGAGCGATAAGGTGAGCCAAGAGAGACTTTACAATAAGCCTCGTGACCCGTGGCCCATAGAAGAGTGCATGTACGTAACGGCATATAGAATGGCAAAAGTTTTTTTAATAGTTATTTTTGATACAAGTGCGGCAAGTTAGTCATTATTGACGAGTCTCGAGGCTTCTTAAAATATTTTTTAATACAGTTGCTCATTGTATTTTTCGTTGCCATTGTACTTTGAATTTTTATCAGACAAAGTAATAAAATGAGTTTTTTTTAATACTGTTTTATTTTACTTTCAACGTAGTTTTTTCTATTTAAATATTAATTAAAACAAATTCAAAAGTTATTCAGATAAAAGCGACAATAGAAGTGCCAACAAATAAAAATGGCCCTTGACAAATCAAAACATCCATTTTGATTTTTAAATGTTTAGTCGGCTTTAGTCGGCATAATTGCATCTTTTTAATTTAGTGTGTGTGTTAAAAGTAAGATAGATGAATGACGTCCTTGCAAAAGCACGGACCTCCTCTGAGAAATTTTGGCCCATACCACACTGGTGTAATGCAAAACAAACAGTACTTATCAATTAAAAAAACAAGTTTCAATTTACAATCAGTGGCTAAGTATTTTACGTAAATAGAACGTCTGGCTTTTTTAAAAATTGGTTTTGCGGCTCTGGGTACTTTGTACTTTTGAGCCAATCGTCAAAATAATCACTACTGCTCTGTGTTGCCAAAGTAATGTTTATTAATCAGTCAGAATATTTCATGTAAATGTTCCATTCGTATAAATTCAAACTAGATTTGATTGAAGATCAATCCATCTACATCATGGTTATCAATAAGAAAATTACGTATAAAATAAAATAATGGCCAGGTTACGTGATTTATATATTATGTGGTCAATAAAACAACATTACCAGGCATGTTTGTTAATTAATGCACCATCTTTGAAATTGTTAATCTAACCAAGCAATTTACTTATTGCCAGTCATCACTTACGCTTTTCTCGTGTAACCGACCTTTAGTTTAGAGCAGAGGTTCTCAAACTTTATTATCTGACCCCCCCTTGCTTTTGTAGTGTTGAATTTTAACAAATTTAATTATCATACAAATGTATTTGATAGCCTGACACAGTGCTACTGAGAAACTTTATAATAAAAAAATATCGAATAAATATAACCGAATATCTTGTTTGTTGTGAAATGTTTTAAATACTTCATAGCTTATTTTTATGATATCAAGTGACCGGACTAACAAGTCGTGCGCTTAGTGATAAGAGACACGCCAGTCCACAGCAATTGCAATGCCATTCAGACCTTTAAATCGTAAATGTCTGAAGAGCACCGCCATTGTGCTTGTCACCCTGAGTCATAAATTGACAAGTCTCATGAGCTGTGTATGTTCGCCAGCACCATGACCCTTGAAACCGAAACGGAGCAGGTAATTTAGATATCTATTATAAGAAAGTACTTACATGGATATTAATCTGTGTAATATTGATTATTCCTTTCTATAAATATCTAAGTCAAGATTTTGGTCATGACCGGCCTACATGGGTTTCACTTTCGTGGAATCCCATTAACGTCTCGCGCAAGCCTTTTTTGTGAAACAAAAAACAAAATTCGAAGAAAACAAAAAAGAATTTTGTAAAAAATTAAAGAGTTAAAAAACAAAATAAAAATAGAGAAGGCTAAAAAATTAAGTTGACGTAGTTATTCATTGGAAGCATCGAAAAGTCTGTCAGTGTTAGACGCACTAAAACTAATTTACGTTTGGGTGCATCGTCTCCATTTTGTCACTATTATTCAATACTTACACAATCACTCTGATGATTCAAATCGCATAATATAACTTCACAAGTATAGTAAACACTGGCGGTGTAGGGGAACTTGTGAGCCGGGAACGCCACACGGGCTGATTGTTTGTCGCTGGCATACTGGAACATACCCATTATCTCGCCGTCTAATGGACACCTGGAAAGAAAAACCATCGATTTTAGTGTGACCGCATACGCTAGTATGCAAATTCAAATTCAAACCATCTTATTTAAACTACTACTTCATCTTTATCGAAACTAAACTTCTTTTGTTTCTGAAAAAAATGAGAATAAAAATTTCTTGAATAATTTTCGATTTATTTTCAGTTAATAAGGAACTATAATTGATTGACATAATGGACATAATTGAAAAACATCACGTTTGACTGTCTAAATAACTAACCTATATATGTAAGGAAATCTATTTTTTTTCGAAAGCCTCGTTTTTGCCGGGATTTTCAAGACCGCACCGAGTCTCGATTTTTGTTCCTCGGCACGCGAACATGCAGCGAGGTTGAAAGCCAAAGGCCAAAGAAAAGTACCTATGTAAATAAGTTAAAAACGAAACGCAAAGCTGGACTGAAATAAATAATATTTATTGTGTTACCAAATCAAGTTCAGCAAGTATAACAAAGTCATAAAGTTATTGCCTGATGATCACAACCCACCTTTAGAGATTGAGAAATAACACAGGACCCTTTTGAACACCGCAGTACCTATTATACTTATCAACAAGACTGAGAAGGAACAAAGGTAAACAAGAATAGTCATACCCATCATCAGCGATCAGACTCTGCTCAGCCCATCCCAAACCATCCCGTACGGAGCACTCAGAGACAAGGATCCCAAATTGCTTCTGTTTCTCCAAAGACACCACCAACGTCAGGGTGTCGCCAATCCTCACGTTAGACGCCACCTGGAAGAAGATAAACATCCTGATTGATGCAAGGTACGTCAAAAAAATGGATGGCGAGTCTCTAATATATATTAGATCAGCAATTTTCTAACTTTATACCGGTGTTCCGTATTACAGCGATACGAGCCTGTATTATAAGGTTTAGGTCACATAGGTTCATATTTGTCTGCAATGTTACCCGATGAAAATTGAAGAATTGTGGAAGATGGAACACGATTATCTAAAACTTCACTCTGATCCTAAAATATCCTGGTATATCGTTCAGATATTATCAGAAAACTGTAAAAAGTGCCAATCTTTAGTGTAAACAAAATGCTGGCATCAGAACACTATGGGATAATATAGTATGATGATATAATTATAGGCCTCTACTATATAGCACTAAAATTGTCAACGGTTGTCGATTGCAAAATCATTGCGTTTTCCATGTCTCGATTTCTTTCGTAGTAGATCTTGGGCTTTAATACAAACCTCTTTATTCTCGGGGTCCCCTTTGTAAATTTTCATCGTGACGGACGGCAGTAGCCCTGATTCTTCGTCGTATTCGTCACTGGGAACAAAAACAGAACTCTATGAGCATTATACGGTCTTTCTGAACAATTGTAGGCAGTCGTCTGCTCTCGTCGTCTTTTATCCAAAAGAAAGTCTAATTTCGGATTTCTGCCAATCTAGTGAGTCTGTCTTTGTGACCTGTAAGTTCGCTGGTCATACACGGAGGCTGGGCGCGACAAGCATAATCATAAAACAAGACTTGTATACTTAATATGGTCTAAATAAATGTGTATTAATATATTTTGTGAATGGCATTTCTACGCATTATAAAAATCTGAGACAATTTTTTTTTGTATAAAACCTATTTGTTTTTACATTGGTCAGCTGTGAACACGGGACCTGTAAAAAACCAGTAATATTGGCTTGTTTGCAAACACAAATATTTGCGATTCTAAATCAGAAATTATTGTTGGAACTTCCTTGGTGACATCAGCAAGCATGTTAGTAATTCAGCCAGTGTAGCGAAGGCCATAGAATAGTTGTAATATTATTTAATGAATTTTTTTGCTCGAAGCAGTAACAAAACGTTTGCTATAGTGCATTTGTCTTTGATTGAACCAGCATTTCGAGATCCTATATAGATAGGATAGATCTGGCAGCTACAGTCAGTCATTGAGAAGGACGGATATTATAATGCTTGCCACTGTGGTTAAAGGGTTTAGCTAGGAAGGCGTAAGGTACTCGTCGATTATTAGTTAGAAGTACAGGAAAGGAAAGTACGTAACGTAGTGCGGGGAGGCTCCTTTCGTGCACCTCTGTTTTATTTACTTCTTTGTATTCAGGTTACAAAGGCCCATAAATACATGCTTTATAGACTAACATACATTATATAAATATATATATAAAATACAATAAAACACTAATGTCTAATTATTATTTACACGTATTGTTTGCGACGTGTGACGCAACGTGGGTGTCCGGTAGCCGGCCTGGGAAACGCCGTACTATAAAACTTTTTTTTTTACGATACTTAGTGATGGGATGAACAAGTCGTGCGCCTGATGGTAAACGACACGTCTATACATAACGCACTCGCAAAGTCGGAGGTGCACTGCCTCTGCGCCCATCACGCTGAGACATAAGTTGAAAAGTCCCATGTACCTGTAATTTCACAAGCACCATTACCCTTAAAAACCGGAGCGCAGAAATGCTCACATTTCTGCTTGGCGCCAGAAATAGGTAAGGTAGTCATACTTCCCTGGACGAACTCTTTCAAGGGGCTCTACTGCTACTGCTACTCATCTTCATGAACGTCGACAGATGTTGAGTTGGTACTCTCTCCACAAATTAATTAAAATATATTAGCATTGGCTTTCACCCGTATATACTCCTCAATATCGGCAGACTTTTTGGAGCAATGAAGCCGTGACACATATAACAACGTCGTCGATATCGCTGGACGCAGTAAATTTTGGTCAAGTACCTAAGTTTCCTTACTGGCACCTGAAGTAGTACTCTCGGCTATGGCATGTAACCAGCTTTAAGTGGACCTAACCAGATACTTACTTAGTAACATCGGTGAGAGAGTTGGTGAGTCGGTCAGCGTAAGGTCGATACACGTGGAAGTTGGTCAGATCACGTCGCCTGTACCGACATCTGACGTGGTACCTTCGGCCCTGGTATGGCACCAGCTTTAAATGAGTCTAACCTGATACTCACTTAGTAACATCGGTGAGAGAGTTGGTGAGCCGGTCAGCGTAAGGTCGATACACGTGGAAGTTGGTTAGATCACGTCGCCTGTACCGACATCTGACGTGGTACCCTCGGCCATGGCGTGGCACCAGCTTTAAGTGGGCTTAACCTGATACTCACTTAGTAACATCGGTGAGGGAGTTGGTGAGCCGGTCCGCATGAGGGCGATACACGTGGAAGTTGGTCAGATCACGTCGCCTGTACCGACATCGGACGTGGTACCCTCGGCCCTGGCCAGTGACCAGCTTCAGGTGGGGTTGGACTATTATGTTGTTGAAGTACTCTACTGTGCCATCGTCCTGGAAAGAAGGAAATAACTTTTTATTAAAGGCAACTAATGTTAAATAACGTACTGGAAGATTTTTCAAATTATTTAACTTTCTGTTCAATAAAAACAAAGCACAGATATTTATAATACTATACTAGTACAGATATCCAATCTCATACAAAGAAATGTGGCACCTCCTAACTCTGCTTCTTCGGACACTTGGTACCAACTAAAACCGCAATGCAATGGTAATAATATTCGAAGAGGCCAACAGATGGATACCATGTAATAAAATCGCAAGGAAACCGAGTCAGTTACTTTGATATTTTAAAATAAAAGTCGGTGCTTACTTAGTTTCGAGAATCTATTACAATCGATTGCAAACTATTAAATTAAAAATATACTTTTTGATAGGAAATGAAACAATTTTTCCAGATTTGAATCGCGTATATTTGTTTTTTCAAACAAACCCCACGGTCACGGTTGACTGAGGTGGTACAGTCATCAAGCAGTGTCTAATATTAATGCAACCCTATTTTTCTCTTTAGTTACAAAAGTTATTAATTTAAATACCTTATTTTTAATTTTATAAAGAGTATTCCATTCCAAATTATTTTATTTTAACAATATAAATTTTTATTAAGTTAAATTTATTATTAATTAATAATGGAAATTAGAATAAATTAAAACATTAATTAGTACTGCAGTCTTATGTCTGTTAGTCTTATGTGTTGGGATTTTTCATCAGAAGAAATACTGGATCCCAAAATGCTGGCGGAGAAACCATCTTCCCTGTTGAAATTAGGATGCTTTTTAATTTTGATGGTCTCTCGCAGCATCCTGGGTAAATAACGGGCTTCTTTTACAAGGACCTGGGTTTGTCAAACTTCATTGAGTGTGTAGGTTTATGACATGCTAAAACATGCTAAACCGAAACGTCGCTTTGTTTGAAAAAACAAATATACGCGATTTAAATCCGGAAAAATAGTTTCATTTCCTATGTGTAACAATCGCGAAAACCTAAGAACTCGATATATACTTTTTGATTTATTAGTTTACAATAAATTGTAATAGAGGTTTCATAACGGGGATTTCTAAAAAGTTCTCAAAACGTTACAAAGAAACCATATTAAGGATTCCAGTCATCGAACGTGTTCCTTCCGTGTACTGCGCAAGTGGTACACGCATCGAAGTCACGAAGGACATGACGTTATGGCGCTCGTGACGTCACATCCGTCCGCTCCCCTATTGTGTCGGACATTCCAGGTAATGCAGACAAGGGGTCATTGTCGCAAAACGGGAATCAATCTCCATCAGGTAGACCAAGTCGTACTGTTAAATGTATTACGTAACTCGGTATTTCGGGAAAGAAAGGATGTGAAAGTTAATTTATTCAAATTTTTTATTTAAAATTTGTTGTTGATATAGTTGAATGAGTCCTCGCCAATGATACACCTTCACGGGCGTGTCTGGCGGACTCGGACTTAGGTATCGACTCGCTTGTGCTTGTGGTTAGCTGTAGGGATGAACACGTTCGTCTGCCTCGTAGCAAGTGGCCGGGACGTTTGTCCCGTGCGCAGCTAGCGCGTCTTAATAGCGGCATGCTCTTTAAGTCGGCAGCTACGTCCGCATTGCTACCGGCATCTCCAGCACTAGCTCGGAGAGCTGGTAGAGGATGAGCTAGACGTACTCCGGTCCTGGAGAAACGCCGTTCATTCGGCGTCGGGAAGTGAGCGTATCTTACAGCTCCGCCACCAATGAGGAGATTTGGTAGTCTACTTAGAGTCGACGGCTCAGCGGTGGCAACCGTTAGTCGCGCAGAGTGCAATAGGAAGTGAATGTGCCTACAGCTCCGGTACCTATCTGGAAAATAGGGAGGATACTTTATGTGCACCCGGGGCGGCTCACTTTTTTTTTTTTTTTTTATAATACCAAGTGACGGGATGAACAAGTCGTGAGCCTGGTAGTAAGCTACACGCATGCCCATAACAGACAAGACATAAGACACTAGCCTTACAAAGAACCGAATAAAGTCCGTGCAAACAGGCTGATCTGGAGTGTGGATCTGACAGAGAGTGCGGGCTTCATTACATAGGTGTGCATATAGTGCCCTTCCCGATTAACCTTTTAACCGCCACTGGCAAAAACTAGTTTCGTTCCTTAGACGCCGATCCTTATAGTGATGTGCCGTGTTATGAATTTCCACCTTATATTAATTCCGTTCTCCTAAATCATAAAATGCAACTATGAATCCATACTTAACTAGAATATACAAATAACACAAGGAATATATATAAGGAATATATCTTAAGGCGTCATTGGCGCATCAGCCAAGTTTATGTAAGACTCTTTAAAGCGTTTACGGCGGTCAAAGGGTTAACCAAGAGGTTGATAGAGAGGGTAACTATAAACAAAACTTATATAGAAAAGATATGGGGCTGTACTCCCTCAGACAGCCATGTCAATGGGACGTGCAAAGAACCTAAATTGGTATTTTGTTTGAAAAAACAAATACCGTCATTTAGATCCGGGTAAAAATAATTTTCAATGTGCAACAATCGCAAAAAAACTAAAACTTCTTGATAATATGATAAAATGATTAGATAAGTAAACTAAAGTTTCGTAACACACTGACAATGCATTCACTTTTAACTGTGATAGTTGTTACTTCCACTGATTAGAGCGGTTTTATTTACAAAGTGAACCACCATTCTTTATGATGTAATTTCCGTGTGAGAGCATTATAGAACGCTAAAAGGTGAAAGAATGTTTGGTTACATTGTTAACACGTAGAAGTGGAACGGTTGAGATCAGTAAAATTCATACAAAACGGCACTGTGGGTTCAATATATGTAAGCCGCCTTCAATATAAGTCTGTACGTCGTAGCAGTACTTCGAAGGGTAAGTAACTTATGTCTCAAGGTGACAGGAGCAGTGGCAGTGTCCGTCAGACCTTTGCGATTTAAAGCTCTGAGTGCCCTGCAACTGCTATGGACAACCTAACCTAAGACGCATGACTTGTTCGTTCTACTTGGTATTATTATAAAAAAAGTAAGTAGCTAAAGCACTTGTGTTATGAAAATCGAAAACAACGACGGTATCACAAACACCAAGACCCTGGACAATATAGAAAAGTTAGTTTTCTATCCGGCCTGGGATCGAACCTGAGACCTTAGAGATGGCGATATCATGAAAACCGGTGTGCTTGCCATGATTGAATGGAGGCCGTCGAAATCGTCGAATAATTATTATTTTACTTCTTTACTGTATTCCCTTAATTTCATTTCCTTTTTGCTTAGTGGTATAATAATTCCTTTGTTAATTTATTTTTTAATACAGTTGCTCAAAACGTGGTATTTTTCGTACAGTACAAATCGTGCCGAAAGTTGGAATTTTCGCACTAGTGCTTTTTACTTTTCCATTTTTTTTTAATTTACTGTTGTTTCAAATCTTAAGCACAGAACTAAAGAAGTTGTATATTTATTTAATATTTATGTGCTTTGTGACGTAAGTCATTCGTCATTAAAACTTATATTTATTTACAAATACTATATAATGAACGTATCGAGTGGAGGTCCACAGTCTCTGCCTACCCCTGAATGGGTGACAGGCGAGATTTTTATGTATATATTTGTTCTATGTATTACAGATAAATTGTATCTCACTACCGTGCACGGGTTCCTAAAGAAGTTTAAAGAAAAGTACCATGACTTCATAATAAGAAAAGTGGTTACAGACCGATATTACAGAAAATAAACAAAAACAGCACGTTAGAACTAGACTTCCATACACTTTTAACTAATGGTTGCAGTGGTTGTATTTCATTATTTTAATTTAGTAGCAGAAAATGAGTTTTGTTTAAATACTGTTTTATTTTACTTTCAATGTAGTTTTTTCGCAAATGTATTAAAAAACGTCGTTTGATACACGTGCGGATTTGTCATTTTCACTTGTCTCGCGTCTTGACCCTCGCCTCTGGCTCGGGCCAAGAAGCCTTGAGACTCGTGAATAATGACTAACTTTCCGCACTTATATCAAAAATAACTATATTATTATTATTATTTATAATGTGTTTTATTGTCCTACAAAAGTATATAAGTAACCTTATTATTATATAATAATTTTTAAGTATGTTTACTTTATGGTGAGTAATAGTGTATTTATTGATTTTTATGTAAAATAGGGTTACACACATTATGTCAATAACGCCTTTATTTCTGGCAGCATTTTGCATTTTTTTTCACCAACACGGAACAGTTCCAAATTATTTTTTTCCTAAAGTTCTCCTAGCCTTTCCCTGGATTCTTCAAATATTGTCATTTTTTTCTTTCATGGAGTCTAGATTTTTTTAGAACTTGAGACAACCTAGTCTCAGGTCTCAAAGTAAGAAATTCCCTATACTATGAGTATCTACTAGATCAATGGAATTCGCTCTGGGGCACTTCTTAGAACACCCAGATCAGAGACAAATTTTGAAAAGTTAATTTCCAATTTGGTCTTACCGGGAATCGTACCCGAGACCTCCGCATCCAGCGCCCACAGTATAAACCGTTGGGCCTCCGGTATCTATCAGGAGGGTGTATTGTAATAAAAGCCTATTTCGTCTTCTGTCTGTATGAATTTTCTGACAATTCGGCATGTATTTAAAACTAGATGGTGCCCTCGAGTAGCCTACAGTGCTAAACAAATTTTCATAGTTTTATTGGATCTCCATACAAAATTTCTTACCCCGTTGCACCCCCTTTGAGATTCATTTTTGTTACAAAAAATAGCCTATGCTCTTCTCCTTTTTTATTTTTTTTTGACAGGGGAAATGCTTTATGCATACCTTCGAGTCTGGGAAGGGTCGAGGGTTATGTGGGACTGACCCTCCGATGGAGGGCATACCAACTAAAAACCCCCAGGTATACCCTCTTGGCCGGATGTTGTGGGCGCTGTGGGATCCCGCAAATTTACCGCTACGACGCCTCCGACCACTTTGGCTTCTGTCAAAGTTCCCGCGCTAAAGAGTGGAGGGGATGTTTGAACCCCCCAGAAGCCAATGCCCTTCTCCTAGGTCCCATCCATCTCCATATCAAAATTCATCAAAATTGGTTCTGCGGCTTAGGCGGAACTTACTTTTGGATAATAATATAGTCTTTTGTAAGAAAATGTATACGGTTATTATTATTATAAAAGTACAGTTACGACATTTCACAGTTAACCTTGATGTGGTGTTGGTTTTTTATAATGTTATGTAAAAAAAGGTATGAATTGGTATCGGTTTGCGTAACTCAAATTTAATTCAAGTTACTCCATTTGTTTCGGATTTGTTTCGGAATCAATATGAATTGGACAGAATTTCATTCAAATGTGGAGTTCTCCTAAATTTGCGCATTATATAGAGTACACACGGCCACTTTTAGCAGCGATGCAAATGCGCGTTCGTGAATCGCGCGATTGCATCGCTACACTTGCGACTTATAGGCGATTCCATCGCTACACTTGTGACTTATGGGCGATTGAATCGCTACACTTGCGCCTTATAGGCGATTGTATCGCTACACTTACGACTTATATTCGATTGCATCGCTACACTTGCGACTTATAGGCGATTGCATCGTTACACTTGCGACTTATAGGCGATTGCATCGATACAAACGCGCGATTGCATCGCTATGAATCACAAGTGCAGCGATGCAATCGCGTGTTTGTATTGATGCATCGCGTTTACATCGCGTTTGCATCGCTGCTAAAAGTGCCGTGTATAAACGCTCATACACGCATTTCGACTAATGTTATGGAAGTAGACCAAGGTTCGTTAACACTCAGGTCATGTCGTTTGAGTATGACAATTAGATTAGGTAGTCATAACACTATTAACGCCAAGTCTGCTTAGACTGGTCAGAGATAGCTTCTTATCCATGCCATAGTCATATTTATAATAATAATCGAAATAGTATCGATCTATGAAATATTGTATATCATCGGGGTAGTGCAATTACGCGTAACTAGCATTTGATCATGCGTCTCCATTCAGGTAATTTTAATAACCTAAAATTGTCGCCACAAAAATATTAGTTATAATTTTAATTAATGGCAATTATTACTACAATAGGGCTTGAGTTTCATGATAATCTGAAGATAACAGCCAATTCTTAATTTTTAATTTAGCTTCGCCAGCACTACCAATTGTTTCTTGTGTAGAGTATTCGATAATTGTCCATCGCCGCCGTGTGGAACGTATGTGATCGGCGGAAATTGTGAATGCGCTGGGAGCTGTTTCGCATGTTTTCCTCGAGCATTTGTAGATAATTAGTGGAGTAATTCGTTAGATGTTAGGATTTTTTTAAAAGCGGTCGCGCCATTGCGGTATCTAATTTGAAGCCGATCAAAAATATCTCTTTTTTTATCAAATAATTGTGCATTTGACGATGAGATCGATGATGTGACATGCACAACTAAATAATGCCTATTCAATCTCGCCTTGAAAATGCTTGTTATAGTGTTCGGGGAATAAGTCTGCAGGTAGCGAATTCTTCTCCCTATCCGTGTGCCATATAAATCTAGATACGTAACGTTTCGTGCGAATCCTTGGAATATCCTCAACAAAGGGGTGGACCTCCAGCCTTTGCCTAGCACCCTGATAATGGAAAGGGGAAAGCGGAATTAAATTACGAAATTGTATTGCATCGTCATAGCATGTCATTGGTTGTTATATTGAGTGAACCACGCCCGTGTTGGAAATTTTAGCAATTCATTTGGTCTGGAATTCCCTATAGGTGCTGTGCGTAACAATGACCGCATTTATTCTTAGAATAAATTTAAGAAAGATTTTCTAAATTGGCAACAAGCGTATAAAAAAGTGTAACGTATAAAGCGTCGTTTTCTCTTAGTTTTAAAGATTACAACGATTAAAAACACTAGAGGAGATTCGTGTGCAGCCATCCGAAAGACGTATAATTATATCTGAATTAGGTAGCTCACACAACTGATATGCTGAATTCTCATAGATTCAATTAACTATAATTTTGCTTCTGGCGTTGGTTTTCAGAAAATCGACAGGGGACTGTAATTGACGATCGCAACGGTCTAGTGGTTTGATTTTAGCCATGATTAGATTCCGGGTTCTAATACCGGTATTTTCAAATTAGGATAACTTTTTTAAATTGCTCCTGTTCAGGTACTCATAGCAGCTGTAGTAGCAGAAGATTCTTGTGAAAGAGTTCGTCCAAAGAAGTACTGCCACTTTATTTATTTCTGCCGCCAAGCGGTAATGTGAGCATTACTGGTTTTCAGTTTATTACAGGCACATGGAGCTTGTCAACTTATGTCTCAGGGTGATGACGGGCTTAGTGGCAGTGCCTTTCAGATCTTCGCGATTTAAAGCTCTGCAGCTGTCACGGATAGGTGTGTCGTTTACCGCCGGGCGCAAGACTTGTTTGTCCAAGCCGTGACGCAGTAAAAATCACATTACTGCTTGGCGGCAGAAATAGGTAAGGTGGCAATACAATTCTGGACGAAGTGTTTCACAAGGAGCTCTTTTGCTATAGAAATAGTGGTTTTTTTAAATTTCAATTTAAGTTTCATCTATAAGTACTATCAATCTTATAAAATGTAATGTAATGTAATGGAGTATAATGCAGTATAAGGTAATGCAATTTATAGGTAACCTTATCAGTAGTCTGAAATGACATTTATCAGCAAAAACCTTTGCTCGAATTTCATACATCGAAAGTAATTTTGGAGAAAAATGTTTTTTCTTTTAAATTTAACTTAACCTAACCTAACCGAACCTAATCGTGTCTTTGTGATACACATCCTGAAAGAACAACTGTTTCATTATAATTTGGTTTTCGGTGTAATGAAAATTCGAACAATCGTATTTCGGAAAAAAAAGGTCGTTTTGTGATAGGTTACCCCATTTATTCTACTTTTAAAATGTGGTCTCATAGTCAAATTATTTTACAAACAAACTAAAGAATGGATTCTCTATATTGTACAATAGTACAATCGACTCGAAAGGAGAAGGGTCTAAGTTCGACTGTATTTTTTTGTGTGTATGTTACACGATTATATTTTGAGAACCGATTTCGATAATTTTTTTTTTGTTGGAAAGTGTGTACCTGGTGGTGGTCCCATTTGAATTTGAAGATAATATTCCATCTCTAAGGGGGCAAACTAGAGGATAAATCCGGTTTTGCGCACTTTCAGGTAACCGATTTCAACAAAACTTGGCATATAAATGGCGAATTTTTGAGGTCGTTTTTTTTTTAATAAAAAAGTTACAATTATGTAATATATCGACACTGGAAAGGTAAAACGACTAACGTACATTTGGATAATATAAAATTAGAGGGATTTAAAGTATTTTACCGTTACCTTTACAGGCATCACAACTGACGCAGATGTCGCTTTTCGTTTAAATGCATTTGTTGAGATTTGTTTCTTGTGAAATAACTCCATTAGTTTTGTTATGATTATGAATATAGTAATTGTATTCATATTTTTTTTCGAAAAAAGAATACTTTAAATCGCTTTCCTGTAATATTTTGCAAATGCACGTTAGGCGTTTTTACATTTTCAGTGTCGATGTGTCCCGTACAACACACCTTTCATTTCTACGAGTCATGATTTCGACAAGGTCGTTGTAAAGGCCACCTGTCTTTCTCCGAACTTATTATTACAACTCGGATACGTATCTAGAACAGATATTATTATATTCTATTGTAAGTTTAATGGAGTTTCTAACTTTCATAAATGAGGTCATGCGCACACGTACTGCAAATTATATAATGAACGAGAAATGTGGTCATTGGTTCAGTGAATCAATCCATATAGGTTTTATCTGGAAGTTGTCGCTATTGTTCGCGATTTTATCAACTGATGGGCGCTATATTTTTAACCGACTCCAAAAAAGGAGGAGGTTTTCAATTATTCTGTATTTTTTTGGTATGCATATTATGCGATTACACGGGTATTTGTGAAAAGATTTTGATGATTCTTTTTTGTTGGAAAGAGGGTACCTAAAATAATAATCGCCATGTCAGTCACTCGATAAGTTAATATGACACTAATTGAATAAATCTAAGTATTTAGATAGTTTTAATAATTTAATGTTTTTGATATTGTTTTTTTTAATTATTACATTTTTTTTATTGTACACGTAAGCCCGTTATTACAATTATTTTGTCCTGTATTTAGGTCTGCAGGAAGAAATTTCTGTTAGAAATAAGCAGTACCTTTTGTTTGTGTTTTCCTTTTATTTAATGTAATTTTGTTTTTACTTTCTGTACAATAAACAATTAAATAAATAAATAAATAATTTGAGACAAAAATTATGACACTCAATAATTTGAACCAGAAACTAAAATAGCAATGTTGTGTGGCTGTATCGTAGAAGAAATTCAATATTTTACTATTCTGCAACGTTGCAAGTCACAAAAACGAGTTGGAGATTTAGCATATGGACAAAAAAGATTCCTAAGCTTTGATTTTGTTCCCAATGAAACTCTCTCTTAAAGACATTGACTTACATTAAAGATAAATTTTTACATAGACTGAATAAGTTTATTTCATTTGCCATTCTCTATAGTTTTGTATTTGTGGTAACACTGTGTTCTGTCATGGCGATTTTTGTATTCATAAATAGAAAAATCTCAATTTTTAATTAAATTTAAAAGCCTATTTCTGCCGCCAAGCAGTAATGTCAGCATTACTGTGTTCTGGTTTTGAAGGGTAAGGTTGCTGGTGAAATTACAGGCACTTGTCAACTTTTGTCTCAGGGTGACGGGCGCAAGGGAAGTGCCCCTAAGAACTTTGCAATTTAAAGCTCTGAGTGGCACTGTAGCCACTGTAGTGTTATGGACAGGCGTGTAGCTTACCATCAGGCGCACGACTTGTTCGTCCGGTCAGATGATGTTATAAAAAAAATTAAATAAATAAAAATGTCATGCAAGTTGGCTCTACTGGCGATAGCATGACCGTTGCGCATTGTAATGATAACGGTTCCGCGTAGTCCATAATCACAAAAGAAAAGACTGTACTCTCGCGAGTTTTGTCTATTTGTACTCGTGCTAAATATGTACTTCAGCGAAGCTTCCTTGGCATGTAGATAGTAACACACGGAATTACTCGACAGCTCATCACCGGTATGCAAAACATTAGAAACTTGTAAAAATTACCTACGATTATTATCATTAAAAATGCAATCTTGGCGTGATAAAGCCGCAACTGCAAAATGATACCTTTTCAAGAGATACGTTTAAAGATTTTACGAACGAAATTAGTTGTAAACGTTTTATGCTTAAATAGGAGAGTTATAAAATGTCACATATACATAATTTGTTTCACATAATTCGTAATGATTTTTATGACTTTCACGTGATAAAAGCATTTCTAACTTAATATTATGATCACATGTGACTTTATTATTATATATTATAATTTATTTGTTGGTTATATAGCAAGCTACAAAAGGCAACATATTATTAAGAAACTCAAAATGTAATATACTTTCAACTTAAAATTAAGTGCGTGTTTAATAAAAACTGTAACTACAAAAACCCGATTATCTTTTCCTTTTTCTGGCTTTATTATACCAAACGTACGTATCCTACAGATCATGACGAAACAAAGACTTTGAATTTCAAACTGTTGTACGAGTATATTAAGTCTCAGAGACCAACCAATTATTATTATTGTATTATATTAAAAGATTAAGTTTAAAGAAAAAAAGTGTAATTTTTTTTATTGTATTTTGAACAAATAATAATTAAAACATTTGCTCGTAATTGTACAGATTAAAAAAAAGAATAAATAATATTTTTGCGCGAAATGTGCAAATGTTTCTGAAGAAAAGTAAGTAAGAATTCCGCCCTTTAAACTTTCAAATGCAAGAGGAGCAGACAGGGAGTGCCAACATTACGTCGACAGTAAATTGTTACACGAGTTACATGCTGCCGGTGCATTACCATGTCAACAGCATAAATAATGTATGTAAATGGTAGTGTTGTGAACAAATTAGCATGCGAATTATTTTCTGCAATGGTATTTGTATACAAATTCACTGTTTGCACTATACATAAGGAATTACGAATGTGTACAGACAATTATGTCAAAGTAGGAAAATTATCACTTTTTTATATAAAATAATTAACCTCAAAAATTTGTGGAATTATATCTATGCCAAGTTTTATTGAAATTCGTAACTGAAAGTGGATGAAATCCAATGAACCGGATTCTTCCCCTAATGTACCACCCTTAGAGGTGTTATATTTTGTACCACTAAATGATACCTCATTTCCAACAAAAAAGAATCATCGAAATCGGTTCACAGTCGGATTGAGAACGTCCTCCTTTTCAAAGTCGCTATTAATTAATATTTTTATTAATTCTGCAGAAGTCGCGTATACACTTCTCGTGATATTACAATTTTGTATAGTATGTACAAGGTATTTTCTTAATATCTCTCGGTAATCTTCGTGTTTGGTTTCGGCTATCGTCGGATGGATTTCTATCAGTTGCCCCTCTATAATAATAATTCTCTTTGCAGTATGTGCATCATAGAATAGTAGCTACTATTCTTTATTTTGCCTATATTTTTAGTTAACTTGCGTTCAATATTTGAATATAAGAAAGTTCTATAAGACCTTAATTCCATTATATACCGGTAGATGGCGTTAGGCATTTCTTAACTAAAAAAAGTATAAAAAAAAGAAAAAGTACTTTTTAAGTTACCTACTTGTGGAATCTGTAGCATCTGCATTCCCTTTAAACATCATTGTGCGAAGCATGTTTCATTCAAAGATATGATTTATGACATTGACATAAAATCACGCTTGAACAATGACGTCATATATTCTTTAAGTATGGCAGTAGGCGTGTTTCTTCCCAATATGTACGCAGTCTCACCACACAGAAGCGTACCGCGAATCGACTCACGCGCAGCTTTTGAAGGTGATTCTCCATGTATGGTCCATGACGTAAGCGCGTGGGAGTACTGGTTTCTATATTTGAATAATGTCTATGTTGAAGTGCAAGAAGGTAGATAGTTTGTTTGTTTAGTGTTTGAAATAATTTTTCAAGTTATTAGGCATCAATTTAGTTAGTTGGAATCATTTTGAAGGGTAAGGTTGCTGGAGAAATTGCAATCACAGGGGACTTGTGAACTTATGTCTCGGGGTTGCCAGGCGCAGTGGTACTGCAACTGTTAAGGACAGGCGTGTAGCTTACCATCAGGCGCACGACTTGTTCATACCGTCACTTAAAATTATAAAAAAGAAACGTTCATGACGTGGAATGTTGATTCCCCAACCCTTACGGTTCGTAGATAAGCTAGGGAAGCTTTTCCAACCAGTCTATCTCGAAAATGCTCCGGCGTGGTCAACTATAGGGCAAAGTACCTTGGAATGAATTTATGGGCCTAAAAATATAACGCCTTTGAGTATTTTCTATTATATTTTATTTTAATTTTTATTGCAGTGGCATACTTTTGTATATTATTGATGACGATCCTTGATGGAGAATGATATTTGGTATATAATTTAATGACAACAATATTATTATTAATGAATTGTTAATTTTCTAATTATTGTGTAATTTTCTTATAATTTTCATTTTTGTTTGACGATCTCAATATAATTTCTTATACTTTGACATGTAGTGCAAAATATACTGTAACATTATATTTCAGAAATAAATGCATCTGAATCTGTGCCGAGATCGTTCCCCGACTTCTTCAGCAAACTTAGGAGCACCCACGACCTGCAAAATGGGCGTTTGGACGTCGACTTGCGGCCGTCAGCCCGTCACACCATACATACATGTGGAGTTATGGACGATATGTATCACGCACAGAACAATTAATATAATAAATTGCTTAGTGGGCATTTTCATTATCGTTTAAATCCATCCGCCATTCCGTGAAAAACTTTTGTTCGTCTAAAATATCTGAAAAAAAAAGTCTACAGTACTGGATATATAGATCCCCACACTAATAAGCACTATTACCTAAGTTTTTAGGTCACATTTCGCAAATCAGAAGTGCGAGATGAGTCAAACGCTACAGCATATAAATAAACCTCATTCGATCTGTTACATCTGCGAAATAAGTTTGTTATTGCCTGCGACTGCAAGACGGCGCCATGATAAAGACAAAGAATCTTTAAAGAAATCGTCATATTGATTAAACTCTATTGCTCATCAGTAATTCATATTCCCTGTCTACCGACATGAGAGATAGAGAATTCCGGGGAGACTACAGGCTCCCCGGTAAGATCAGGGTACAGCGGGCGTACGGGCCAAGCCCTCCGCCAGTGTAACGCCTTCACGATCGTCTCTCGTTCACCCGGACTTGGGCATGGACTCGCTGGCGTGTGTGGTTAGCTGCAGGTATGAACACGTTCGTACGCGCAGCTAGCGCGTCTTAGTAGCGATCTAAACGAAGGCATAATGGCGAGGAGACGCATGGGACACGTGAGTTGCCCTTTAAGTCGTTAGCTGTGTCCGGACATTGTCGCAGAACACTGCTACCGACAACCTCCGGACCCTCCAGCACGTAGGAATTTGGGAACTGGAGAGACGCCGTTTTTCAGCGACAGGAAGTGAGCGTGCCTCACGGCTCCGCCAGCAAAGAGGAATTTGGTAGTCAGCTTAGAGTCGACGACTCGGCGGTGGAAACTGTTAGAGCGCGACGGGAAGTGTGCGTGCCTACAGCTCCGGTACCTATCTGGAAAATAGGGAGGGTGCTGTACGTGCACCCGCGGGCGGCTCACCCGAGGCACTAGTCTCTCGAGAACAGGATAAAGTCAAGTGACAGAGGTCTGTGACAACACTACACTGGCTGATCTGGGGTCAGAATCTGAACTTATAAGGTTCCTGTGCGCGCACAGGTTATAATGTCCTTCTCGTATACCCTAAGGGTCGGTAGGTAGGATCACTAGGCTCATGGAGCTCATTCGTAAGAGAGATACACCTGAGAAGACTGAGCATGAAACTCCAGGGGTTGCTCTTTGTAAATAAACATTTGTACACATTTATAAATTAACGATGATTGTTGTCTACAACGTACGCAGAAGCTGTATAATAATAGCCCTTAGCATAAAGTTTTAGTTTCACTATAGTTTTAAATTTCGTGAATGGCAAATTTAGAATATCAACCTGTATGTTATTAAATAGGCAATTGCTCTTTAAATGAATTCGTGAATTTTGGAAGACAACTATCAAGAACGAACAATTTATTTTTATTCCTCGTATTAATGTTATGTCCATCACTATTATATCATTAAAAAAACACTATTTTTCATTACATAAAGTAGATGTTATTTTTTTAAAACAAGAAGAGCTAAACGGGTTACTAACCATGGATTTTTGGCATCCAAGTACGCTGAAGCTGTTCAATAACCTTTAGTATAAATTTTTTGTTTTCTGTATAAGTAATTCAGCGTTAAACAGTAACTTGTTAGATAACAAGTTATTGTAGGTTGCATAAAAATAACCTAAATAGCACTTAGTACACCAATCGAAAATACATTCTACAAGCAAAGAGATGACACACTTAAGTCTGTAAAGCTCTAGTGGCCTCGATAGCTCTTAAGCAGCATTATGTAAGCTTCCGAAAGGTGAAATATGATGAGCAATCATTTAATTATTTAATAATGTAACGATATTAATGATTGTGATGACTAATGATGTATGCTTAATTTGATGATTTTTGAGTTGCGGAACTAAGGAAGATCCTTACTTTTATTAACCGACTTCAAAAAAAGGAAGAGGTTCTCAATTCGACTGTATGTTTTTTTTTATGTATGTTACGCGATAACTCCGCCATTTGTGACCCGATTTTGATGAGTCTTTTTTTGTTGGAAAGAGGGTACCTCCATAGTGGTCCCATTTAATTTTGAAGAAAATCATCCACCTCTAAGGGTGGATGTTACAAATAGCGCCTAAATTTTATTATAAGGAGCAATTTTTTACAACGATTTTTATTATCTCCTAGTCCCCTAGTCAAGTTCCCTATAGTGGCGAACTAGGGGATGAATCCGGGTTTGCGCACCTTCCTGTAACCGATTTCAATAAAACTTGGCAAGTAGATGTCATTCCACGTACTTTTGAGGTCGGTGTTTTTAGTACTCTGTACTGAGATTATTATTACTTTTAGATTATCAAGTGATGTTGAGGGACACGCCTGTTCATAACAGTTGCAGTTCCATTTAAAGCATTCATTGTAAAGATATGAGGGGCAATGCCAGTGCATTCGCCACAGTGAGATTATAAAATTGACCAGTCCCATACGCATATAGCTTGAGAAAAGGCAAGCACGCTCACCTTTCAAAACTGGAACGCATTAATGCTCGGATTACTGTTTAGCGGCAGAAATAGGTAAGGCGGCAGTGTTTTCTTGGACGAAGTTATAGTGGAAGCACAGCGCCTTGTGAAAGAGTTGAGACATGTAAGGTGGCAGTACTTTCCTGGACAAACTGTTCCACAAGGAGTTCTACCGGTAAATAAATAATTTATAATTATAAATATGATTCGATATCTGTGTGGGTGTATGTTAATAGAAATAATACGGAACATATCGCCTTGTAGCCTAATAAACTTTTTAATAGTGTATGACTCAATTCTTGGCATTTCAAAACCAGTTTTAATTCTTGTATCAACAAAACTTTATCTCTCGCAGCTATATAAACATTATTTTAGGGAAAATAAATATTTGATAGGGCAACATAGTGAGTAAATAAAAAGAATAAAGGAATGAAGGACAGGTTTTCAAACAAAGATAAAAGATAGAACAAAAACTTGAGACAATTATCTTTCTTTGTTCTAATATAAAGGTGCTAGGGTTGGTTTTTAACATATATATTGATTTTTATATGAATTATAATGATTGGTTGATGCAATAAAGGTCGGTTCAAACTGCCTAATATACAGGGTGTCCCACGGCTACACGGAGGGAAAGTACCTTACAAACCGTAGATTGAAAATTTTTCTGCAAGAAGACTTCACTTTGATTTTAAAAGCAATTCGAACTGTGTTCAAAGATTTTAAAATAATCGCCTTGCAGAATCGGGAATCGAACCCACCTAATGTGAAAAAGAACACCGTAATTTTACTACAGAGCTTCAATCATAAGCATGGTTTTCTTCTAAATAACATAAATCGGTCCTCGGTCTGATCGGATCTGTGTGAAATTTTCTCCGCCTGCTGTTATTTTTAACCGATTTAAAAAAAGGAGAAGGTTCTCAATTCGACTGTAGCTTTTTTCCAGATCTCCAACCCCCTCTAATCGGTTTTTTAATATCTTATTTAGTTTCAGTTTTATTGTTAAGGCCAGGTATTTCAACGCGAACCTAGATTTTAGGAGAACAGGTTGAGGGGTCGCCTCACGCGTCCCGCAGTCCGCGTGCTCTTATATTATATATTGATATGAAATATAATTGTAACTTTCTTATGAACAAAAACCGACTTAAAAAGTTCGTGGAATTACACATATTTGCAAGTTATATTGAAATCGGTTGCCCATAAGTGCGCGAAACCGGATTCATCCCCTAGTTTGCCACCCTTAGAGGTGCAATATTTTCTTCAAACTTAAATGTGACCAATACTGGGGTACGCTCTTTCCAACAAAAACGAATAATCGAAACCGGTTCACAAATCTAAAGAGTCATAACAAAAAAATACACAGAGAATACTTCCTTTTTTGAGGTTGGTTAAAAAGCAGTTACTTTTAAACAAAGTAAACGTTAAGACTTTTGTGGTTATTCACAAGTAATACCGTTGTAACTATTCAAAAATTATAAGTTCTTTGTCGATCATAGCGCCGACAGCGCGAACGGCAACATTAAACAATGACACCACTAAAATATATAACTTGATCACGGATAGCTTCAATATCGTCACGACATTTGGTCGTCAGGTCGTGACGTAATAACGGTGCTAAACGTTACTCAAGACGGTAACTTTTTGGTGAATATTGACTTTGGAGGTTTTTTTTTGGAAGTCGATTACTTGAAGGTTTTGTGGATTTAAACTATTAGTTAGGTAATGATTTTTTTATGATACTACTAAAGTGACGGCACGAACAAGTCGTACGCCTGGTGGTATGCGAAACTTCTGTTCATAATACCGCTCTTGCAGTCATAGTCAAAACCTTGAGGCTGCCATTGATAACTGCTGGAGTCAGTTGGTATCAACTGCTCAACAAGTCACAATTTCTATTTCATTCAAACCAGTAGCAACTTGGATTTCGAGGAAGAAGCACCACTACTGCTACTTTCGCTCAGACGACGACGGCGGCGGCGTAGAATTTGCTGCTGCGAAAATGCGCGCCTGACGTGGAATGAAGACCGCAGGCAGAAGTAATTGCCCGAGAGCAGTCGACAGCTCGAGCAGTCAGCGTATGCCTGGCGATTGCTTGACTGCACGATGAAATTTCACCGCGCTGCAAAGCGCCCGAAGCAGTCGTCTTTTGAGTTTTAAATTAATTTAAGCAGCAGTAGAGCTTCTTGTGAACAAGTTCGTACAGTTAAATACTGGAACCTTACCAATTTCTGGTGCCAAGCAGTAATGTTAGCATCACAGTGTTCCAGTTTTGAAGGGTAAGAGTGCTGGTGAAATTACACGCACAAGGGACTTGTCAACTTCTGTCTCAGGGTGTCAGGCGCAGTAGCAGTGCCTCACAGATCTTTGCGATTTAAAGCTCTGAGTGGCATTGCACCTGTTAGGGACAGGCTAGTAGCTTACCATCAGGCGCACGACTTGTTCGGCCCGTCACATGATATTATAAAAAAAATGCAAACCGGCGAAAAGTCAAATGGTAAACCTGAAGGAAAATAACCGCTTGTGACTGGCAGTCTTTATCTAGAACTTCTTCTTTTGTGGAATACAGAGTATTTGTACTTGAATTGCCTGACGTTACAACAATGCGCCAGCGCAGTACTAGTCCCAATGAATAAAAAACGTAGATTTTTTTATCTACTCAAGAACACAGATCAACAATATAAATATCTCGATTGTTTTTACTTTCATATCCAAACTGTAACCAACCAAGGTTGACCTTTGAGTAATGTCAACAGCAAATTTACGCTTTGGCATTTGGATAGTCATATTGTATATGGCATAGAGCTGAATTTAAATCTTAAATGAAACTAAGCGTTCTCTCGACTTTACCATGGGGCGTTTACGAGTCAGTCTTTACGACAGTCATGCATTCTATTCTACCGTCATTCAGCATTACGCCTACAGCATGCGTATAACGAGTCATATGCACTTGTGTGGCCTTTTGTTTGGGGTAGAGACTGTGTGTTATTTTTAGCTTAGGCAATGTTGGAACTGGATTTCCTTCTTTATTTGCCATTTCGTATTTCGAACTGAATGCTTTTGATACTTAGTAGATTTTTTAAATGATACTAAGTAAAGCTTCCACAAGGAGCTATACTTCTGCTTATAAGCACCACTCATAAGCTTATATAAACATCACTGTCATAACAAACTCAGAACCACCTTGTAGAAGTTGGATGTAATTTATAGTCATTTCTATTTTGGATCATTCCTTATCGGCGTTTGATTGGGTGGTTCAAGCCAACTAACAGAATGAATGGCTAATTAACTAAACTAATTATTTATTTATAAGTCTTTACATTGGCCAATCGTTAATCCTGATTGGAGAAATCGGGGCTTACGTAAGATGTGACAGACAGAATGTTCACACTTAACCAACTTTCTGTTTTTAAACTCTTTTTGGATTATTCTGTGTATATGTGTATGGATTGCCATGTATCTCAAACTAAGGCCTAGACCCAGCAGTGGGTGTAGTCGGACTGTTGATGGGTGTATCGGAATGATGATGAATTTATGCGTGTCACAGCTGGACATGGGTTTATCTCTTCGGGTTTACCTAGAGTTCGGAACTACTCACGTCTTCATGAACATTCTGAAAATCAGAGCTGGGAATGAATTGAGTTTTCCAGCAAACACTGAATAGTGAACAGTAGAGCTCCCTGTGAAAGAGTTCGTCCAGGAAAGTACTGGTACCTTACTTATTTTTGCCGCCAAGCAGTTATGTGAGCGTTACTGCGTTTCAATTTAGAAGAGTAAGGGTGTTGGCGAAATTACAGGCACATGGGACTTGTCAACTTATGTCTCAGGGTGATGGGTGCAGTGGCAGTCCCTCTAAGATTTTTACAATTTAAAGCTGTCAATGGCACTGCATTTACATCGGGTCGTCTGCCGATACAGTCGACTCACCATTTACACCGAATCGTTAACTACAGCCTTGTGGAAGGCGACGAACCCAGTCGCTTCGCTCTACTTCGACTGGAAAAAAACCGTCGTCAGACGACTTACTATATACACGGGGCGGCTTGTCGCCTTGCGGCGGACAAGCGAAAGTCGTCTGACTACGTGGTGTAAATGCGCCATTATGGACAGGCGTGTCGCTTATCACCAGGCGCACGACTTGTTTGTCCCGTCACTTGATATTGTAAAAAAATATATAAGTTAGCATTGGTTATAAAATTGACTGTTTAGACGAGGTTGAAGAAAACTCACACTCACAATTCAACATAGCCTCGTACTAGGAAAACACATAAACAACCACAAAGTTACACCCAAACTCACGAGAGAAATAATTTTAGGCCATACAAATATTTCTCCCGGCCCAGGAATGGAACATGAGACCTTTGCGTGGTAGTCCGGCATGGCATGGTGATCGTTCGGTCACAGAGGCAGTAAAATTAGATTTTTAAATTAGATGGATCGAGGCTACCCAGAAGATGTCTATTTGTCCTATTGTTCTTTTCTTTATTTATTTAATAAGGTTTTTATATGTTTTGAAACGTGGGTTAACATTTCAAAACCGATAAAAACCTTATTATATAGGGGCGATACCAAAATATTATAGTCCAGGTGTAGCCAACCTAAGTGTGTTAGTCGAAACGTGATAAAAATTGTCTTTGGAAATTTAAAATAGTTCTAATTGAGATTTTTTTGTCAATTAACTCCAATAGTTTTGTTATCATTATTAATACACATAGAAAAATGCGATGGGACTTGAAACCATAACCATGCTGCACCGTAGCGCTGCTCAAACCAACTGAGCTACAGGTCAAGTTATCAAGTTGTCGAAATTCTCCTGTTTTTGTTATAGATCTTTGTACGGGATTTTTCGTCATTCAGCGCCACTAGTGACATCTAGTGTGAGTTCTAATACTTCAGAAACTTTAGCGGGTGTGTGTCCAACAGCTTACGAAAGTTTTATCGCAATGGAATGATTACTGATGGAACGCCGAATGTTCATTTATGTGCTTCTAGTCTCCTTGGTTAAGGAAGTGGTCAAGAGTCCTTAAGCCCGGAATTATCAAAACATCAATAACAACGGAGTCAGATGCGGATTTAGGCTGTGTGCTCCGTTTCCTGACAGCGAAAATTAAGGAGGATGATGGAAAGTATTTGATCTCAAAATTTGAGGTCTAACGTCCTCCGTGGCCGAATAGTTACCATGCCGGACCTGGACAATGGCTGCCACGCAGAGGCCTCAGGTTCGATTCGTATGGCCTACATATATTTCTCTCGTGAGTTTGGGTGTAATCTGTGGTTGTCTATATGTGCGTCCATGACACCCGCGACACAGGGTTTCCCTAGTGCGGGGCAATGTTGAGTGTGTGCGTTATTATTATTACTATTAATCTAGAAAACAAACACTTACATTATCAGTAGACATAGTATTGCAGCCTCTCAGAGGTACAGTGTACTGAAGGTCACCTCTCGCAGAGATATACTCTCGAAGACAGGACGAATTGCTCCCGAGACCAGCTGGGTATACGATTCCGTTGAAAGTCTCGTATATGCTGTGGAGAGAACGAAAGAGAGAATAAGGCATTTCGTATGTCGTCATCATGTAGATAAATGTCTACAGTAAGATACAAAGAGTGTTATACAGTGGTTAAAACCACCAATTAGTAATTAATCCCGTCCTCGTTGCCATTTGAATAAGAAAACACTGTTTAACTGACTGCTTTCGTGGTCGAACGGTTACCATGCTGGTCTACCAAGCAGAGGACAGACAAACAAATGGATATGATTGTAAACAAATATTTGTTTACATTTTTGCACGTTTGCACAGCCACTGCGCCCGTCACCCTGAGACATAAGTTGGCAAGTCCCATGTGCCTGTAATTTCACCAGCACCCTTCAAAACCAGAACGCAATACTGCTTGGCGGTAGAAATAGGTAAGGTGGCAGTACTTCCCTGGACAACCCCTTCACAAGGAGCTCTAAAGCTACAAAAATTTCATTTCATCTGTGGTGTTGTACATACATACGTACACTTGACACCCATTTTCCCATGTGTGGGTAGATGCCACAGCCTTCCTACTTGTTATGATTCTGACACTCGCACCTTGAAAACGACACCGTCACTAAACGACTCAATTTCAGAAATTTTAATGACCATTTCCCATTAGTTGACTTTTTCGTTTAATGACAGTATGGATTTCAACGTGTGACATATTATCGTTCACCTCACCAAAATGTACAAGTTATAAAAAAAAAAGGATTTTTGATTTCATATTTTTACCTATTCTCATGATCAGGATGTGCGTGCGCAAGCGAGATAGTGACATGCATGCTGTCTTTTTCGCACGCGACTGAGAGGGTGTCCAGTGGCGCCAGGGCACCAGGCCATGGTGTTGTGTCGGGCTCAGCGGTTGCTATGGTTATTGTTGATAGTTCTGGAAAAAAATAAGACAATTTAGGCCGTTACAAAATTTGTTTGGTGGTTTACAAAATATGTATAAAATTTATAAAACCAATTCGTCGGGCATAGTGTAATTACGCCTAATTAGCATTGGATACAGAGTTTTCATTTCGGTAATTTAATGGTCTTAGCAAATCCGTGTAAATGACGTCGCATTAAAATTAACGTGATTTATGGGAATCTATTGTTATCAGTCCGTAAATAACATAATTAATGCTTTCTGTGCAAAAGTGAAAGTTGTAGCCATTGTAGTAACAAACATTAAATCCCAATCCTGTAAAATTTGGTCTAGTGCAATACGCGTCTTGCACCAATCCCCGACGAATTGCGCAAATCAGAAATTACACCCACACTCACGCGAGAAATAAATGTAGGCCATACAAATATATCTCCCGGCTTGGGAATCGAACCCGGGACCTCTGTGACCAGCAAACAAACCGTTCGGTCACTGAGGCAGCCCATATCTTTCTCCGTTAGTTTTGATTGAAGTGACCCTTCTTACTGACTCTTCGAGTATACGAGGATTATAACCTGTGTGCGCACAGGAATCTTATAAGTTCAGGTTTTGACCTCAGATCAGCCAGTGTACAGGGTTGGTACAGATCTCTGTCACTTGACTTCATCCAGTTTTCAAATTCAAATTCAAATTCAAATTCAAATTCATTTATTTTTCAGACAACTTAGTCCATATTTGTTAGTAACAATAATCTTATGTGCTAAGTTAGTAGAGACAAAGAGGACAAAACAATTATCAAATAGATTCTGAGATAGAAGTTTTCGAGAGGCTGCCTTCCCTATTTTCCAGATAGGTACCGGAGCTGTAGGCACGCTCACTTCCCGTTGGGCCTTGCACATCTAGCGGTTGCCACCGCTAAACGGTCGATTCTAAGTCCACTACTAAATTCACGCGCATTTCCCCACACTGAAAAACGGCGTTTCTCCAGTTCCCAAATTCCTACGGGCTGGAGGGACCGGAGGATGTCGGTAGCAGTGTTCTGCGACAATGTCCGGATACAGCTAACGACTTAAAGGGCAACTCACATGGCCCGCGCGTCTCCTCGCCATCATACCCTCGTCTAGACCGCTACTAAGACGTGCTAGCTGCGCGCGTGATGAACGCCCCGGCCACATACTATTGGGGCAGATGAACGTGTACCTGCAGCTAACCACACACCCCGGCGAGTCCATACCCAAGTCCGGGTCCACCAGAGACGGCCGTGAAGGCGTATCACTGGCGGAGGGCTCGGCCTGGACGCCCGCTGTACCCTGACCTTGCCATCGAGCCCGTAGTCTCTCCGGAATACCCTATTTCTCGGGTCGGTAGATACGGCTACAGGGGCAGTCAAAATTCAGATTCCTTAGCATATAATAAACTTAATATTATCCAATTTTTAACTTTTATCAGAATACCAAACGTACAGAATGCTGCCATTGACTCTCTATCGACCTGCTGAGATGATTCAAAATTAGGACACATGGGATCCAAATCGCAGTAAGTAATGCAAGTGTGCCTTTCGTAAAGAGGGGCATTCGCCAGATTTGTACGCACCCTTAGGGAACGAGCAGTAGCTTAAAAAATGATTTTTTTAAGAGTACATTTATTTTATGGAATACATGATTTTGTAACTTTGATTATACGTTTCAGCATTTAAAACTACAGTTAAATTTGATAAGAAAAAGAAAGCGAACTACTTTGTCTCTATATAATTTATTTTATGAAAATTTTTATGACGGAAGCAGAAAGCATTACAAATTACAAGGTTGATAGTTGGAAAGTATGTTAAGAAGGAATTGTAACGGAAACTAAATGAAATCTGTTTTGACGTGTAAAATTATTTAGTTATTTAAACTCCACTGTAATTTATACAATTATAAGGCTAACATTTTTGTAAAAAGCAGTATTCATTTATTTATCGAAAATATTGTCATCGAACTTCGAAGTTATAGCGATCCTAACTCTTCTTTCTCTCTCTCTTCTCTTTCTCTTTATTGAAGTTTAGTAGCAGTAGAGCTCCTTGTCAAGAGTACGTCCAGGGAAGTACTGCACGTACGTGAAGTGCTGTACTTGACCTATTTCTGCCGCCAAGCAGTAATGTGACCGTTCCAGAAGCGGTAAGGGTGCTGGTGAAACTACATGCACATGGGAATTGACGGGCGCAATGGCAGTGTCCAGCGTATCGCTTACCACCAGGCGCACGACCTGTGCGTCTCGCCACTTATTATAAAAAAAACTATCATTATCTAGACAAGCAGCATTATCTTTTATCTTTACTGGCACTTTATAGAAACTACAGATTATGTCTTTAATACAATCTAGAATTTATTTATTACCAAGTAAATTTTGATACAAAGTCGTTTAGTCCTCGGAGGTTCATAGAATTTAGTGCGGATATTACAAACGCATTCTAAATGTGAATTCATATTCTTTTGTCCAATGACTGGCTGCTAAGGATGCGCAGGCGGCGGACAGCGAGCGATGACCCCGGTCAACCACCCAGGGCCGGTTTTAAGAAAAATACGGGTCTATATTTAGCACGACTGCGGGCTTATAACTGGGTTCTGTTGAGTAAACTGTCAAAATTTTTTTAGGAAATTTTACTATGAAACTTTCAAAAAGTGGCGATAGTTTTGGTTTCTTTTAATGTGATAGAATCAATTTAGAACAGACATATTACGATTATTAAGAGGTAGTATAGACTCGCAGGTCGAATTCAAATTTTTCCCCGTACTAATACGGTTCGTTTTGCTTAGGTCGAGCGAAATTATTATTTTTATTATTATTATTATTATTATTTTTTACTAATAAAATTAAAGCCGTTTGAAAAACATATATCGTATAGTATACGTGTTCTATTTAGTTCAGTTGATATAAAAAATTTGGGACAAATGGGATTTTTTTTCCCATTTGTCGCTAGTGGGAACAAAGCCAGTGGTGACAACTGGGAATAAGCGAGAAATTTTCTTCGACCCGATGGGAATTGAATCCACGACTATACTGCACCGAAGTATTGCTCTTACCGACTGAGCTACGGGTCAAGCTATCGAGTTGTCGAAATTCTCCTTAAGTGTTTTTGTTAAAGATCTTTCTACTAGATTTTTCGGCATTCTGCACCGCTAGTGACATCTAGTGAGAGATTTTAGAACCTTCTTCACCACAGCCAGAAGCACCGAAGAGAACAGTTTATTCTACCGGGAATTGAACCTGGGATCTTCACATCTTGCGACATCGAGGTGGTAATTTTTATTATTCCTGAGTCAGAGAAATCAGTATAACTTATCATACGTATATTGGCACAACATTGTTCAAGGCATACAAAAACTAACCTTGAAGAACGTAAAGTGTTCTTTTGAATAGAACTGAAATTAATTTAAAAGCAATCGAAGTACCTGCAGATTAAAATTATCAATACATTCATGTTTTTTACCAGGTTCCCTGACACGGAAGAAAAAAACTATGGAAGTACCTTAAATCTCGTTTACTACCGATGTCGCCAAAGCGCACACAACCAAATTATTATTATTGTTATTAGCTTTATTCATCCCATACAACAGTACAGTTTACTTATATAACTTATTCAATTTCTATTTGTTAGTATGGTTAGTATTGTCTTAATTTACAGTTAGCAGTGTTATGTGCAAAGGCCGCTTTTAGCGGTGAAATCCTCCTCCATCTTCTTCCAACAGACTCTGTCTTGTGCCAGTCTTGGCCACAGCGTTCCTGCTACCTCTACGATATCATCACTCCATCTCTTTGATGGCCAGTCTCGTCTTCTTTTCTTATAAATCGGGTACCAGTTCGAGACTATCTGTGACCACCTTCTGTCTGTGACTCTATGAATATGACCACATCTCTTGCCATTGTGCTTTTTCACACAAACTAACGATAAACACTACGAAATATTGATAATGTTTAGTCATAATTTCTAATTTAAAAAGATGTAACAAATTCTGGATGTAATTTCAACTTTACCCAGTCGCCTTATCGTTGAATGTTCAATACCTTTATTGCAAGTAACGACGTTTTGATTTGCTATCAGTTTTGTACTCCGAAACAGCACAATAAGGCGATTTTCTGCGATTTTAGGAAATTTGCGCAATAAAAATGACACAACCATACCATACAAAGCGAAAACGGCGAACTGAGCTCACGTAGGTCTTTCGAGATCCAATTTTGGCACGCGTCTGGCGCTAACTAACCACATCTACTGTATTTATTGTTCTGTGGTCCCAGACCACTCCTGTATATCTGTTAGAAATTAGGCACTATTTAGTTCACTCACCTGTGCTAGGAGGTAATTGTTTACATCGCGCGGTCGACAGTACAGCCGCTGCTAGAAGAACGGCCCACATTTTTCAGTCTGTAACAAAAGAAATTTGAATTAGATATAATTGTTAAGATCGGACGTCAATGTCTAATAGTAATTTATTCCTTATGTTAGTTTTTTACACTTGAAAACTGCAAGAAACTCTAGGGATTGCTCTTTTCAAATAAAGTTAAATGCTATGGAATACACTTTGAATCATGATTGTGTGGAATATAGACTCTTGTTGTCTTTTCATATTTCTTTATGTGCTCTCTTCAATTGTATAATATGAATTCTCAATAAAAATAATTTTATGTAAGTTTTTTACTTAGGAATCTTATCGTAAAAACGTATACAGTACGCGTGATGGCTCATAAGGTCAACGTTGTTCACCTTCAAAAATTCATTTGTCTGTCTGGCCGTGTGAGAACTGGCAATATCGAGAGCACAGCTTTTTCACACCCAAATGTTTGTGTAGTATTGATTGTATTTGACTCATGCCTATGCCTAAAGATGCCCTAATCTCATGGTATGTCACATGCCTGTCTGTTTTGATCATACGGTGCACAGCATCGATGATTTTATTGTTCGCAGCAGAGGACGGACGACCATCACGAAATTTGTCACTGAGATTCACACGACCGCGTTTGAATTCTGCAAACTAGCTATAAATAGATGTCTTGCATAGTGCTTTTTTTCTTGTCTTTAGAGAAATCTATGAATGTTTTTCTTCACTCGATTCACAAGCCTCACTAAACTTAATTTTAGTTTATTTAATTTTATTTATTTATTTATTAAGGTATACCAACAGCATAAATATAATATTATACAAAAAGGTTACATAATCAATAGAATTAGTCTTATATATATGCCTATTACTGGTACACACAACTTTGTCGAACTTAGTTAGTAGAACTAAACCAAAATTTTATAAAAATATATGGAAAACAAAACAATAAAATCATACCCTTTTTTTAAACAAAACAAAAACAAACCATACAAAAAACCCATACGGAATTACAAATTAGGATGTTGCTTCGAGTATTGTCAACAGTTTCGTTTTAAACATTTTTAACGTATCGTTGAAGATATCCAGCTCTGGTTGGTTTGCTGACATATAATTGTAATGGGAAGACATTCTCGAGAGTGGAAGATGAAAACCTAAATTAGTGCGGCATGGAGGAATATTAAATAGCTTAGTTATGCGTGATCTGGGATATTTGTATGGTACTGCGAGCTTTACGTTTTCAAGCAGAGCAGAGCATGATATCTCACCGTTCACTATTTTATAGAGAAATGACAAGTCAGCTTTAATTCTTCGATTATGCAATGAGGACAATTTAAAAAATAATAATCTCTGATTATAAGGACATCTGTGTGATATGTTGGGTGAAATTAAAGCTATATGTCTTGTAAAGATACGCTGAATGTTTTCTATGCGCTGAGAGGGGCCGGCGTATACTGGATACCATACTGTGGAGGCAAATTCAAGGTGAGATCGTACTAGACTATTATAGAGTACGATTTTCGTATGGATTTGTTTAAAATTACGTGTGTTTCGTCTAATAAATCCCAACATTCTTGCTGCTTTATTAATAATTTTATCGATATGTACAGAAAATTTTAGTTTGTTGTCTATTGTGACTCCTAAATCGCGGACTTCATTGACCTTAGCTAATGGTTCACCATTTAAATGATATGCAGATTCAACAGGTTTTAATTTTCTTGTGAACGAAATGTGGTAACATTTACTTGGATTAAGGATTACATGACATTACATTTACTTAGTTAGAATAGTTTATTGTTTTTCTAAGCATTTGAAAGAAATAGCGGTGCTATTTGATTTTAACACGTAGCAGTAGAGCTCATTGTTCATCCAGGAAAGTATAGTCATCATCTATTTCGCCCTTTTTTTATTATGCTCACGTTACCGCGTTAGGTGTTGTCAACTTGAGTCTCAGGGTGACGGGCGCAGTGGCAGTGCTCCTAAGATTGTTTCTTTAAATAAAGCTCTGAGTGACATTGCAACTGTTTTGGATAGGCACGTCGCTTTCCACTAGGCCCTCGACTTGGAGTCCCGTCACTTAGTACTATAAAAAAAGTCACTATTCTCGAAAAACAGCACTGTCTTATCTTTACAGACACTTTAAAGAAACTTGAGTTATAATACAATCTAGAGTTTATTTATTACCAAGTTAATTTTGATACAAAGTCATTTAGTCCTCGATGGTTAATAGAATTTAGTGCGAATTTTACAAGCGCATTTTAAATATCTTGCCAACTTTATCTCAGGGTGACGGGCACAGTGGCAGTGCCCATCAGGTCTTTGCGATTTAAATCTCTCGAATAACATGGCAATTGTATGAGCACAACTGCCTCTGTGGCCGAACGGTGGTTATCTTGCTGGTCTGCCGCCACGCAGAGCTCCCGGGTTCGATTCCCGGGCCGGGAGAAATATTTCTATTGCTTACATTTATTTCTTTCGTGAGTTTGGGTGTAATTTGTCTATGTGTGTCCATGGCACCAGCGACACTGGGTTTCTCTAATGCGGTGCTACGAAAGAAAATATTAGAAATGCATTTCCCAAATTCCCAAATTGTCCTACCAGGAATCGAACCCGGGACCACCGCATCCAGTGCCCATATTGCAAACCGTTAGGTCTCTGAGGTTGTAACTGATAAATTGACATTGAAAAGACGTTGGCGTAAATTTTCATACAGAAAAAGAAACCGATGTTCCACCAGGTTACCGCCGCTAGTTTTCATCCCCCTCGCTCTATTAAAATGTGCTGTAATTCTAGTAGCACTCATCCTTTGTGTAATGCCAAACAATCCTGTATTCAAATAGGCGTATGCCACTATTTCCTTCTCGTAGTATATGATGGAACTGTCCCTTTCACTGGCAAGCAAAAGTTAGCAAATATTACTCAACAGTTGTCTGGTTACCAGTAACACAGTTTATGTACCTACAGCCAATATATCTGTTATACAGCCTGATACAGCCACAAGCACAAATCTCGTTTGGTCTGAGTTGACCTCGATGTTTTAATAGTACAACCGTGATAGCTTGGTGATTTTTACAGTCAGCATCGGTGATAGAACTTAATAATAGATATGTAATTATCTTGTTCATCTCCTTTACGAACTCGAAGATCGCGTTTATTTCGTATGAATAAATCAAATTCAGAAACAAAATAATCTTTATTTCATAGGTAAGCATTATTATTACACTTGAAATCGTCACATTGGTTAAACTCTACCGCTCATTCGTAAGGCAGATTCCCCTGAGAAGAATGAGCAAGAAACTCTAGGAGTTGCTCTTTGTAAATAACATTTGTACACATTCAACATTTACAATATATTTTTTTTGTTTTCAAACATCGGAGATCGAGACAACCTCCATGAGCTAAACGGGTTACTACCACGGATTTTTGTCATCCAAGTACGCAGAAGTTGTATAATAACCTTTAGTATAAAGTATTTTTTTCACTATCCTTGTAAACCTCGTGAATAGCAAATTTTGTATATCAACACGATATCAACCGTAATCTTGTTATAGAAGCGTATACATTGCCCGTTAAATGAAATTGTGACTTTGTGAAGACGACTATCAAGAACAGCTAGTTTATTTTTATTCCTCGTATTAATGTTATGTCTGTCACTATATACAGAAATTACTATTCCTCTTACCATAAATTACTGTAACGCTAGTGCAAGAATGTTAATTTCCTTAAACTTATCTCTCAAAGACACTCAGGTGCCTAGATTGTAAATTGCCCTAACCGCACGTTTCTGCAGGACAAATCGCCCGTTTGCCAGAACAACGTGTTATTTATGTGTGTTAATGTGTTAGAGATAACACGTTGTTCTGGCAAGTGGGCGAAATATACTATTGACATCGGCGGCATTACGCCAAAGCAAAATGCCGTGTGTCATTAGACTGTGAAAGTGTCTGAAGTAAACCAATCCAGCGGTTTTGACGTCTGAAAGTTTCCGTATTTTTTTAATCGCGCACACTGCAGTGCTGAGCCGTTTTGATAACTTACTTATACGTTGACTCCATTGCAATTTAGCATCTGACATGATACCTGGAAAGACAACTGTATCCATAAGGTTCAGTTTTTCGTTTCTTAGTATAGTGTTTGTAACCGTCTCTCTAACATTGGGTAATGTAAATTTCAAACAATTTGTTTTTTTCTCATTAACGAGCAGGTTATTAACAGCAAACCAATCAACTATTTTTGATATAGCATTGTTCACATCGTCATAGGAACATTGGCGCTTTTTACCTTTAAATAATAAGGAAGTATCATCAGCAAATAATACTATCTACTATAATTCATAGGTACATACTTGTGTCACTTGTGAACATACGTCGAAAGTGCTTTTATTACATAAAAATATTTATTTGTTCAGTAATTTTTTCACATTGTTTTGGGTACAGTGACTTCTATATGTACATGCGACGCTCCGTACGAGTGATGTGGGTAAATAAATAATTACAAATGATATATACATAAGATAAATTGAGAAGGATATCGAAATAATTTAAATTAATTACATAATAAATGACATCTTTTTCTTCTTCTCCCTATCATTCGACGCTAGACGGGGTCGGCACAACATGTATTTTTCCACTCTCCTCTTTATTATTATAATATTTATATTTAAAATAATACGAATTACATGAAACAAATTCGGTAAACCGTCCTTCTCTTACTACACTGCTCCACCTTCTGGCTTTAAATATTCTTAAACATAAATATATAACACCAAATATTTATCAAACGCAGCTTGCAAACAAGAACAATCTTGTCAACTAATGGCGTTTAAACGTTACATCTTATGTTTATCATAAGCAAAATTAATGCATAAAAAAGGGTTAGTAAGAATCTCCGCTTACAAACAAAGCTATTTATTCTGACTGGGGAAGCTTCAACTGCGCTTATCTGCTTGGTATGGTAGCCCTATGGTCACTCATCTATTACAGTCTATTGCAATACTATAAAAAAATTACACACATAGTGTTAAGTAACATTTCAGAATGCACCTGTGTAAATCATTGGCAGTATAACAAATATTACCACATAAACCCCCATTTAGTACAGACACGATTATCTGCAAACACTTGTGCATATAGAGCGAGGTTTTGTTTTTATACCCAACGACTTATTTCGAAATACGTTTTTAGGTTTGTTTGTCGACCGATAACATGGTTAGGTCACTTAGTTTAAAGTGCGACTCGTGTTAACAGCAGTTACATATTTTTTACTAATGGCCTAGTTCTAACTTCTCACCGCTTGGTCGATCCCTCACAGGTATTTTATATAACTATGATCACTTTAAACGTAATGTATTATCACGTGTTGCTTTCTAATTTATTAGAGAAACGTATTACTAAGCTATCTACAAATGATATTAACTAGTTCGATCATGGTTTTGTTTACAAATATCACGTGGCGATGCACGACTATGTATACTAATACTAATCATTCGAATGGACAAATCATTCGCCTAAGTCGAATCCACGCATTATCATTCGACTCGAGTCGGATGATTACCGATTCCGAATACCCGGGTGCACGAGGCGAATGATTATTATGCCAGAATTAATCGGAACCATCCACCATGTGCATATTAATATATCCATGTCCCCGTCACATTTAGGCTATTTACTATACGTCAGAGAGGGCTAGGCAGAAATGCGCCATGGAATCTATGGATTAGTAATACTAATTAGTAATGAATGATCATTCACATCATTCGTATACGAAAATTAGTTGGTTACTAATTTGTCATTCGAATGACAAAATTAGTAATTACTAACGAGTCGAATATCGAAATCTTTCGCAGACTCGCATCTAATGTCACGTCAGCTTGACAGCACGAGCTGGGTAAGATTGCAGTGCGAGAAGTGGCGCGAGAGGCTGGAACAGCCGTGGATCACGCACTAGCGCGTCGTCGTCGGCGCGATTGAGCTGGTTGAGCCAGCGGAAGTGCGTCACCACATTCCGGCTGACACAGATACTGACCGGACACGGATGCTTCGGTGAGTCTCTGAATCGGATCGGACGCGAGTCTATGACGCAGTGCCACCGCTGTGGGAGCGGAACACTCTGGTTGCCCGGATTGCTGCTGTTGATTGGATGTTGGCAAATCAAGAATCCCGTGAAGCAGCGGTCTCCTTCTATGAAGCGGTGCTTCAGAAGGAGGTCGCCGAGAGTGATCGGGAGAGGACCGATCCCGCTCAGCGGCGGCGGGTGCTTCGTTGGCCAGTAAGTAAGTTTGGCAGCCGCGAGGAGGACGACTGGGCGGTGTGGCCCGCTTCGTCGTGAGAAGGGAGAAGACGTAGCTCCTCTCAGATGTTGAGGGGATTCCGATGCAATGATATCCACGGCCATTTACATAATTTAAACTACTTCCATGCTATTGATCAACGCCGTCAATTCATCTATATTTGACCTTTTTCAGAGTAACTAGCTGTATTATGGAGATTGGCAGTACCATAGGAGTACCATAAATTTTTACATTAGTTTTGATTGTAGTGACCCTCCTTACCGACCCTCAGGGTATATGAGAAGGGCACTATAACCTGTGCGCGCACAGGTACTGTACAAGTTCAGTTCTGATCCCAGATCAGCGTGTGTACAGGGTTACATACCTCTGTCACCTGACTTCATCCGGTTTTCAAGAGGCTAGTGCCTCGAGTGAGCCGCCCCGGGTTCACATACAGTACCATCCCTATTTACCAGATACGTACCGGAGCTGTAGGCACGCGCACTTGCCGTTGCTCATTGCACAACTAGCGGTTGCCACCGCTAAGTCGTCGACTCTAAAGTCCACTATGGAGATTAGCAGTCGTCTTAAGCTATTGGTCCGTGACAACAGTCAAGAGAATAAGTCATAATCATAAATAATGTAACGCGTGTCAATTTACAATGTGCGAAGCAACGGTGTTCTCCAGAGAATTACTTAACTGTTCACTTTCGATTTTTCTACAAAATACGTTACACAATTTAGTCACAACTGAACATTGGTCTCTATGGTGCTTGGAAAAGTTTATCCAGTGCCCGTTGGGGACTTTACACTTACAAAAGGTGTTCAAAAAAGTATCGCATCATTTTTTTTCCCGCTACCAATGAAACGCGGGAGACTTTCTTTTCCACAAGGCCAAAGCATCATAAAGGAGTAACACCAGAAGGCCCTTAGACGCCTGTGCGCAGCAAAAACTTGGCAGCACCATCATAATACGCACCTGCCTATTCTGTGCATTTGATTCACGCTTTCATCGCCAAATACAACGTTCCTATGGTAAGTCACTCGACTTAGCTCCATGTGACTTTTTTGTAAAATGCCGTTACAAGGGACCCCTAGGGGTTGAGTTAAGAGACGACATCATGCGGAATACGACGGAATGGTGGCTCACCATTCCAAAAACTGCATTCCATAAATGTTTCCAACAATGGTGGGAGCGCTGGAAGATGTGTGTGCATTTACCAAGGAGACTACTTTGAAGAAGATCAGTATTTCAGATTTCCAAATCAATAAAATGCATTTTTTTGCCAACAAAGTACAGGGTGGAAAAAATCAATGGGACATGAAGGGGAACTATCTTAAATGCTAACAATGCAAAAAAACACTCAGTATTTAATAAAAAGGACCAAGCTGTAATGCTCAGATTATCGCTTGGCGGCAGAAATAAGTAAGGTGGCAGCACTTCCCTGGACGAATCTTTTCACAGGGAGTTCTACTGCTACTAAAAAATTAAATTTAATAAGCATTAGATTTTATACAAATGTTTGAGATGGCTTTTAAATTGATAATGGATGTATCACCCATATATCTATGATAAAAATAGCTGACAATAGTTTTAGGTAAAATATTCAATAAGTTGGTTGAGTAGTATTACGTCAGCAAAATCATTTGGAACTTTCAGTATTTCATTCGGTTGTTTCCACATTTTTATTGCTAAAAGTTTTCGGTAATTTAGTAAATAACGCAGCAATATATTTTGAAATTACATTTATTTTTACCCGATATTAAAATAGTACATTATTGTTTCAATACTTGTTGACTTATCTTAAAAACAGTATGGTCAGGTGCTGTACGATTGACCACAGAAAATTGGCAAATTTTGTTATGCGGTCACTAATGACTACCATCATGTAGTCATGGTAAAGGTAATGATAATTTTAATGACTTTTTTATGAATATTACCTGAATGTGGAACAGCTACCAGTTTAAAAAAAAATGGGATAATCATGTTATATATGTAAACTTTTCTGTTTTGAAGCGAAATATGTCTATGAGAGAGAAGGTTGAATAAATTTACATTCTTCAAGAATCAAATCGATTTTAAGAAGACTTGTATTGTTTATAAAAAACATTGATAGATAGACATTAATACGAGGAATCACAATAAACTAGCTGTTCTTGACACTCGTTCTCACAAAATCATAAATTCATTTAAGGGGCTATGTATACGCTTCTATAATGGCGAATGCGCCGTGAACGCGCTGCATGTGTACTGCGCGCGCGCTGCATGCGTGTTACATGCGTGCTGTTAAATACATGTCAATATATGTGGCGCGTAACGCGCAAGCGGCGTGTGAACGTCAAGGTGGTAAATAGATATTATATGGTGTGCATGCTTCGTCCGTCTCGACCTCATTGTCACTTTCCAGTAGGTGAGATAGAGGTCAAATGTGCACTTATTTCAATCATAAAAGAGTTATTATTTTTGGAAACTTGTTAGGGTGCATACAGATCTAGCGAACGCGCAGCAAATTCGCCTATTTCCGAAAGACTCGAGAGCTTCACACGTGCAATACAGATTGCAACGTTGATGAGGTGTACATTCGGAACGCATTCGAAGTTAAACTTTTTCTATTAATAAAAAAAAACTGGTGTTTTCTAATTCAACTGTTTTTCTTTCATTTACCATTTTCCTCGCTATAGTGAGATTCTATTTTTGAATTCGTAATCTTAGGGTCCGTCTGTTGCTCATATTTTAATACAAGCACTCGTGTCAAATAACAACTTTGCGGCCTTGCATTACAAATAACTATTATTATTAGCCTTTTTGTGTTTAATTACACTTAAATTATAACCTCAGAAAAGAGGGAAGTTATCCATGCTACATACATATATTAATATTATAAATAATAAACTAAATAGTATTAATCTACGACTACGTTTTCATCATCTGCTGGCAGTGCCGGCGGCGGTGTGCAATGTGTCACTGAGTTAATGCGCTTCTCGTATCTACCAGACTGTGATGTTTTAGCAAGGATGGGTGGCTGTGTGTGATGAATGTTTGAGGTTTTGTGAGAGGATGGATGAACGTCTGTCTTTTTAGAATTATTAATACAAATTGTCTATTTATGAATTTCACAATGCTTTGGTATTTTGGCCGTTTCCTCTTGCTGGTGCTGCTGTAATGCTGTGCAATTTTATAAAATAAATCAATTTAGTACAAAGGTATAGTAACCTAAAGTTTAGGTAAATGTACTATACATTTCCGATCGCTTGTGCAATCTGAATTAAGTAAGTAAGTGCAAACCGTTTAAGCGAATACCTAAGTACTAAAGTACATTATGCAAGGTCTGACTAGATTTAACGCTTTCTCTCATTGTGCGTGCGATGTGGTTTGAATTGTTAGGTGATACAATGATTAGCATTTTTCTTCACGTTCACAATAATTTAACTTACATGTCTCTATAGTCTGTCTTTTTTTAAGATTGACTATAGAGACATGATGGTAAAAAGGTAGTTCATTGGGCAAAAGTGTTGCTCGCTTACATGCAGTGATTGCTGTCGATAAATATTCTATCGACTACCGACTGAATGTTGGTCACGCAGGCAATAAATAGTCTCATTAGTTTTATTTGAATCATCTTCGGCCCATTATTCGTTCAACTGCTGGGCATAGGTTTCTTTGAATTGTCATTTTTTATAAGTTGATACATATGTGTAAACATACATGTCTATAAAAAATACCAAAAGGAGTCATATTTTGAAGTTTTTCATTTTAATTCAATATAGATAATCAAATCTGCATGTTCTTGTTCAAATATCTATGAATAAAAATTTATTTTGATACTAGTAGGTCAGTTGTCAAAAAAAAGAATGAAGAAGGCAACAATGCAATTAGTAAATCATTAGAACGTCTTAACATTCACAATGCAGACATTTTTGTCATTCTTTCACAATCTATCGATAAAACTGTTCATAACAACTACCTACTATTTAAAATTGTATGAATACTGGCAACCCTACAAATGTCATTTTACTCCGTCTTCAGAAATGATAGACTAGGGTACTCTAGATTAACAAGGAATGAGTTTTAATAGTAACCCCACACATACTTCTTCTTGAGGTGGCATCTCCTACCGGATGTCGACTATCATTAGGGCTATCTGTATTTTAGACACAGCTGTACGGAGCAAGGATCGTTAACTTATTTATTTATTTCATACAAACAAGGCCTACGAGAGAACATAATATGTACAATTTCTCACCAAACTGCGAAAGCGGTTTGTTGGCGAGATTACACTCATTATCGCAAAACCATAGTATACCTAGTACGAGTAACAAAAACCAGTGTAGAATTGACTAAATTTACAAGCTTTCAACTTCTTGAAACTTGAAATACTTCTATAAGTTTTAATTTTTTCTTCAATATGAATTGACTTAAGAATTCTCTGCCTCTCAAAAAATCGAAATTATTAAATATTATTGGCAAGAGATGTCTATTTGTTCTTTTACCATAATAGTTATTTACTCTTGGACACACATATTTATTTTCACGGGCTCGCCTAGTGTTATACTTGTTCGTTACATTAATTTTAAATTCAGTTGTATAACAGCATTCAATAACGACCAAATATTTTTCTTCAATTTTTGCTTTTACAGAAAGTATTTTACAGTAGGTAAATAATTTATCATAGTCTCCCTTACAACTATACATGGTTTTACGACTTACTAAATATTTCAAAAATCTTATTTGTAGGATTTTTCCGTCGTTGCGGTATGTTTCAAAGGTTTGGCCATAACAACTCATCCCGCAACTGAGCATAGAATCAACCAATGCGTAATACAGTGTACGCAGACTACGTTTATCTAACAGCGATTTTAAGTGATAAAATTCAACAGTAATCTAAGCTTCGAACATACCTCAGCGACATGTATTTTCCAGTTAAATCTACTATCAACATGCACACCTCAGTATTTATACGTGTTAACAAATTGCAAACTAGCACAGTTACAGGTAAAAGCGATTCCCTCTTTGGCCTCCGCGCGAGCATGCAGGCACTCATAGCTATGACAGACAATCTTGATGTCACCATCATTCTCTCTGGATGCAGTTCTATCGTATGGCGAATGTATACTCACTGTGTGCACAGGTTGAACCATGTCCGGAGATTCTTAGGCCACGAAGTACGTCTTCTTCCAGGCGGTCGCTTTCCCTGTATCTTTCCTTCCATAAATTAGCCGGAGTAGGTCGCGTTTATCATAACGCGTTGTATGACCTGAGTATTGTAGTTTGCGTTTTTTGACAGTACTCAAGATCTCTGCAATGCTTTTTCATTGAACACTCTATCCGTCCACGATATTTTTAAAATTCTTCTGTTGATCCACATTTCAAAGGCTTCTAAACGGTTACTCATATTTTGAGTTAAGGTCCAGGACGCCATACAGAAGAACCGAAAACAAGTAGCAACGTGCCAAACGCACCCTGGTAGAGATCTTCAAGGATTGATTGCAGAGTAGATGACTCAACTTTAGAAATGCATCAGGTGCTTGTTCTATCAGATATTTAACCTCCACGCTAAGATCACATTGGACTACACATACGGGGCAAAGCTGTAATTTCTACAGCATTCATTCTATACTTTGAGGTGCAAGAAAGGAGCCTTCCCGGACGACGTACCATTCCTGTTCTGTACGCCTGGCGCACTCAGGGCAGCAATCGGCGACTATCTTACGCCGATGGGCAGATCATTTCACCACGATAGCAAGCATCTCGTATCATTTAAATTTGAAGAAAATATTCAACCTCTAAATTAGGAAATGAATCCGGTTTATTCAATTTGACCCACTTTCCGTTAACCGACTTCATTAAATCTCGGATGTAATTCCAGTGAAAATAAAACATAGCGAAAACGGATAACTTATTTATTTATTGACCTTACTTTGCAATTTAAGAGTCGATGCAACCTCAAATGGCTTTGGTTGATTTCGCATAACAGTGCAAGTGTCGGGTCAATCACTTAAAAAAAATAGTATAATTGAGGAAATACACTGATCTATACGGCGTGATCAATTTTACAAGAAAACCGCTGTATTCAATAAGCACTTTGCATATACCAATGGTTTTTTGTATATGAACTGAACTAAATAGATCACGTAAAGTATACGATATACATTTTTCTAATGGCTGTAATTTCGTTTGTAAAAGAAATAAATTCTGAAATAAAGCCAGTGTTCCTGCCACTCTGTCCAAGCAAAATGAACCGTATTAGTAGGGGAAACATTTCAATTCGAACTGAGACAGTATCGGCTCTTAAAGCTCTGAATAGCACTGCAATTGTTAGTAACAGGCGTGACGCGTACCACCTTCAAGTACCTACCATCAAGCGCAGAACTTGTTCATCCCGTCACTAATTGGCATCATAAAAAAATACAATAATGTTGGCTGTGTCGAAATCACTTCATATTTTATGTACGTTTCGATGCACACGGGATCTTAGGTGTGTTTAGTACCTAACTGTTAAAATTAATATGAAATCTTTTTGTTATAAAATATTTCTTATGAACAAACACAGATGTAACAATTACAAACGCATGTGGCACAATTACATTGTCTTCACAGCCGAGTACAATATTGTTGTTTCACAACATGTTGAAGAAGACAATAAAGAGTAATTAATTAATATTGTTTTTTGTCGTGTTTAATTAGGCTAATTAAATATTGAATTAAACCATCATTTAGGTGCGAATGAATATGAATTGCAATTGGCAAAGTCTGCTTGGGAGATGGATGATTACGAGAGCATATGAATGAGTAAATTGCATTGGAATCCCTGGGTCCTTGGGGGTTGCCAGGCGAAATCTTTTACTTGGAAGGTTTGAGTCTACCTTACAGTCAAAGTCAATAAGTAATCTTTATTTCATATGTAAACAAATTTTACTTGAAATCGTAATATTGATTAATTAGGGTGCTTTAGGGTAGAGTTTGCGACAGACTCGCGAGCTGCATACGTGCATTTACGTTGTGCGATCTATTCGTGCGCCACTCGCGCGCACAGGGGTGAAATAAAACATGTTTTTTTTTTGTAATATTAAATATATCTGTTTAATCAAAGTAGGTATTTACCCTCGTTGTCTATACATTTTCGTCATCTAATCGGAAGGTCATTTAAACCTTTGCGATAGAACTCTGGGGACCTGGACTCCATAAGCTATGCGAAGGCATTTTGTACAGCTTCCTGGTAGACATGGGGAATAGCGTTACATTTCTTTCGCCGTGACCGTCGTTCCGGTTCCAAAAAAATCACAGTGATAAATCATCGTGATTTTGTCAGGACTGTTACTTCCGTGACCTTGTGACCTTGTCACGCCTATAACTTACATCACTATATACGGTTTTAGCCAGCGGCTTCTTACTTATATAGCCGTTTTTTATACAATGATTTAAGTTTTTACTCCTTTTGCAATAAGTTTAAATTCCATTCAAAAAGTTGATTTTGTATTTAATGTAATTTTGTTTGTTACTTATTTAATGCGAATCTTTGGATTGTTAAAAATAGCAATAAAATGTAACGTAATTATATTTCTAGTAGAATACACAACGTAGATTATACATAAATATAAAATACCAACTCTTCCTATAATAAAACAAATATACAAAAATATTTTACTTTGTTCATAAATAGGTTTATAATAACTGCTGCAGATTTTTTTCATCCGCCCTTTCTAGTAGTAATAAGCACCTACGACCCTTGTGAGTGAGCAAAGAAAGTCATCCTATTTCATTCACTCCCATCGCCGAAATGGCCAGATTTGAAGAGAACTACAACGAGTGGCGCGCTCAGTCACCACGGAACGGAGATAGCGCATTGTATCAAATACGTATGTCGTGATGTGAGTGACGGGGATAGCTATTGGAACGGAGGAACACCTATGAATGTGACTTTGGAACGTCGTTCCTTCGGAACGAGGCACGGTGATAGTATTTGACGGCGGATCATCGTGATTTTTTCATCGTGACGTTATTTATCACCCACCTCTACTTCCTGGGAACGAATTTTTTTTTCGTGCAAAAAATGTATGATGTAGGATGACGGATGGTTTCTAATTACAGGTCTTGTAGTGTCACAACTGTTTCTCGAGCAGTGTGAGGTATTGCATTATCATGGAGCAATAATGGTGAAGCTGTTTGGCTGCGAGTTACGCCGTCATTTTTCAAATGCCATATTGTGGGTATGCTAATTCGATTCATCATTATTTGCCTTAGTGACTGGTCTTCCTCGTGGTTCATTCTTCAAGTCGAAATTTCGAAAATTGTCGAAAAACGCACAGTGCGTCCGTTAGCCGTATCCTCTCCGAACACAGCATTAACATTACGAACAGTTTCTGCTGCGTTAACCACATGCGCGAACTTGTATTCGAAAATTACTATAGATTTTGTGTATCCATCCTCACGTTAAAAGTTGAAGGTAAAAACAATTGAAAGTCGAACAATCGAATATCTTGTTTTTTACTTTAAATTAAGAATAGTTTAGATTTTGCGTGAAAAAAGTTTTGCTCTGAAATCTGACACCAACTAGGTTTAATTTCAATTCAAAGTGGCCGATAAAATTTCATATTGAAACCCCTAATTACATTAACACGTATTTAACAGCACGCGTATAGCACTTCCATATTTTGCGTTATCGCTGAGAAAACCACGGTAAAGAACAATGCGAAAGCGGAGCCAAATTTGTGGTCGGTTTTTTAATAAAAAAGTTACAATTATCACTTTAAATCATTCACTACAAAATTGGCCCCAAAAAAGGGTGACACGCTACGCAACAGACCGACATACGAACCTGTCCTTTGTTATGTAACAACGTGCGTATCATTGACATACTTTCTGCAGCGATAGCGACCATATAGCTCTTGTCTGTATTCCACATATGGTGTGGCATGTCCTTCCAGTTCACATACAAAATATTTTGGACATATCGCCCCCTTTAGTGTTGTTTGTTTGTTTTTCTCACAGCATTTGTTTTTTCTAACGATGAGTATGAAATTAATAACACCTATATGTTCTATGTATTATTGTGTTATACTTTGTGAAGTGATTGTAAATGTTTTGTTTCTGTTTGTATTTGCGCTGTTAATTCAGCGTTATCTATTTATCTTTGGCATGAATAATGTAATAATAATAAACTGTTTTCAGTGAGAAGGGTCATCGCCGGCGCTAGCCCATGTAGCAACCCGGATGCATTGCACAGAACAATAAATACAGTAGAAGTGGTTAGTTAGCATCACACACGTGTCAACTGTAGGCACGGCTGTGCCTACTTGAGCTCAGTTCGCTGTTTTCGCTTTTTACGGTATGGTTGTGTCAATTCATTCGCGCGAATGAAGCTTCGCACTTGACATTGTCATTTGATTAGGACGAATGTCCGATGGAGAATGGGAGTAAACCCTCTGTCTACTTCGGTTACCCAACGGTTTGCACCGTGGGTGCTGGATGAGGAGGACACAGGTTCGATTCTGATAAGATTGATTTGGGATATAATTTTTTTTAAATTGGTTCTGGTCTGAGTATTCTGAATAGTGCCCTGGAGTGAGTTCCATTGCTCTCGTACTCATAGTAGGTACAGAAAATTCTCTAGTTTGAGACTTAGTAAATAACTTCATTTCCAAAGTGGAACCTAAGAAAGAAAAATATGAAACTTAAATTTCAGACTTCTGTACTTTACAGATTTTTTTTAATTCCTATTATTATTTTCCTGGTATCGCAAATGTTCTAGACGGTTATAAACACTTCCCACACACATTCTGACTGTGCCAGTTTGAATAACAGAAAAAAAGTTAAAACGAAAAACCACAAACAACGAAGTAAAAATTCGACACTAACGTTAATGTTTCAGGGTTCAAGTTCTAGTACGTTTAAAGTATAATTATCGTATCACATAGAGCGACACGGAAGCCGTCAAGGCTCACGGAGCGTGACATAAGCTAGAGAATCCCCGTTGCATCTTTATTACGATCGCACATTTGCTAGTCACGGTGTAAATATTACTATTGGTTAACAAACATAATCTCAGTACAGAGTACTAAAAAAACATCGCGTAACATATATACAAATAAAAAACATACAGTTCAATTGAGAACTTCCTTTTTTTAAGCCGGTTAAAAATACTTAACCAGTCTTAAATGCGTCTTAAACCAGTCTTAATTATTATTATTATTATTATTATTATTATTGTAATACTAACATAGTTATTAAGGTTTTTGTGTTAACTAACAATCTATGGACCCTGTAGTCTGAAAATAAAGATATTTTATTTTATTTTATTTTTTTAAATGAGATCTTGAAAATATAAAACAGTATTTTAAGAAATTTAGAATAATAATAAGATATATTTATAACAATTTAAGATTAGTATGTCGGAAACGGTCATGAGCACGTATGAACTGCGAAGTAGAAATAGCTCTAAAGAAAGTTTCTCCTACTCGTCAAGTAGATAACTACAAAACTTTTAAAGATTTCTCACAGACGGCAAAAAAAGTTGCTAAAACAAAACAAAAAACAAAAATCTGAACAAGCACATATAGACATGCGTAAGGTTTCGTCTGGTTCGTTCCATAACTCAGTTGAGAGAGCGAGAGAGAGTTTTCTCTGTATTGGTTCTTTGTATTAATAAACATAAAAATGTGATAATTTCTGCCTTTACATGACACTTCACTCGGAATATTTTTGTCAGACTTTTTTGTGGGTTTAACAATTGTACCCAACTACGCTCTGTGTATCATACGCTACTGATATCATAGTTATACCATGCCGTAATTACCAGTATAGTTAGTACGCAGTTTTAACTGATATAGTGATGTCTTCCACAACATAAACTTGTATTTCCCATTTATAATTGTTTTTTGTTTTAGTTTTTGTTATTTTTAATTACTCGGATCTGTATCTTTTGTTCACATAACTCTAAATCAGTTTTTCGAATCTAAATTGCATATATTTATTTTTTCAAACAAACCAAAGATTTGGGTCCTTAAGGTTGCGTTTCCACCACAGATTTTGCAACCTCGTACATATTAAAAAGCGAGAAATAGTGCGAGGGATGCGAGGAGGTGTAGGATGTGTGCTCAGCTCACACCAGACCCCACCAGCGCAGAGCTGAAAAGAATCCGCTACTCATCGTTCACCTACACACGCTCGCACAGCATCACTCCATCCTCGCACCGCTTAGAAACGTCGCACATCTCTGATGGAACCGCAGCCTTACAGGTCACCGTTGACTGAGGTATAGTCAATAACCAATCATGTCTAGGGACACAGTATTGAATCAAAAGTATCGATTACTGTACTCATGAGTCATCGCATAAAAAGTATCGTACTCATAAAGGTGTCGAAGCAAAAGTATCGATACCTCAAGGTACCTCAAGGTATCGATACTTTTGTCCTGCAAAATTTCCCTACTTAAAGACAGAATGAAACACATGAATCAATAAGTCTTTTATATGATTTATGATTTTTAATTGGAACAAATAATAAAAGACTTTGATCAATTCAATCAATCGTCATTTCACACAATTTGTGTTACATAAATTTCCTCCTCTGCATAATCACTTAAAAACAAAAAAAATATTTGGTAACAGCCTGTTTTTCGTTTTTTATATTGTGTTGCCTGCTTTTGAGAACAAACGTTCAGAAGAAGGAACAAACTTTGCCGGAATGGCGAGGTATTCAAATATAATGCTTGTCAGGTATGATAATTCAAATGTTTCTAACTATTTTTCTTCGTTTTCATTCTTATAAAGAGACATACACTATACAGCCAAGTCATTTGTGATGAAGGTTGCCACTTAAAAAAAACGCAAGGTGGCTTGCGTTATGATATGAGGTGGCCTAAGTAGGAATTAGTCCAAACGATACGACACTTGTCGAAACGTACTAATACCTGAAAAGTATCCAATGAAAAGTATCGATACCGGAAGGAAAAGTACTCCATACCAAAAAGTATCGATAATTTTTCCATGTCCCAAGTCATGTCTAATATTAGCAAACTACCCTATTCTGAACGTAAATTACAATAAACGAAATAATTTAAAAAAACAAAAACCCAACTGCTAAAAAGTGACTGAAAAGAGATAAACATAGAGACATATATGTATACAGGCTTTGTTTGAGCAATGTACAATACACACTATTCATGCGATGTGTTTTGTTCAGTATCTACTTACTGAAGTGAGTTATTAATTATGGTCATTGACATACTTAGGAAGTTGTTGACTTAACTACAGAAAATATGTACTTGACATCCGATTAAAAGAATAAAATACGTTGTAATACAAATATAACTTGGATTTATTAAGAGTGCAAGCGGGGATAAACCATTAACGTGCAATTGTCTAATATTAATAGAAACTACCCTATTCTGTATATATAGTTACCAAAAATTGTTAATAACTTTATTTTTAATTTACCAAAGAAGATATTCCAGTATACGCTACATACGATTTGCAAAATATTTTAACATTACGTTTTATTTATTCATTTTATTATTTTAACAAAAAAAATGCTAATAAAAGTAAAAGGTGAACGGCTAAGGAGTGGAATTTCCTGCCTGCAGACTCATTCCCCGAACGTTACTGCGTTCCGGTTTCAAAAGGTAAGGGTGCCGGTGCCATTACAGGCACTTGAGACTTGTCAACTTGTGTCTCTGGGTGATAGGCGCAGTGGCAGAGTGCCTCAGATCTTTTCAATTTAACCTCCTTAGGCCCAGCAAACTGCAATGGCATAAGCGCTAAATGCTCAAAGTACCTTAAAATGTATTAAACCTAGTTACATGCTTCAGGCCCAAAACGTATGGAAACGTATTTTTCTAGATATCATAGGGGGTCATATAGAATACATAGCGTTAAATTTGAATGCGGTATTTTCATTATAATTTACACTTGGCGTCTAAGGAATAATATTCTCTGGGTCAGAGTCACTTCACATGTTACGTACAATTTTATGTACAATTGAGCCTTAGGAAGTTAAAATGGTATAGCAACTGCTTGGACTGGCGTGTCGCTTACCACCAGGCGCACAACTTGTTCTGTCCATCGATTAGTATCATAAAAAAGGAAAAGATTGTATTATAAATCTCAAGCCGTCAACTTTGGTGATAGGACGTTTCACAGTGAGACTTTGGTGCTTTGGGTTGCACAAGGTTAGTATTACGTCATCGGAAACCGTTTGTTCGCTGGGCGACCGCCGCCCGGACCGCAGCGACTGCACTCGACACGGCCGAATAATATTTAACTTTTGACAATATGCTGCTTCGAGAATGGTATCAAACTGTATGTGATTGTGACTTTATTCATGTCGAATTGTTATAAAACGAAATTCGGGAAACATTCTGGAGAAGGTTCTCTATTTGACTGCATTTTTTTATCATGTGTAAGTTACGCGATAACTACGAAAATTTGTGAACCGATTTTGATGATTCGTTTTTTTGTTGGAAAGAGGTTATCTCAGTATTGGTCTTATTTAAATTTGAAGAAAATATTCCACCCTTAAGGGTGGCAAAGTAGGGGATTCCGGTAACCGGTTTCAATAAAACTTGGCAAATAGATGGAATTCCACCAACTTTTGAGGTCGGTTTTTTTAGTACTCTGTATTGAGATTATAATAAGATACTTTTTTATAGACATCAAGAGAAGGGACGAAAATTACATGAATTTAGTAGGTAGTGTGAGGACTTGCCTTTTTTCGTCTACAAATGATTTTTTATGTGGAAATTAAGATGGAATTATACCAAGTTCCGTATTCGTCGTTTCCGCCCACGATTTTGGGCAGAAATGGGTTAAACTTTGTGTAAAAATCCGATTAAAACCCTGGCGGGTTATTGCGTTTTATGGTTTTAACCCAATGCCTATCTCTGGGTGCAATAGACGGTTTCTATGTTCTTTTTTCGAGCGATTGCACGCTTTCTGTACTCGTAAGTTTTGAAAATTACATTTTTTACAAAGAAGGCTATAACTTTGTCATTTATATCATTTTTAAATTGACATATCAACGTTAACGCTATTTGAAAACACAAACATTAAGAAAGCAAAAATACCCACTTGTACTGCCAACAGAGTTTAGTTTCTAATGGACGTCAAGAGATGGCGCCACTAGTACCTTGAAACGCGCTATCAAAGTGTTTCGTATGAGAATACAAGGCGTCTAAAGGTCTGATGGAAGATTTACAATAAACACTAACGTCAATTTTTGCAGCCCTCCCAGCACTGGGAGGTCCTAAACCTTATGACATAACGAGGGTATCGCAATTAGTTCTAGTGTTGAGTAGGAAATGAAATTAAAAGGAGTTTGAGGGAGTACGTCACTTGACAAAATGAGGCGGTACAACGTCCTAGTTCAAATGACGTGAGGTACTGGTAAGAATGTAATGTAATGATAGGCGTGTTGCTTATCACCAAGTACACGACTTGTTTGTCTCGCCACAATTTCATATTAGATAGTTTTAAGAATAATTTTGCAAACATAGTAAATTTTCATGGTCTAAAGCTATATTATAGTGAGGGTTGTATGCCTGGAGACTCATACCCATTTTAGTCGCAGTAGAGCTCTCGGTGAAAGAGTTCGTTCATGGAAGTACTACCATCTTATCTATTTCTGCTGCAAAGCAGTAATTAGAGCATTACTGCCGTCTAGTTTAGAAGGGTAAGGGTGCTGGTGAAATTACAGCAATGGAATTTGTCAACTGCGTACGGGTGACGGGCGCAGTGGCAGTGCCCCTAAGATCTTTACGATTTAAAGCTCTGAGTGCAACTGTTATGTACAGACGTGTCGCTTACCACCAGGCGCACGACTTGTTCGTCCCGTCACTAGGTATTATAAAAAAAACACAAGCTCTGGTCAGTTTGAGCTCCCCAGTTTGCCACAATAGATTACTCTAAACTTATATGTAATAATATGTATCTCTACTGATATGTTTCTTTGTTTTGTATGGTGGAGATATATAAAGATATTTATTATTATTATTATATAAAATTCAATTAGATAAATAGTAATGGAATTAGTAGCAAAATAACTACACAGAAATAGTTTCATGCTACAACATAGAGTTGTTGTTAAAGTAACGGATTTTTCTATATTTACGTTTAGATTAATTCCAATTACCGCCAAGCTCACGACTTGTTAAAAAGGCGCAATAGCCTGATGGTTGCTCCACCGGCTCTCAACTGAGACCGTGGGTTCGAATTGCACCTCTGAGTTTTTCGGGATTTATGAGCGAAATGTAATTTAAATTTTACCATGGGCTTTTCGGTGAATGTCGAAGAAGATTCACAATATTTGGAAAACGTTTCAAGTTTCAAACCCCCTCGGCTGAGAGTAGACCCGTGCTCAGCAGTGGGGCATATAAATAGGTTGATGTTGTACTATATGTTTTAAATTACCTCTGTGGCCGAATGGTTACCATGCTGGTCTGCGACGCAGAGGACGCGGGTTCGACTCCTGGGCCGGGTGAAATATTTGCATGGCCTATATTTATTTGTTTCGTGAGTTTGGGTGTAATTTGTGGTTTTCTATGTCTGTGTCCATGGCACCCGCGACAGGGCTTTTCTAGTGCGGGGCTACGAATGTGTGAAAAAATAAATCGTGTTGAATGGGAAGACAATGGACGTTTTAAGCACACGTAATAACATAATGCGTCATATGAAAATAGCTGTCCAAACACTGCGTGTCCACTATTCTAACGGACTTAAAAGTAACTAACACCGTTACTCAATAGATTGAGTCATGCGCTGGAGCGGATACAGCGTATTCTGGGAAAAAGTCGCACCCATCGAAAGAAACAGTTTTTATCGATGCTTAACAAAGTGAAAATATAAAATATTATCATTAATTACACTAACACAAAGGTCGACGACTACGAAAAAATTTCTTCGTTTCGGCTGTATTCGAACCAGCGTCTTCTAGCAAATCGTGCTAGACGCTATGTCAACTAAGCCACGGAACGAACGAACGGACCATAGAAATTTTTCTATGCGCTTTTTCTAACTTTATTTTTGGTGTTGAAAATGTGCTGTGAGAAACGCGGTTTGCTGGAAGACGCTGGTTCGAAAGATTACGGAATCTAAAGATTTCTTCTTAGTCGAGCGTCTGATGGTAAGCTACACGCTTATCCATAACATAACTATGAAACTCGAGCGGCGGCAATCGGCTAAGAGCAGAAACAATCCCCGTGAGCCTGTGTCTGTAGTAACAAAACCACAAAGGCAGACGGACCGGTGCGATGAGGACGGCTTCAGAAAGGTGGTGAAGAGGAAGCCCACCAGCCGTAACCAGTGTGGCACAGCACCGACAGGACCGAACTTCCTGCTGCATCCTGCCATACCGACGACGCTGCTATACCTGTCACGACTGCATTACTCCACGAAGTCTGAGGAGATAGTGGAGTACATAAAGCCAAATACACCCTGAGTGTCGAGCGGTTGGAGCCCCGCCACAACGTAAATTTTAGTTCGGTTGAGGTGAGAGTGCCGGCCGAACATCTATCGACCTTCATAAAGAGTTCTGGAAGAGTTTTGGCTGAAGGGTGTCATGTATCGGCGATTCCGCGGCCGGTTAACTAACACCCGATTGCGCCACACGTGGCCGAAAAGTGCAACTCGTGTAGATTAGTTAGAAATTGTGTTTTGTTATATTGTATGTATGTTTTTCCTTAAGGTATATAATATAAGAGTGGTTTATTGTATTAAAAAGTATATTATTCTATAAGGTATGTATTTATGGGTCTTTGTAACCTGAATACAAATAAATAAATAACAGTTGTAGTGCCACTCAGAGTTTTAAATCGCAAAGATCTGAGGGGCACTGCCACTGCGCCCGTTACCCTGAGACATAAGTTGACAAGGCCCATGTGCCTGTGATTTCACTAGCACCCTTCACCTTTAAAATCGGAACGCTGTAATGAGAGCATTGCTGCTTGGCGGCAGATTGAAAAAGATAAGTTGGCAGTACTTCCTTGGACGAACACTTTCACAAGGAGCTCTTGTACTATTGTGTAAAACATATCAATAATTATTATAACAGTGTACCATTTGGTTGTCTTTCATTGACAAGCTCACATAACCAACAATACAAAACCGTACGTTCAAGGGCCTTCCCTTAGCAGTAAAATGTGGTGGTATTTTTCGCAACCAGGAACAATTTTAAGACTTACACCGAACAGTAAAACCTAAAACCTCGCTGCTATTTATCAAACCACATTAGCAACCTATAACGAGACCAATTGTCTCTCTCTCATTACAAAGACAGAGAGAGAATCATACCAAACACGAGCATGGTAGAAAGGGACAATGACTTTAGGCGAAGCATTGTTACGAAATAGATTGCTTGAACGGTACTTAGTGGTTTGAAAATACGAGATTGTAATAAAATTTTGTTATATCGAATTGCGTTGGTTCTTATTATGAATTTGTTCACCCCATAGTCGGCCACACCTGGCCCTATGCGGGTTGCGGGCTTTAATAACAATAATAATAAAGCACACACACAACATAGCCCCGCATTAAAGAAACCCACAAGACAATCATAAATTACACCCAAACTCACGAGAGAAATAAATGTAGGCCTGGGACCTCTGCGTGGCAGTACGGCATGGTAACCATTCGGCCACGGAGGCAGTATTTACATGTTCTCCGAAGGTTTCGACATGCAGGTCTCTTCACGATATTTGTCTTTTCTTTCACCGAAAAGTTCATAGTAAATTTCAAATTAAATCTCGCACATAAATTCCGAAAAACTTAAGAGTTGCGAGTCTGGATTCGAAGCCACGGCCTCAGTTTGAGAGGCGGAAGATTAAACCATCAGGCTATAATGGATTTTTAGCAAGTTGTATGTTTGGTGGTAATTGAAACTAATCCAATCGGAAAAATCGGAAATTTAGAAAAATCCATTAAGAACAACTCTATTTACAAAAGCATAATACAAATGAGTAGTTATTTTGTTATATTTTCTATATATTTGTTATAATTATATATTTTCGAACCCACAGCCTCTGCTTCAAAAAGCAGAATATTCGAAATCAATTCACAAATGTTTATTTTTTAATTTTGTTTTTTAAATAACATCAAGTGACGAGATGAACAATTCGTGCGCCTGGTGGTAAGCTACACACCTGTCCATAACAGATGCGGTGGCACTCAGAGCTTTAAATCGCACAGATCTGAGGGGCACTGCCATTGCGTCGTCACCCAGAGACATATGTAAGTTGACAAGTCCCTTGTGCCTGTAATTTCACCAGCACCCTTGGCGACAGAAATAGATAAAGTGCTAATACTTTATTGTACGAACTCTTTCACAAGAAGGTCTACTGCTACTTACATCAGGGTAATCAAATACCAGACGCATTAAAATAAAAACGCAATCGAATTGAGAGCCTCCTTGCTACAAGTCGGTTCAAACCTAAATGTAAAGAAAAAGATCGTTGTGTCAAAATAAAGTCATTGTCAAAAGTACAATTTCTCATTTTCACACGAGTTTGCATGTTAAATACCCGTATCTATTACCTTCTACAAATCATTGCGTGTTCAGTGTTGAAGGTCGCCTTAGGTCTATCATAAACTTCTTAGAATACCAAATACGGCAAATAATCGACATCCGCTATGTTTTTCCGTAATTTTTCAAAAGTGCTTTTATTATATGTGTCATAGAAATAATATGAACGACATGAAAAAACTGTAATTTTCTACTCCTGTATTTTAATCTGTAAATTACAATTTTATTAACCATATCACTAAGGCGCTCTTTTTATTTCTGAACCAAAATTCAAACGTTTACGATATCTGAAACTGAAAAATTTCATCATAGTTCTATAAATACAACTATAATGAGTTTCAAAAAAAGAACGTCGTTCTTTTGCTAATTAAAAGAGTCTTCTTAAACACGTCACTGTATTCCTGATTAGAATAACGTCATTATATTTGTGGAAATTATTAAAATTAAATTTTTTTTTAAAATAATATCACAAAATGTTACATAACGGGTAAAAAGGCGTAACCAGTTTTGGCAAATAAACTAACTATAATCCGGCCGGATCGAAGGAATTTTTTCTAAGTGTTCAATTTTTGTATTAATAATAATTATAACAAACTAGTGAAGCATATTTCACAAAAAAGTGTTGAATGTCTATTCAATAAAAATTTAATTAAAAATATTTGAAAACAATATAAAATGTAAAATATGACGCTACTCACACGTTCATTCTCCTGCCTCCTGATTGGTTAAAATATAAGCGGTACTTGGCCAATCACGGATGGACATTTATTATGATTATTTTTATTTCTTATTTATTTGGTTTTTTGTTTTGGAACGGTTTGTTTGGCTTTAGCTTGAATTTGTTTGTCGTGGACTGTTAATAAATAATCTCTAAACATGGGTTGTGTTATTTGTATTTACTCGTAGAAAATATATTGTATGCAATCATTATATAATTGGTCTTAAAATCTCTTACCTATTACTTAGACCACGGCAAAACCTCGTGGCTTAAACTGTACTCAACTTTCAGAACCCTCATTATGCAATGATTGCATAAAATACTATTATGTGAAATTTTATAACTCTCCTCTTTACGCATAAAAACGTTATAGACTAATTTTCGTTCGTAGAATCTCTAACTGCTACTAACAATTAAAAAACAGCTGCAACTTAGCTTTTGCCATACTTAGTATTTTTGATGTAACTTTGGCGCGAAATGTCGACGTGTTCTTGTCCATTAGAGTTTAAAATATCAATTGTATTAAAAACACTTTTTAAATAGAAAAGGTATAGCGTAAAATTTCAATGCGATATTTTTACTATAACGCACTAGGCGTTTATATGATCACAGTAATGTTTTCTGAGCCGAATCACTTCAGGTTAATGAAGTAGTTTCTATGTAACCAATGAACTGGAGTCGTTGACGGCGCGCGCGATTGGGTACTGTTTACTATTATTAACAACAAGGTCAATATCGATTCACTTCACTGGTTGCACGTTAGACATGCATTTTATTTTGCAGTGATTTTTAATAGAACTAATAATAGTCACAAGGCTAGAAACTGCTCTGTAGTTTACTAATTCACACATGCACGCTTCACTTACATTTAGTAGCAGTAGAGCCCCGTCAAAATCATAGTTTCTTTGACGTGCAATAAAAGAATACAAGTCGTTAAAAAAAAAAAAAAAACAAAGATCTGCAACAAATACATGGAAAAATTCGTGAGGTCCGTTGGTTCGTTCCGTGGCTAAGTTAGCTGGGAGACGTTGGTTCGAATCCAACCGGATCGCAGTGAATTTTTTCTAGGTGCTCGATCTTTGTTTAATAATTATAACAAACTAGTGAAGTAATTTCGCGAAAAATAATTAAAAATCATCATGGTGAAATATCCTGACATTGAATAAAACCATAATTAAGAAAAAGATAATTACTAGACAATGAAAATGAATCTAGTCATGGTTGACTATCGAGCACGCCGTGACCAAAGCCTGCAAAGAGCCCAAACGATGGCTTATAATAAGCTCAGTACAGAGTACTACTAACAGAGTACGGATTCATCTCCTAGTTCATCACTATACGGGACTTGACACACGAGATAATAAAAATCGGTTCTCACTACTCAAAGTATATTGAGATAGAAAAACGCCTTGAATTGGAGAATAGCAAAATCAACCATTAAAATAATTGTTCCTTATAATAAAATTTAGGCGCTATTCATAACAATGAATCTTCATGTGTGAACAGTCACCCTTAGAGGCGGATGATTTTCTTCAAAATTAAATGGAACCACTATGGAGGTACCCTCTTTGCAACAAAACAAGAATTATGAAAACCAGTTCACAAATACCGGAGTTATCGCGTAACATATATACAGTCGAATAGAGAACCTCCTCCTTTTTTGAAGTCGGTTAAAAACTACAAACAAATATATAATACGCTTTTTACATCAGAAAAAAATAGTTTCAATTTACAATAGACACGCTTGTCAGCTGCAGAAACACAGCCAGTAATAGCACATTGGGAAAGAGATTGTCCAGGGAAGTACTGCCACCTCACCTATTTCTGTTGCCAAGCAGTGATGTGAGCATTAGTGCGTTCCGGTTTTCAAAGTCAACGACAAATAATCATTTATACCATACGTAAAATTTTTACACCTGAAAACGTTTTTAAGCTACTGCTCGTTCACTGTGCCGACTTCCCTGAAAAGAACGAACAAGAAACATTGACTTACTATTATATGGACGTCGGGTCCGCGCTAAAAAGTGTCCGCACTTGTAAGGCGTTAAAATCGTATACAGAGCGCCAAACTCCGCTTTAGTCTTCATTTGTTCGACTGACAGCGCGATACTGCGATGACATTACAATTTAAATTTCGAATAGGTTGACTTGGGGCATTTTTTTCGTGATTTTTGTATTAGACCCGTCGTCCATTTACTTGTAAGTCAATGGCAAGAAACTACAGATTGTTGTTTTCAAATAAACTTAAAGTGCTATAAACATTTTTTGAAGGGTAAGGGTGCTGGTGATATTACAGGCACATGAGGCTTGCCATTTTACGTGGCAGTGCCCCTCAGATCTTTGTGATTTAAAGCTCTGATTAGCACTGCAACTGTCATGGACAGGGTGGCGCTTTCTACCAGGCGGACCACTTGTCTGTCCCAGAGAGCTCTACTGCTATTTAATATAAGAATACACAATGGGAAACTGCACTAAAGTCTTCTTGACATTTTTACGTTTAAAAAAAAATATAGCAAAGACAATTTAAAACAAGTGCAAAATGAGTGTAAGAAACGTTTCACATCCGACGGCATTGTCTTGCTGGGAACATTGAGAAACTGGAGTTGTATCGTTTTGTAATAGGACCAGTTAATTGGGCGCAGTGTAACGATCGGAATTAGTGGGGAATGTAGACCTTCGCTTAAAACGCAAGTGCGATACGAAAATAATCATGCAGTTTCCACGCAATGTTTCAGTGTTGTTTTTAATATTGCAGTTTGCGAAACAAAAATTAAACGAAAAGTAAAATAATCTTCATTTCGTTTGTATGCTAATTGCACTTGAAATCGTCATATGCTAAATAAGTCCTGCAACGCACTTGTTCAAACTATTTTTTCAAGATACGAGTAAACAAAATTTTCAAATGTCCCGCATTTAAATTTTAATCGTACTGAAATTTTAATTATTCACTGTCAAAGGACATGTCTTATTTGTTAGACAATAAGTTAAAATATGCAGGTAAGGTATAATAAAAGTTTAAATACTAGAAATTAAAACTAGGATTAAATTAACTGCCTTCGTGGCCGAACGGTTATCATTCTGGACTGCCACGTAGAGGTCCCGGGTTTGATTCCCGGGCCGGTAGAAATATTTGTATGGCCTACATTTATTTCTCTCGTGAATTCGGGTGTAATTTTTGGTTGTCTATATTATTATATTATATGAATTAAATTGAGTCCCCGAGGCAAGGTGCGCAGCGTTCTTTCTTTGTATAACTATGCTAATGCGTTGGGCAAGGTAGCTCCCGAGACTTGTGTTTCCCAGACAGTCTATTATTTTTTTGTACAGATGAAGGGCACCGGGACACCACTAACTAAGAGTTTCGACTCGAAAAGGCGTCGCTTTGACGTCTCAAGAGACGATTAAAAGACATGCGACGAGTGCATTGAAGGTTATTCCGAAAACTGACTTCCATAACTGCTTCGGGATATGGAAGCATCGGTGGGAGCGTGTTGCTCTGTCGAATGGAGATTACTTTGAAGGAGGAAGATCTTAGGGGCACAACCACTGCGACCGTCACCCTGAGACATAAGTAGACAAGTCCCGTGTGCCTGTAATTTCGCCAGCAGCCTTACCCTTCAAAACCGGAACACAGTAATGCTGACATTACTGCTTGGCGGTAGAAATAAATAAGGTGCCAGTACTACCCTAGATGAACTCCTTCACAAGGAGGTCTACTGCTATTAGAGCTAGCCTTAATGCTATAGATAGTCACTTTGTGTCATAAAAAAAATTATATCAGAAATACCTACGCAAATTATTTTGTTTCACTGTTTATAATTTATACTGTGTCCAAATGAAAAGATCTTTCGATAAATTTTGATTTATAATTGTGTTACGAAGAACTTATGTAATTTGTTTTTATCTTTAATGGTTATTTTAGACTCGTCATTAAATAGTAGAGTTAATAAATAATAACAAATATTAATATAAAACTAAACAAAGGTACACATATGTTGAAAGGAGCAATGGTCATATATGCCGATGATTTTAATATCGAATTGACGTAAAATATGTGATTTTTAAGACAACAAAACGTAATTTTCGTCCTGGTACCAATGTTTAGAGGACAACCGTGCTCATTAGTGTGCCAAATATAGGTTTACAACGTATCGTTTTCATCTTGGTTTTGTTTTCTGAGTTTTCTATTTTGACTTTTGTTTGTTTTTCAATACTCAATACTCAATATATTTATTGCATTCATATGGTAAACATGTCTTAAATTTAAAATAATGCTACACATATGAGCCCTTTATTAGGGATAACAATAACAGCAGAGGTAGGCCGAGGTTTCAATTATTAATTAAAATTGTTATTTATCAAATAATAATATAAAAAAAATGTCATATAATAATAAAGAAATACGTCATATTACGAGTAGAATTATGTCACTTGAAAGTTTGAATTTAATTAGATTATAATTATAGATATATAATTATATGATTATATACTATAAAGTCATGCCACTGTAGTGCTACTACAGTAGCATAACCCTATAGTATATAATTAACATTTATTTATTATTCAAATTTATTATAATGTTATTATTTTTATTTGTCATCAAAGTATTCATTTAAATTGTAATAGCAATTATTAATAAGATGTAATTTTAATTTCTTTTAATTTATTTATTTTTCTTATTTACATTCAGGGTAATTTTATTATCTTGTTTATTTAAACAATCGCCAAAATAATGACATGCTAACAGATTGATAATTTGCTAAAGCCTCTTTTCCTGCCCACAAGGAAGACAAATATTTCAAGGATCATCAAGTTTATAAAGACCTTTATAAACCTGCTAATTCTATACATACTCATTTACGCACATAGCTCAATTTATACTGGATTGTATCTAATAGTGTCCAGCTAAACAAGACATGTTAGTACTTAAGAGTTCTTAGAAAGTTATATTAATAGTACAGGTCTCGTTAGAGTGGATTTTAGTAACCTCGCCTGATTCACAAGCTATGCGACCTTAACATATGACAATTGTGTTAAGTTGAGCTTATGTAATGTTTAGTATTAAGTATTGTGTTGTTGAAAAACTTATTTGGGTGACAAATTTGTGTTTAGGTTCTATGGTGTGCTAACGATCAAGAATCGAATTCGGAGGTGGGCAGTGGGTTTGGGTCGCCGGGTTTTAACCGGATTTTTACCCAAAGCGTCGGGTTTTAACTCATTTCTGTCCAAAATCGTGAGCAGAAACGGCGTATACGGAATTTGATGTAATACTTATTAGAAGTTTCGATGTCAAAAACCTTTTTACACAAAAAGAGGCAACGCCACACAATAGCCACTTTATAGTCCTGTGGATACTCATTACTAAGGATGTACATCACGATTCTATTTTTATGAATATCGATTTAGTTGCATACGATCTAACGATTTTTTTAATCGATTTTTTCAGGCGAATCAATAGACAAATTGAATCGTCAAGATCAGAAAAAAAATTATATCATTAAATTTCAACAAAACTCGACTTGCAATTCGCACCTCTCATGGAAGAATGGCATAAGTGGAGTTACATCAAAAACGTTTATTGCTTTATTAGATACAGATAAATATAACCCAAACTGTGGTAGCCTAATGGTTTGACCCACTGTATTTCAAGCAGAGGGTCGTGGTTTCGAATCCGGGTTCGCACCTCTGAATTTCTCGGAATTTATGTGCGAAACTTAATCTGAAATTTATCATGAGCTTTTCGGTAAAAGAAAACAACGTGATTAAACCCGCATGTTGAAGAAGGTTCACAATCCTCGAGAAACGTGTTAAGTCCCTAACTCGTATTGGGCCAGCGTGGCTGACTATGGCCTAAACCCTCGTCTAAAAGGAGACCCGTGCCCATCAATGCGACGTATAAATGGGTTAATGATGAAATGTAACCCATGTGGGTCCCTCTCCAATTCTTGTAACTCTATCGATTAATATTGTAGATAGAGTTACAAGAATTGGAGAGGATGTGGGTTATATTTTTCGGTATCTAATAATTAACATGTTTGACGTAACTCCACTTATGTAATTCTTCCATGAGGTGCGAATTAGTGTAAATTGTTTTTATCCTCGATTTCGGGCATTAATGGGTTTTAACCCGTCTTAAACCGTGCCTATCTCAGCCCCGGAGTGAATGCCGTTGCCCTGGTAGAGCAGTACAGGGAATAGAGTATAGAAATAGAAATCATATATAAATCTTCGCGCTTCTAAAATATATTTTTAACCTAATAGGAGGATGTATAATTAACCCTCCTCTATTGGCTCAAATTCCTTTTTTTATCCCGCCAATCTCACGCTACGTCCTTCGTCAGCGCAAATACCCTCTATTCAACTATTATTTAAACCGCACAGTGACACTAAGACGAACACCATTCTTCGAAGCATTGGCCGTAGTTGAATCCTTAAGCAAAACAAATGATATTGACGTGTTCAACAACACTGAATCAAAATTTCTAACATCCGCTGGTTACTATTTGGAGGCGGTCACCGCCCAAAGCTCTATGGTCTCAATTCCGCATCCTATCTTTGGCCGGTGATCGACTCAACCTTTTTTATGACTATGACTTACATGTTTAGTTATAAGTACTGTAAGTGTAAGTTGTACAAACTAAATAAATAAATAAAATATATTCCATATCAATGTTACAGTATATACAATTTAGTAGCAGTAGAACCACTTGTCAAAGAGTTCGTGCAGGGAATTGTGGCCACTTTATCTATTGCTGCCGTCAAGCTGATTGGCATTATTACGTTTCGGTTTTGAAGGGTAAGGTTTTTTTATAGTATCAAGTGAACAAGTTGTGCGCCTGGTGATAAGCGAGACGCCTCTCCATAACAGTTGCAGTGTCAATCAGAGCTTTAAACCGCAAAGATCTTAGGGGCACTGCCACTGCGCCAGTTACCCTGAGACATAAGTTGACAAGTCCCATGTATCTGTTATTTCACTAGCATACATACCCTTCAATGCCGAAACACAGTAATGCTAATATTACTACTTCCCTGTTGCAGATTTTTTTTAAAGCACACATTCATAGCCCCGCAATAGGGAAACTATGTTGCGGGTGCCATGGACACACACAGATAACCACAAATTACACCCAAACTCACGAGAGAAATAAACGATGGCCTTGTAAATATTTGTCCCGGCCAGAAATCGAACCCAGGACCTCTGCGTCGCAGACCTTTATGGTAACCATTCATTCGGCCATGGAGGCAGTTAAAAAACAGGCAGGTAAAATTATAGGCACATGTAACTTTTTATAATATATGTATTGGATTGATACAAGCTGAACTGGAAATCGAACTGCCAACCGTTCAATTGAGAGACAATCGTCACTATCGTTTTTAGAATGTAAGTAGCGATAATAAAACTTAACACACATCTTACTGATTCACTACGCGTTTACCTGTTTCATTGACAAAGCGTGACATCATTTGCGGTAACAGATGGCATCATATTGTACCACGTGGGCCGGCCGACCTTTAATTCTGAAGGATTCTTGAGATCTTTAATGAGCTTCGACGTCACAGGTTTGTTATCAAGTTTTTTATTTAATTTACGAAACGTAGTCTTACCACCTTAAAACATCTACACGTGATGGTAAATGAAGTCGTGTTCGGTAGTTACTACGGTGTTGGCCGCACAAACATTGTGGTCTCAAACTATAATTCTCTGCGTTTTGAAGAGAAAAAGAACAAATCTCAAAAGTTCGTACAATTACATATATTTGCCAAATTTTATTGGAATCAGTTACCGGAAAGTGCGCAACACCTGATTTATCTCCAACTAGGAGAGTGGAATATTTTTTTCAAATTTAAATGGGTCTAACACTGAGGTATTGAGGTGCCCTCTATCCAACAAAAAAGAATCATCGAAATTGGTTTACCATTGCCGGAGCAATTAAGTAACATACACATAAAAAATACAGTCACATTGAGAACCTACTATTTTTTTTTTAATTAAAAAACCCGTCACGTCACGGTATCTTGAAAAATATAAATATTTTGCAAAAAACTGTAATATTTGAGACATTGAGAGTTATATTTATTTTCTTATTTTTGACTAAATTTGATCCCTTCTAGGCACAGAGTTACAATATCTAATGCAATCCATAGATTTTGGGTACTTATATACTAATGCAATCACACCCTGTTCCGAATCCGAGAAATGACGGTCCGAAATGTCACAGGGATTATTTTATCTCTAGGTGTACAAGCGATATTCGTATTTTTCTCGGATTTGAATCGAACTTAGTGCAGAAGCTACATCCGAAGGGGGTCCGAGTTTTCTAGATTTGTACAGTCTCGGATTCGGAACGGATGCAGTGCACAAACGCGCTAATATACCAAATTTCATCGATCGATCGATCGGATAAGTGGAAGTCCATTAAATATAGGAAATGAAACTATTTTTCCGGATTTAAATCGCGTATATTTGTTTTTTCAAACAAACCGACGTTTCGGGCCCTTTACAGGTCCCATGGTCACGGTTGACTCCATTAAATATTATATTCATTTTATGATTGAGATTCCTACACTAACTGGGAAAAGAGCTGATGACCTTTAAACAGCTGAACCGACGTTCATCAAACATAGCTAAGAAGCATAAAGATTAAATTAACTATCAAGTAAATAAAAAACCGCCTTAACACGTTCTTCGCCGGCTAGAATTGTCAAAAATGTTCAAAACATTACATTAGCTTATAATGACAGTTTTTGGTCTCATGTGTATTTAAACTTTTTGCGATATTTCATTATTTTGGGATTATTTTTAGTGTCATGCGTCTCAACCTGCGCTAGCCACAATGCCGAGTACAGTACGTGCAAGAAATATTCGATCGATGTTTACCTAAAACTGACATTTTTTATTCGAAATATATATATTTCTCACTAAGTCTAGGAAAGTAAGTATGCCGTCAAAAATCCGAGAAACCAAGTGTCAACAGAAGTTCATCAGACCGCGTCGGCCGTGGTATATGGTTAAATACGTAGCGTTTGTTAAATCAGTACACACGTCAAGACACAGATAGAGGCTTCAAATTTATAACTCTCCTTTTTTGCATTGGGGTTTAAAAATTACAACAGATTTGTGCATGCAATGAACTTGTAAAAACACTATTTTCACTCAGTTTGTATGTACCAATAACTTAGGCACTAAATTGATACGAGAAACATTCAAATTATTTACAACATCATGTACATTAGCTAATAACGCACTAAGCAGAAGCCACAGGTTATTAAGTCCGACCTCGAGCCGAGGACGTCTCTTGCGCATGTTAGTAACTGCCACCTTTTGCCAATTGCCTTAAGGCCTATTTCACCTTGGCAGTATTTAATCACGAGCACGTTTTTATTTACACGGTTTTCTTGATAGTTTTGAAATGATCTTTGTGCGTGTTCGTTTAAGGTTCATTTTGTTTGGATTTGTGTTTTATTAGAAAAATGTTATAATATCTTGTTAGTACAATTTTTTAAATTGATTTTCAATGAGTATGTTGTTTTTATTCCGTGTTTGTATGAGTCACATAAAATAAAAAAATACTAAAAAAATATATTAACAAAAATAGCCGTATCTCGATGTATTATAGTTGGGTATTTAATAGTAATAAACTGACATGTAATAGCAGTAAATCTCCTTGTGAAAAAGAATCTGCCGCCGAGCAGTAATGTCAGCATTGCTGTATTTCGGTTTTGAAGGGTAAGGTTGTTTATTAATTTCATTAAACGTATTTACTAATTTATTAATTTCATTAAAAACAAATAAACATCTAAATTTTATTTATAATATCAAGTGACGGGACAAACCAGCCATGCACCTGATTGTAAGCGACACGTCTGTCCATAATAGTTGCAGTGATACTCAGAACTTAAAATTTCAAAGATTTGAAACTCACTCTGAGACATAAGTTTAAAAATCTTTTGTGCCTGTAATTTCACCAGCACTACTGCTTGGCGGCAGAAGTGCTGTATGGAATATATGTATAATACAATAGGGAAGGTGGCATTACTGCCCTAGACGAACTCTTTCACAAGGAGCTCTACTGTTACTAAACTTGTATGGGAGTTAAGTGAGTCAGTTTCTACACTTTCTTGTCGTCATTGTACCATTATTGACGATAATATTTGATAAAGCCGTGTAAAAGTTAGTACGTCATGGACGGTACACAAAAATATCACTATTTTTCTTGCCGAAGTGCTTCTATTGATTCAATATAAAATGTTAATTGTAAATCATTGAATTTTGTGAGTGCGTTGTTGATACTGCTCTTTTTTAACCGACTTCAAAAAAAGGAGGTTCTAAATTACGACTGTATGTTTTTTTGTATGTATATTACGCGATAACTATTATGAACCGATTTTGATGATTCTTTTGATTGTTGGAAAGAGGGTACCTCAGATGTAGTTCCATTTAAATTTGAAGAAAGTACTCCACATCTAAGGGCGGCAAACTAGGGGAAGAATGACTTTTGAGGTCGGTTTTTTAGTACTCTGTACTGAGATTATTTTAAATAAATAATAGACACACGCTTGGCCTCATCTCACTTGATATTAAGCGACGATGTGACCGATAATGGGACGCGTTTGCCTAAAAATGCCTATTCACTCTAACCATGGACAGCCCCAAATTCTACTTTTCGGAAAATATAGATACCGTTAGAGCATTCCATTCCTTTGCCATATGCATCAGAAAGGAGGAAGCAAAGCGCTTATTGCGAGTAAATGGTACCTTCTAGTCGACGGAAGGAGGAACAGTGAGGGTTGAGCTAAATTGAAAAGTTCCTACGCACACTCCCCGAAATGTAGCCGATAGAAAACCGACAAGCAGGCTACTTTTCTCCGACGGTCGAGATTTTGTAGCTTCGACTCCACAAGAGAATTGTTGTTAATAATTTTCCTCGCTTTTCGCTCCACCGAGTCCAAGTCCAAGTCTATGGAGAAGCAACAGGAAGAAACTACGCAGAAAGCATTTAGAAATCACACTGTAAAACCCGTAGTTGGTTTTTTGAGATCACGTAGCGACATTTGGTACCCCGTACTATCCTATTGTGATATTTAATTTTACAGTAAACACCTTTACTGTGCATGAACGGGTTAAAGTTAACCCGGTCCAAGTGTCATAGTCAAATCGAATAGTCCCGTTTAGTGAAAGGGCTACGCAGTTAATTAAATGGCTGCCAGACATATACAAAGCCGAACAACCGTTAACTGGTTTGATTGTATAAGGAAAAGAAATACTAATGATTATATTTCTTTGTTAAAACGAAATGTCTTCGAACCAAACGCCATTAATGTCGTATGATGCGAAATCGCGTGCCAATAAAATATATCCTTTTTGAGATGAACAACAATCACGTATGGTAATCTAATAAATGAACCGGAGATTTGGTTAGCGGTTTGGCGAAGTGCAAACATCAAATAGGTAGCTAATGTACAGCCAATGCACAAAAGTACCGGACCCCCCTAACCGACCATTGGATCCTGTGTAGATTAGAAAAGTATCAAACAAACTTAACCTTTAACCTGTGACACGTAAGATTTTAGTATAGCTTGATCTGTACGTTGCTCTGATCCCAAAGTAAGTAACTGAAGTACTTGTGTTATGGAAATTGGAAACAACGACGATACCAACCCAGACCCGAGACAATATAGAAAAGATAGTTTCTGCATTGACCCAACCGGAGATTGAACTCAGGACATCAGAGATTTAAACCATAAAGTTGGAATTCTTTTAAAACTCAGAACCGAAATGTCAGTAATCATAGGGCATCGGTTATACAGGACATGCTGTTTACGTGCAGTCGTGTCGAAAATATTCTGGAGAAAATAGAGCAGTGGTACCCCGTAGGAGAACAGCTGTTTCTCATTTCATGTCAATGTTTAGTAGCAGAGTGACCGGGTAAACAAGTCGAGCGCCTGGTGGTAAGCGACACGCCTACATGTGATAATGTTATCCGACTAAGAACTTTATACCGCAAAGATCTGAGGGGCACAAAAAACCTAACACAATTTAACATAGTGCAGGAACCCCTTGCTTATAATCGAATTTTAATCCCTCTGCACGCAAGTCATGCAAATGAGTATTACTCCACGACTTTTTTCTATTATATCAAGTGACGTGACCAATAAGTGGACACGTGATTGTAAGTGACACGCCTGCAGCTTCAAAACGCAAAGCGTTGAGGGGCATTGTCACTACTCCCGTCACCCTGAGACATAAGTTGACAAGTCCCATGTGCCTGTAATTTCACCATCCATAAAGACCATCAGCTGCATTCCCAGATTATAATAATACGGTAACTTTGCTAACTGCAACAAAGACAGTCTGCAGACTTTTTAGTAGTAGTAGAGCTCCTCGTGATAGGGTTGGTCCAAGGAAGTATTGCCACCTTACCTATACCTGCCTACAAGTAGTAATGTGAGTATTAAAGGGTAAGCGTGCTAGTGAAACCACAGACACATGGGACTTGTCACATGTTTCAGCGTGATGTGTGCAGTGGTGGTAAATCTCCGAATGGCACTACTGCTAATGCTATAGATGGAAGTGCCGCTAACCACGAGGTGCACGACTTGCTCATCCCGGCACCTGGTATAAACGTACTTTTTGGACCATCCTGCATATAACTCAGCACGGTTCGCTTTTAGTACCATATCTTCAAGTTAATGTGGCCAGTCCTTTCTCATTACAACAGCCTTGAAGTCAACTTACTGTTTACAAAACCTGTATCTGACACTCGCTACAGTGCAAGTCTTGTGGGCGGAAAGGCTATCTCGCCTACAGAATTTTATAGCTTGCTAAAAAACAACGTGGGTTTTCATAATAGGTGTGTAATAGGGTGTACTGATTAGGGTCGCGGATATGTTTTATGCTTTACAGAAGCATCGTGCACTTGTGTATTCTAGGGTTATGCATAGGTTTTTAACGGACCTTAAATAAACGAGGATGTTCTCAATTGGACAGTATTTTTTAATTTTTTTTTGTGTGATGTTACGCTTTTACTCCAGCATTTGTGAACCGAAATTTTGTTGACTCTTCATTTGTTGGAAAGGGGGGACCTCTAAGGGTGGCAAATTAGGAGATGAATCCACCCACCACCCACCCGCTTTTCGTTAACCGATTTCAATAATTATGTATTTTTGAAAAGTATGTTCAGTACCTTCCTCCTCCAGAAGACCTCGATGGTGTAACGGTTTTCATTGGGGGCGCTGTATGCAGAGGTCTTGGGTTCGATTCCCGGTAGGACCAATTTGGGCATTGAATTTTTCCAAATTAGTTCTGGTCTGGGTGTTCTGAGAAGTGCTTTAGTAGCAGTGTAGTTCCCAGTCAAAGAGTTCTTTCAGTGAAGTACCGCCACCTTACCTAATTCTGCCGCCAACCAGTAATGCTCACATTACTTAACATACAGTTAAAGGGAGTGCATTATTATTATATTAGTTCCTTCGCGTTTGGATACCACTTTCCACTTAACATCAGGTGGAGTGGAGTCAATTGCCTGTCAGGTATAAAAAAAAAAAAAAAAAAAAAAAAGGATTGTTAGGTTGCAATCATGACCGTATCACGGTCGTATTTTGCATACTACATTGTATATTGTATCATACTCGAACAAATATGGTTATTGAAATGTACTTTTACAAACTGTTACGTAGAATTTGTTATGCCTTTTCACAATAAATTCAAGTATTTTAGTTAAAGTTGTTATGTATTGTTGAGAAATTTTAATTACAGATGACATTTTACTTTTATATCGGTGTTGCCAATTAATATTTGTTAATGCCATAGACTGTATTGTAACTATAGGTTTTGCTTGTAATCTGTCATCTGTTGTCATCTTCTGGCATAGAGGATGGAAAAAAATAGTCTAAGTCTTAGAGGATGGAAAAGAAAAGAATATTACTGTTGGTCATAGCCAATACCGCCAAAACAACTATACCTCGATGATGTTTGACGGTTTTGGCGGGAAGAAATTTGTCTAAATAAGCGCAGAATCTTTTGTAGGTATCGGGTCTTTTTACACAAGCGAATTACGTTTTATTTTATAATTTTATTGCGCAGGAAAACACAAAAACACATTTAGTAAAACGGAAAACACAAACAAGAGGTATTGCTTATTTCTAAAAGATATTTCTTCCTGCAGACCTAAATACACGACTAAATAATTGTAATAACGGGCTTACGTGCACAATTAAAAAAATATGTAATAATTGAAAAAAAATAAAATCAAAAACATTAAATTATTAAAACTATATAAATATTTAGATAAAATTTACTACAATACCTATAAAATGGATGGTAGAGGCGATAAACAGTGATTTGCTATCATGAACAGTAATGGGAAGTGTGTTCCAAAGCCTGACCGCATGAATAGTGAAGGAGTTTTACTATTCATGCGGTCAGGTCACTTAAAAATCCAAATTAATAACAATAATATTAATAATAATAAAAATAAAATAGCTATAATAATAATAAATTATGTTTATTTCCACAAGATTTTCCAAAAATTACAATTACATATTATATTACGATTTCAGAAATACAATTACTTACAGAAAGTGGAACAGGAAGTAGCAAATGACGACACTGACTCTTGAACTAGGTAAAACCTGTGTCTCAAGAGACGGAGGCTCAATTGGATGGGTTCCCAATATATACTAAAATTAATTAACGGGAAAACAATAATATGCTAGTATTTAACTTGAAAGATGGAAAAGATAAGTGGAACTTAACGAGAGAGCTGAAACGCTCTTTCAGATATCCGGGAAACAAAGAGTTTTGTAGAATATTGTACAGAACGGAGACAAAATGCAAATTCCTTCGGAGACGAATGGGAAGCCACTTGAGTTGACTGTTGTTATTATTAATTCAGTAAACTCATGTTCGACACCATTCAAAGTGACCTAGCCTTGTTAGTACATAACAATCTACCGTTGCTCATAGTCCTCTGCACAGACAAAGAACTTTGCCACCAATAAAATCTTGCACATTGTCATGTTTTGTTTCTTGAAAGAACAATTGTTATTGTATATTTCATTCATTATTTCATACAACAATTACGTACACAATTTCGTCAAAATTCAATCCTTGACCTCTCATACATCCCATATTAATAACATCTTTCCCACAAGCCGTTGGGTAAGGCGTATTAACAACTTAATGGCCCCGCATGGACAGCCGCCATTTTGGAACGCTGTTGAGCAAAAGTGGCTCTGCCTTATATGTCTCGTATGGGCTTATAGGTTGACATATCCATTTATAAGTGTTATGTTTAAGACATATGGGTTATACAGGGTGACATAAAAATGGTTAACAGATACGGGTCGTTAATAGCGAGCTGATTGTTGTGCGATAGACAAAAGGTCACAGTAGAGAGAGCAAAGCATTTTTTGTTTTCTCATAACCTCACAATAAACAATAAACAAGCAATAAAGTCTATATATACAGAGTGTTTTTTTTTTAAATGGGACAGTATTTGAAAATCCGAAACCATAGAAGATACAAGGAAACTGTCTTAGGAATTTGAAGTCTTTTTTGTGAAAACAATTTTGGTATAGTAAATTTTTTTTCAAGCGCGTGTTGTCCATAAGAATGAATAAAACTGATCAAAAATTTTTTAGTGCTGATCAACTCTGTCTTATGTAAAGATCATTTTCTTGTATAAGATGAAAACAATCGGGACAGCAGAAGTTGATCAAATTTCATATAATGTTTTTTATACAAAATGAAACTTGCTAATTTTTTACCTATCCTGTATTCAGATTTAATGAATATAAAACTGTCACAATTTTAGAATTTTGAGCAGTATCTGCATTGTCACCAAATCTAAAAAAATGCTTTTTGTTTATTTCGATTTTAATAAAAGTTGTGTAGCTGTACTAAAGCAATGTTAATTTAATTGCTATTTTATGTCTAATTATTATTTATTTAAATATAAACGTTATTATTTTATATTCTCGCCTTTTTATGTTCAGCTAAACGTGACGGTGTGTGTAAAATACATTATAAACAGCGCATGTAAAATAACCATAAGATATGTATGTAATTATATGCAAGTGTGAATAGTAAAATTGTCATTTGAATTAATTATTATTTTTTATTTAATACATACAGCATGTATTTCGAAAGCAATGATTTGTCATAGATCAAAAAACTTTACTTGGCAAAAACGACTTTTTCTTTATTTAAAAGGACATGTTCACTACTCGGTTTTAATAATTTTATGATTAATAGAATATTCTCGTGGGTGACACAGAAACGTCCAATTTTTATGGCTGTATACTATCACAGCTTTATTACGGTCGCCAACCCCCTGTAAAGTATAGTGTTTACGGCAAATGTTTCTTTTGGAGGTGGTGGTTTTAACGGATACCCCTCCTCGAATCTGCATTGTACGAGCGTCTGTGGTCATAGATCACGTTCAAAAAGTTACCTTAGACCAAAGACTCTGTGTCATACTTTGAGCATGGAAAATAAAGGAATTATTATACGGCTATATATATAATTATTATAAGGAATTATATATATTATATATTATATATATATAATATATTATAATTATTATTATATTATATATTTATTATACGGCTTGCATCATAGATCACTCTAAAGACTCTTCACCAAAATTTTTGTTACACATGTCTCTAAAAGACCGCACCTCAAATAGACCATAGATAATTGCATTTTAAATACCATAGTTTCTGAGACCATAGTCTTACATAGACTGTGTCTCAAATAATTAATTAGAGTCTATAAGATATTATGATTTCAGAGACTATGGTCTATGGTCTACGGTAAAAAAAAAAAAAAAAAAAAAAAAGGTATCTGGAGGAGAACCGTAATAAGAAGTGACAGGTTGAAGTATGTATCTGTATTTATATTCTGTTAGAGTGGATACTGATACAGAGTTGAAGGGAGGGATTTTCTTATAATAACCAGTGGCGGGACGAACAAGTCGTGCGCCTGATTGTAAGCTGCACGGCTGCCAATAACAGTTGGAGTGCCACTCAGAGTTTTAACTTAGAAAGATCGGAAGGGCACTGCCACTACGCCCGTCACCCTGAGACATACGTTGACAAGTCCCATGTGCCTGAAATTTCACCAGCACCCTTACCCTTCAAAACCGGAACACAATAATGCTGACATTACTGCTTGGCGGCAGAAATAGATAAGGTGGCAGTACTTCCCTAGACGAACTCTTTCACAAGGAGCTCTACTTTATAATTTGGGCAATTATATGTAATATTGCCATACCTTCCCCAAGATTCATATAACCAAATTTGATATATAGAATGATCGATGTAGAAATTGTCCGCAATCTGGAGATAGTAGATATGTAGATAGATAATGCACTTTATTTTTCACACAAAAAAAAATAAAAACAGTACATAGACAACTTAGAAGTAATGTGGGCAAAGGCGGCCTTATCGCTGAGAGCGATCTCTTCCAGACAACCTTAGTATTATAGTAATACATACAAAAGTTGTTGTTTGACCTTTAGTTTCAAACCTCGTAATGGTAAATTTTGAATATCAACCTGAATCTTTATTATATACATGACTTTGTGAAGACAACAGCCAGTTTATTTTTAACCGGCTTTAAGAAAGGAGGAGGTCCTCAATTCGATTGTATTTTTTTGTATAAATAAATTATAAAATAATAAAATTTGAGGAAAATATTTCACCTATAAGGGTGGCAAACTAGGGGATGAATCAAGCTTCGCGCCATTTTCGGTAACCAATTTCAATAAAACTTGGCAAATAGATGTAGTTTCATGAACTTTTGAGATAGTTTTTTTTAATAAAAAAATATTCCTCGTATTTAATGTGATTAAGCCGCCGTGGCCTAATGATTTGACCTACCCCTTCTCAAGGCCGTGGGTTCGAATCTGAACTTACACCTCTGAGTTATTCAGAACTTATATGCGAAATTTAATTTGAAATTTAGCATGGGATTTAACATCGAGAAGAAAGCAGAAAAAGCACACATCTGCAAGGCCATTGAATGATCTGTGTGAAGTTCGCAATCCGCATTGAACGTCAGGTCTGTACCACGCAGTGGGACTATTTATAACAGACTAATTATTAACTAATTTATAATTAATGACTAATTATTATTAATGACTAATTATTATTAATGACTAATAATATAATTATAATTAATGACTAATTATTTTTATTATGTAGTGTACTTATGATGATATTCTTTGGTTACACCCCTTTTGCATATCCGAAATGTCTATCCTAAGGTTGCCTGGGAAAAATTGCTACATAGCAATAAGGCCGCCTGTTGCACATTGTCTTACTACTACTATTATACTTAAGCTCTTGTATTGTATTTTAATTGTAATTTTATGTACAATAAAGAATATTTCATTCATTCATTATTATTATTTAATGTTAAGTTTATTACTATTTTTCATGAAATAATACTAGCACCAACTACATTTTCATAAAATTGTTATTTGAAAACAAACCTAATGATTTCACAAGGCAGCTAATAGCGTAGGTGTCATTGCAACAATTGCCCTTGTGTACGACATTGGTATCCTCTTTTAGGATACTGAGTCAAGTATTGGCTCTTGAGTAATAATCTGTGACTTGGACTTAAGATTAGAGATGGGAAAAACTGTTTATTTTGTTAAACGTTAAAAAAGTGTGCTTTTCCAAACGCCTTTTAGTTTGAAGCTTACAAAACCGTTTAGAAAAACGTTTCACGTAGACTTTTATGTTAAAAGAAGCTTGCAACGCGTTGTGTTGATAGCGAAAAGCAAGAGTAGACTACTAAAGGTTTTAAGATAAGTAAGTTTATTTGTAAAACACGAGTTATATTTTTATTTATAAAATTAAAATTGACGAATTCATTTGTTTAGGAAACATAGATGGCGGGACTTGAAACATAAACACGTTGTACAAAATCCAAATTTTGGGTATTGAACTGACCGACGCTTACGTTTAAATTAAAAAGCATACTTTTTAAGTGTTTTTCGTTTAATCGTCCACATCTAATTAAGATAGCTTTGTGACGCCATCTACCAACACCAGCATTACGCCTTTGCTACCATAATATAAGAAAGAGTAACTAGTTATTAAAAGGTCACCGAGCTACTAGATGGCGTTGCATTATAAACCGTTATACGAAAATGACAACGATAGTTTGACTATTTAGTAGCAGTAGAGCTCCTTCTTTTCACAAGGACATGAAGAGTTTGTATGAGATGATACAAGTACATGTGCGCGTCATTGAATTTTCTAACATCAAAAGTAACTTTAAACCATTTTCTTCCTCTTTAAAACGAGTACTTTTTAGTACTTATTTAATGTGACACAATGGCGATCATCCTACTACTGTCATTGTCGTACTTTCTTTTTAATCGACTTCTAAAATGGGAGAGGTTTTCGATTCGACTGTATTTTTTGTATGTATGCATGTATGTTAGATTATTCCGGCATTTAAGAACCGATTGTGACGATTCTTTTTTTGTTGAAAAGAAGGTACTTCTGTATTGGTCTCATTTAAATTTAAAGATAATATTCCACCTCTAAGGATGGCGTAGTACTGTCATATACTGAATTCAAAGTTAGAAGAAGTTCTTTTTAACCGACTTCAAAAAAGGAGGAGGTTCTCAATTCGATTGTATGTTTTTTTTGTATGTATGTTACGCGATAACTCCGGTATTTGTGAACCTTAAAAAAACTTAGCAAATAGACGTAATTCCACGTACTTTTGAGATTGGTTTTTTAGTGCACTGTACTGAGATTATTTTTAAATAAAAGTTTTTTATTTTTTTTAATATTCTTATAATAAGAATATTAGCGGATCAGGCGCCGTTGATAAATCGTAATTATTATTGAATCAATGGAAGTACGCTGTAGCAGTAGAGCTCCTTGTGAAAGAGTCCAGTGAAGTACTGTCACCTTACCTATTTCTGCAATCCCGTTTAGAAGGGTAAGGGTGCTGGTGAAATTACAGTCACATGACATGAGACTTGACTTATGTCTCTGGGTGACAGGCGCAGTGGCGGTGCCCCTCAATCTTTGCTATTTAAAACTCTGGGTGGCACTAACGTACATGGTAACTTATTTAAATATATAATAGACACACGCTTGGCCACAACCTCACCTGATGTTAAGCAACGATGTGACCGATGATGGGTCGCATTTGCCTAAAAAATGCCTATTCTATTATATTATATTACGGGAAATACAGATGCCGTAGAGTATTCCATTCCTTTGCCGTACGCATCAGAAAGGAGGAAGCAAAGCGCTTAGTGCGAGTAAATGGTATATCAACAACATAAGGATGGAGTGTTTCGGACCTTCTAGTCGACCGAAGGAGGAACGGTTAGGGTGGAACTAAATTGAAAAGTTCCTGCGCACTCTCCCCGAAATGTATCCGATAGAAAACCGACAAGCATGCTGCTTTTCTGCGATGGTCGAAATTTTGTAGCTTCGACTCCACAAGACAATTGTTGTTAATAAGTCTCTTTGATTTTCGCTCTACTGATTCCAAGGCAACTAACTGATAATGGGCAGAGCCGTCCCAAAGGTGACAGCAGTACTCCATACACTATCGAACTTGTGAACAGGTGTACGACTTATTCCTCCCTTCACTTTGTATCATAAAAAAAACTCAATATCTACCATAAGCATTTCAAAAAGCAAGTTTCTTGTACAAGTCACAGTTCACAAACTGGTTTCTGTATTGAATGACCTGATGCATCTCGGTTTTCTTATATAATCATGTAACACATACACTCCTTGTCATAACTAACGTAATTTGCATGTCGGTAACATTCGAGTTATTGGCGCTTACAGATTTTTTTGGTAGTAAAATATTTTTTGCTAATAATACTCTAAGAGCATGTTCAAATGACGAGCGTTCAACGCACGTTTCGCTAACGCGCGCTTACAACTTACCGAATTTTGTACGTAAATCGCTGTAGGTGTTCACATGCGAGCGGCCAACGCGCGTTCGGTCCTTAGCGGGAGCGATCTTGTTAGTTCAATCGGTCAACTGAACTAGGTAGATCTTCTAGTTAATTTAGTTCATCTACTTCCTTAGTTAGTTCGTCTTGTCCTTACTCGGACTTTGAACGAACGCTCCAAACTAGTAATTTTATTCACATGAACTACTACGGACTTCTAGTATTATGAGGTCAATACTACACTGTACTAAATATTTAAAAGTATAATTTGTATGGAATCGGTACTATTTGATTTTCCTTCATATTTTACAGGTTTAAAAACTTGCATTCTAACTAAATATCCTTTTTTTTTACAAAATGAGAATTTTAGTTAGAAAGGTGTGTTTAAAAATCAATACTTAGGTACTACTATTTCATAATACTAAAAAATATTACTTATTATATATAGTGTAGATACGTATTAGAGACTTAGAACGAGCTGGGAACGTTAAATCGTGCATCCCACTCGAACTTGTAGTAAAAGTAATGAATGACCGCTATTTGTCCCGCTCGCATCGTTCCTGCTGTATAAAAGACAGGTGAACTATCAACGCAGACAGTTCCTAGTTCGTACTGAACTAAAAAGAACGATGAACTATTAAAACCGTGCAAGACGAACTAATTCATGTCGGTCAGTGTAGGGAATATATTCCTAATAGTTCGTACTTCATGAACTATACAAGCATAATAGGTTTGCCGTACTGCCGTTCACATGAGCCCGCGTTTTCGACGCGGTGAGACGTGTTTTGCAATTGAAATTGAATTTTTTTCTAGAAATGGGTACAGAAGATTTTAATACGGATTTATTCATAGATGAAGTTGGGAAACGTCCTGCAATATGGAATATGATAAGTAAGGATTATTCGAATAAGATTTTAAGGAGAAAGGCTTGAGAAGAACTTGTCCTTATATTCTGTGACGGAGACGACAATGACGAAAATAAGAAAGCATTGGGTAAGTATATACGCCGAAGATAGATGATAGAAGTATTATAACTCCATTTCACCTTACCTTAGTTATGATAATGAGGGCAGAACGGTGTTCTTAACGCCATTAGCTCTCCTTGCACTATCTTACCCGCTCACGCGATGCGCTCCTCCTACCGCAAAATGGCGGCTATTTGGTTTCGCAAATTAGAAAAGCATTCAGTTTAAATACAAGTTTTTATAAATGAAAATTATTATTCTGCATTGCTAAATAAGTACTCTCCGTACTACCAACAAAAACATCTCAAATAAAATGCAGTAATACACCGCAAATCCTGCACTTAAAAAGCACTAATGAAATTTTTGGTGTACTTGGATAAATATGATAATACTCCGTTTGAGTGGTTCTAACGTTTACCATGAAATTACTCCTTAAAGTTACAAACATTTTCAGGGTAAACTTAAAAAACGCTACTTACGGTGTGTTTTCAATAAAAAAAACAGTGAAATCACCAGCCCAAACAATAAAACACACGGTTGTCGTGACGTTTTTTGAAGTTGTTTATTTTTTTTTAATGACAGACCCGGGCATTAAAAACTTTATGGTTTGCTAGAGTAGTTACCGAAGTAGCAATTAATATTAGTTCTTTTACCAGTTATAACTTCGATATCCGATAAATCGGTATAAAATCTTCACCGGCACCTCTAGGTGTGGTATGCGTCTGCGGCTGCATGTATCGCGTGAGCGGCTAAATACAGTTTAGTAGCATACAGCTCCTTGCGAAAGAGTTCGTCCAGGGAAGTACTGTCACTGTAGCGGATTGTATCATTGGATTAAAAGGTGGGTGCTAACAACAAGTGAGCAAGGCCAAAGCAATCGTATTTACGTACGTACTTGTTAATTTATTAGAAAACACGTAGCTATCAAAGACAAAAAGCTGACAAAAGTCAAGAAAAGGCGGCAAAAAAAAATCACATTTAATTTCTTAGGTTTTCGCGATTGTTACACATAGGAAATGAAACTATTTTTCCGGATTTATATCGCGTATATTTGTTTTTTTCAGACAAACCGACGTTTCGGGCCCTTTACAGTCAACCGTGACCATAGGACCTGTAAAGGGCCCGAAACTAGTTTCATTTCCAATCACATTTAAATTTAGAATTTAAATATAAAATATATACAAAAGAGATTTGTAGAGACTGCTGCAATTCGCTACAGCCACCTTACCTATTTCTGCCGCCAAGCATTAAGGTGAGCATTACTGCGTTCCGGTTTGGAAGGGTAAGGACGCTGGTGAAGTTACAGGCCAAGTTAAAGTTAAAGAATCATTTATTCTATAGGTAAAATAAATTTACACTTGAAAACGCCCCTTTTAAGCTTCACTGAGAAGAAAGAGCAAGAAACCCTAGGGATTACTATTTTCAAATAAATGCTATGGAATATACTTTTAATCAATTTGTGTAGAATTTAGAGCCATGTCGTCTTTCCATACATCTTTATCTAACACGTCTTCAATTTTGTAATATGACTTTTCAATTAAAATATTTTTCATGTAGTTTTTAAACTTAGGAAATGATAATCTTAATGCATACTCCGTAATCGTATTGTAAGAACGTATACTGTGCCCCATAAAAGCGTCGATACCATTACCTTAATTTTATAAATAATGTTTTATTATATTCTATGTACGTTAGTCCTTAAGGTATGTGAAATCACAGGGGGATGAGACTTGTCAACTTATGTATCAGAGTGATGGGCGCAGTGACAGTGCCTCTAAGATCTTTGCAATTGAAAACTCTGAGTGGCACTGCAACTGTTATGGATAGGCGTGTCACTTACCACCAGGCGCATGACTAATTAGTCCCGCAACTTGTAAAAAAAATACAGTTAATGTACAGCCTGAAACAGAAACGTCACAATGAAACATTCAAACGCTTCTGAATAACAATTAGTATGAATAGTTTGTTTTGACTTTTCATTGCTAAAAACATAGCGTTTGTAACGCCAAAAACTTGCGTGCAGGTGTATCAATCGATTGGTTTTGCTCGCCGGAGTCAAGGCCGGCGGCGCCCGCGCAGCTTACACCAACGCATGACGTTATTGCTCGAACCGGAACTTGTACAGTTTGGATAGTTATAATAGTACATAAATTAGTAACCCTGGGACAATAATGTCACATGTGATCATATGTCAAAAGTGGTTCATCCATAAAGTCACAAAAATAATACCCATTACATGAAACCATCATCACTAACTCATTTATATGTCCCACTGCACGGGTGGAAGGGGAGATCCTCCACCTCACTCCAGGGCATAATCTACCTTGGTACACTAGGAAGTGTCTAAATAGACTGCGGAACCAAGTCGGCCAAAGCAAGGAGAGCATGCACAGGTGGGGTTATAGCTCGGAGAGAGCATGTTTTTTAGGTGTCTCTCCCCAGACCATGGTACATCTCTTACCCCGCTCTGCGATTCTCTACACCTGCACACACGAGGACCTATGCAACGCCGCTGATAATGCTGTGTCAGTCGCTGAGTACTGATTCTCACAAATGTGAACGTCAGAATTGACACGCGAAGAAAAACTGCACGGGTGTCCTGTTAGGCCTTAGATCATGGCTCGTCACGCTGGCGGGTAAGTGACACGCCTGTCCATAACGCTGTTCCACTCAGAGCTTTATATAGCAAAGATCTGAATGGCAACTCCACTGCACTCGTCATCGTCACCCTGAATCGTAAAATGACAAGTCCCACATGCCTGTACTTTCACCAGCAGCACCCGTACCCTTCAAAACTGGAACGCAGTAGGTAAGGCTTACATTAATGCTAAATAATCACATGATTTTAATAAGTAATGCGGAAGTAGACAGCTTCTATGATCTAATGCAAAAAAAATCGCTTATAATTCGTGTCAGAAGTAGCCACACAGCGTCCTAAAAATTACTGCAGGCAGATTTGATTGTCCAATTCTAAAGTGCTGGGTTGGGCAAATCAATCTGTTTTTATATGTATTAAATAAATTAAAATATATATAAACCTATTCTAACTGACAATATTACTAACAAATTATATGGGTCTATGCCTGAAATAAATAATTCTATTCTATTCTTAATTCTATTACTGCTTGGCAACAGAAATGGGGTTGGGGACTTCAAACTCTCCGAAGGTTGTCAACCTTCTTAGACATGCATTCACCACGATGTTTTTCTTCACCGAAAAGCTCATTTCAAAATCAAAAACTTACCAGCACTATTGCTCATATTACTCTTTGGAGGCAGAACTAAGAGATATAAAAACTAATGCAGTGATCTCGAAAATACTTTCACAGTAAATAGCTTAATTCACCCGAAGCACCCTGAATCCGAATCTACCTCCGCCATCCGCCACCACTGAAGATACAGAGACAATATAATAATATACTCGTTTAAACGATTCTCTCAAAAGATCATAGTGTTGTAACGTGTTAAGATCAAAATTATAAGCGGAGGTGGGTTGCACAATGTTATGTGAGCAAAACACACTGCGTCAGGTTTGATTTAAAGATTACTTATGTTGCGTTAACCGGCAGTTAAACAGCAGGTGTTAACTTTTTGTGTTATTCTTAGAACTTATATGAATTACGTTTAAAAACGTCAAATCATGAAGTGTATTTTTTATTTACTTAATATTATGACATTTTTACTACTATTCTACATATTGTTTATAAAAATACTCTACTAGCTTTTTATTATTATTTACATACAGATCAAATGAACACAAAGAAAATTCCTTCGAACTGACGCTATTTAGCCGGTTAAGCCTTACATAAAGATATGTAGCAAGAACACAGAGAAATTTCTTTTTCTTAATGATACCAAGTTTCGGAACAAGCATATCGGGTGCCTGGTGGTAGTGATACTTGTCTATAATAGTTGCAGTGCTACTCAGAGCTTTAAACCGCAAAGATCTAAGTGGCACTAACACTGTGGTAAATTTTAAATTAAATTTCGGGCTGTTTCCTCATGCTCCTGAGTGCTCCTACTGGTAGGAGCAAGAGGACTAATTTGTCCTTATGCATCTATTGGTAGGACCAAAAGGATAAATATGTTCTCGTGCTCCTACTAATGTGCTGTCACCTATATTTATATGTAACTGATATTGTAGTACTTGTATGTATGTTATCGATTCTCTAAGTTAATCAGTCACTTCAGTGAAAGCTGTTAACGTATTTCCGTGGTAGTGATCAGTTTAGCTCTTTCAGGTTGTTTCTGTAAGTACATTTAATACTATATTAATTTTAAAGAGCAACCCTTAGAGTTTCTTGATTATTCTTCTCAGGGGAATCTGCCTTACGATAGAGCGCAAAGTGATGATTTCAAGTGTAATTTTCTTCTTATCTATGCAATAAAGATATTTTTGACTTTTTTATTTGATATATTTTATTCTAGTTTAGCATAGTTATTAGATCACGTTACGGAGCATAAGGACACCAGTAGGAGCACCCCACATTCTTCCGTGGAGCGCCCAGTAGGAGCATGAGGAAACGGCCAAATTTCGCACATAAATTTCGAAAAACTAGTCGGAAGCCCGGATTCAAACCCACAGCCAAAAAGATTTTGGTTCACAATTTTTTTTCTTTATTTTTTATATAATAATAAGTGACGGGACGAACAAGTCCTGCCCCTGACGGGAAGGTACACGCCTGTCCATAACAGTTGCAGAACCACTCAGAGCTTTAAACCGCAAAGATCTGAGGGGCACTGCCACTGCGCCCGTCACCCTGAGACGCATTCCATGGTCTGTACCCTGAGACATAAGCTGACAAGTCCCATGTGCCTGTAATTTCACCAGCACCCTTACCCTTCAAAACTAGAACGCAGTAACGCTCATGCGAGGTGCAAACTTTCGCAAGCCAAATTCGCTGTTCCTCATGATTTTATAACCCCAGTCGAAAGTCTTCCCCCTGTGCACGAGTTGCAGTGGTTGGTATGGAAATCCCTGAATTATCTGAGATCACATGGTGTGAGATGTAGAGACAACATGGTGAAATGGGGATACCTACCGTCCACTAACTAAAAAGCGGCTAAGTGACAAAATATTTTTTTGAGACATAACCCACTTTTACAATATTGAAATTGTTTAATGATATTGCACCTATGCATCGTTAGGATGAGGTACTATAAGTCAAACACGTTAACCATTATAAATTTTATTGAATTCATATTCAATTATTTTTTAAGTGAAATTACTCCACTAGTTTGTTATAATTATTAATACAACGGTAGAACACTCAGAACAAAATACTTCGATCCGGCCTTACGTTACGACGTTTTAAATGTTCTTAAACGAGAATTTTGTGCTCTTTCATTTTCTATTTAATACCGATATTTGACCATTTGTCACTTAGCCACGTTTTAGTAAATGGACGGCAGATATATCAATCCTACTCAAAAACCATTGTGCCAGCGGATTCCCCCACAAAGTATATCTCACTTGCTATCATGCCCACTGTGTCCGACCTGCACTCGCGAAGGCCTGCTAAAGACAATTGATAGGGGCATAGCTACCTGGCTGCTTACTGGGTTAAAGAATTATAACACGTTGTCTACTGGTTTTTGAACTGACTCGACAAGAACCTTCCCAGGACGAAATCTTTCACAATGAGCTCTAATGCTACTAAATTAATGTGAACATTACTGCGTTCCCCTTTTGAAGGGTGCTGGTGAAATCTGAAGGTACACGGGACTTGTCAAGTTTTACGTCTCAGGGTGGCCGGCGCAATGGCAGTGGCCATATGATCTTTGCGATTGAAAACTCTGAAAGACGTTGCAACTATTTTGTTAAGCATGTCGCTTACCATCGTGCGTACGACTTGCTCATCCCGTTACTCGATATCATTTAAAAAATCCATGTTTAGTAGTAGATTTTTAAAGGAGCTTAATAGACTTCAGCAAAATGTAAGTTATTGTCATAAAAATATAACAGTAATTCATAATATAAATTCTTTTTACTAGGATATCAGACGAACAGAATGCACTCCAGAGAAATTAAGCGGAATACCTCGAAAAGTTAGTTTCCCCAGTAGGTCCTTCCGGGAATAGAACCTGGAACCTCCTCATTTAATGCCCAATGTACTTGACGTCATTCAAATTTTCAGTTCAAAAACAGACCGTCATGTAATGACTGTAGAGCTATAGCAAATTGTAGGGTTAACAAAATAATAATTATTAGGTACATAGGGTTCCATTTGACCTTTAATCGATTTTTTTAAGCAAATTATTAACGCCAATCAAATGACCCAATCTTGGATAAAACAAAAGAAACTTGTTATTATTAAAAAAAATGCTTACAAGGCCGATTTGGTATTCGAAAACTTGTTTTTTGTTGTGTACGTTTATTTGATAACTATGTGCTTTACTCCAAGTGCGTAATTCACTAAGGTAAAATTATTTACCTTTGTTTTTAATTTTTTACAGATCATTAGATCTGTAGAAAATTATTCACTTAAAACAAGATTAAACACCTTCTACAACAATTTAATAATAATCTACTTTTCAATAACGATAATGAATAAATAACTAAACTTACCTTTATAAAACTTATTTTAAAACAGCTAAAGGCTCAATGACTGCCCCACACATTAAAAATAAAGAAAAAACACACACTCGTCCTTTTCAACATGGACTTTTAAAACCACATTCCGTTGCACGAATGAAATTAAAAGTTCACATCCTTGGACTGGCCACACAGAAACATATGCTTTTGAAGTTTGAACTTTTTATAAAACAATTTTATAGTATTTATACACTGTTCTGGCAACTCCGGAAAATTCGGTATTCGCAACTTTCGATTGAGTTTTGTTTTAATTTGGAATGTTTTCGTTTTCGTTTATCTTCGTTTTGTCTCGCATGGCGGCCGCGCGATCGCCGATCGGTTGTTCACTGGCCGGCCAGTTGCGCTTACGCAGTGAGTGTTACCATTTTAGAATTTGATGTTTTAACAAAAATTTGATGATATAAATAACCAATACTGTCGTAATTCAACATTGTAGAATTGAAAAAACTCGATTTGAAAGAAAAAACATGCGTTTTATTGTGAATAAAGTGATTATTTTTATTTATACATAATATTTAGTTATCCTTAGAATAACAACGCATAGAAACCTAGTCCGCACACGCTAAGTGAGGCAAATTGAAGCGCGCCAAAAGGGCCTACACGAGCGGGCGGGCATTCAATGCTCAAGGTCAACTTGCACCGCGAACAGATCAAGAATTTTAGCTAAAAATGACGAAATGTGCGGTAAATGAGTGTAAAAATACGTCAGACAAACATAAAATAGATACTAACATCACATTCCACAAGGAAGTAACGCGTTTCAACTTGTATTTTTATATAAATATTCACTGAAACCGAAAATTAACCTACTACTAAAACTAGCCTACATGAATTTGATTTTTGCCTCACTTGTGGCAGTTCGTTTGATATGAAACTATCATTCTATGCGTTATTATTCTAAGTAGTTATCCATTTATAACCGAAAAACTATACATTGGTTTCATCCAGTATTTCGTTTTTAATTTTCGAATCGTGTTTTCTAATTTTATCTATTTCTGACTATTCAGTGTTATTGAATGCTTTGTCATATGTTTTTTTTCTAATATTTGCATTACTGCGTTCCGGTTTGAAAGGGTAAGGGTGCTGGTGAAATGACAGGCAGATGGACTTATCTTTACGGCTTAAAGTTCTGAGTGGCACTGCAAGAGTTATGAACAGGCGTGTAGCTTACCATCAGGCGCACAACTAGATCATACCGTCACTTGATATTATAAAAAAAATGTATACCATACAAAAATTCTATTCAAGTCACAGAAGGAAAATGCCTTGCGCCTGGTTTTAAGCGACACGCCTGTCCATAGCTGTTACCACAGTCGTACAATTTGAATGTCCCTTAAGCCGTCATAACATAAAATCATGTACCTGTAGAAAGTGCTCATATTCGTAGAATACGCTTTTGTTCATACAAAAGACATCAACGGGAGCGGGCAAACAATTTGTATTTGTGAAATTAATAGATTAAATTATATCTCAAAATGTTTGTAAATACCTGTTATGTAAACAGGTACAAAGGCGCAGTAACCATTTGGTGAAAAATAACTTAATAAAAACAATATAAAGTATCAAATATTAATATGACGCTATTCAAATGCTCTACGCCTCTTGATTGGTTATAATAAAAACGGTCCTTGTTTGGTTTTGGTCGAGTTTGCTGTCGTGGATTGTTAAAAAAATAATTTTCAAATATTGGTTGTGTTTTATTATTTTAAAACTCGTAGAAAAAGTATTGTATGCAATAATTACATAATTAGATGTTAAAATCTCGTACATACCTACTTAGGCTACTTGGTAAAGCCTCGTGGCCTAAACATGAGACTCGTGAAAACCTTCCTCATGCAACGATTGCATAAAATACTATTTTCATTCTAGTAAAAGAATAAAATACAATATCAGTGTAGCACATTTATTTTCAACCATAAAAAAGATTATTTTAAGATCTTAATCCGTGATTACTATTATGTCTTTACGAGAAAATTTGTTTAGATCGTTACTTATAGATAATTTGGAATCGAAAAATAAAATCGCCTTTTTTTGAAATTCAGTCTATTGTCTTACGACTGAATGACGTTGGAACTTTGTTATTATTTTGAGTCCGGTTGTTATATTTACGTGGAACGAATTCTGCAAAACATTTTAGTCGTCAAATTTAAAAAAATGGCAACACAGCCTTGAAGGCAGTATTATAGACATTGTTTGATCTCGAAGACTTTATTTTTTGTTATTGTATGTTATAGATTACAGAATATATAATAAAATACTATTTTAAAACAACGCCACGGAAAAATATTAGTAAATCTGCATCCCAGTAACAATATTACTGTAGATACACGGCATTCCGAAAACATTACAAATATTTACAAATCCGCTTAAATATACTTTTTTTGGTAGAAACGACCAATACTTAACAGTACGACGTAGATATGGTGAGTTTGATAAAGGGATTGAGTTCATAAGGTCAATAAATTCACTGGAACAAGAAGTTGGTAGCAAATTTATTTTTGCTTACTATTGCTATTTTTTTTGCTCAGGCGTTTCATAACACAGAGGAAGTTTTTGTGACGGAACGAAGAAGTCATGCGCCTGGTCGTAAGCGACACGCCTGTCCATAACTGCAGTGCTACTCAGAGCATTAAATTACAAAGGTCTGATTAGCAATGCCACTGCGTCTGTCACCCTGAGACATTACTTAACAAGTCCCATGTGCTTGTATAATACCTTATATGGTAAAGCTGCCGGTTTTCAAGTCAAAATAAAACGTGAACATAATATAAATAAATAAAATATCAACACAGATACAAATATTTGTCATAAATAAAGTAACTATTATTAACAATAGCTTAAAAAATCTTGTATACAGTGTATGGAGTCGTTTACCGCCGACTTATCTAAGCGATATTTTTACCTAAACAGCGTTTTTTATTGTAAATGATATTTTAACTATAACGGACAAGGGCGCTTCGACATTTCCCGCCAAAATTAAGTCAAATAGAAATTATAACAAAAGCTGAGTTTGTCATTAGAGCAACTGTTTTTTTTGTATTTTAGTGTAACCGACAGAATCAATATTAAAAATGTAAGCGACCATACTGGCTATATCACCACAACCGACATAAGGCCCAATTTATCAACTCGGATCTGATTGGAAGCGAATTGTTGTGCACAGCATAATGAACTTTATGGTCAATCGTGTAATGTACAAACTAGATACGAGCCAAAAATCACGTCGCGCGTCTTCCGCCGAGTTCCGCAGCTGCCGTCGATGACGCCTGGCGAATCCGTGGAAAATGGCGCAAAGCCAGGCGCAGCGTGCCGTCGAACTAACTGTAACTGCCTCCGTGGCCGAACGGTTACCATGCCGAACTGCCACGCAGAGGTCCCAGGTTCGATTCCCGGGCCGGGAGAAATATTTGTATGGCCTACAATTATTTCTCTCGTGAGTTTGGGTGTAATTTGTGGTTGTCTATGTGTGTGTCCATGGCACCCGCGACACAGGGTTTCCCTAGTGCGGGGCTATGTTGAGTGTGTGCGTTAAAAAAAAAAAATAATAAAAACCGGAAACCGGAAAACCGGAACGTCCACGAAATACTACTACTACTACTGCCTCAAGGCGCAGTCGAATGTTCGAGTACTTCAGCGAGCGACCGCGCGTTCTCTTGCAGCGAGGCGAAATTGAAGCTTAAACGCCTGTAAGCCTAAAAATCTTTAGAGATAGAGTCAGCAAAAATATTCTAGGCGCCAAAAAAGGCTTAACATCAATGGTTTTAACAAAAATTTCCTGTCTAACACAATCGGTTACAATAGTTACTTGTTATGCAAGGCTGCAAAGTTGTTGTTTGGCGCAAGGATTGTATTGAAACCTGAGCAAGAGAAGGAGTATAGGATTGAACCATGAGCGAAGCGAGTGGTTCAAAAATAGTAACCTGAGCGAGCGTTTGACGGCACGAGACGTGAAACAACTTTGCTGCCGAGCGACCCACACAACATTTCACCTCACTATAGCGAGGAAAATAGTAGATGAAAGAAAAATAGAAACTATAAAAAATCAGTTTTAATAAACAAAATTAGTTATCGTTGTCAATTTAATGTCAACAACAATAAGAATAAAATATACCAACGGATATATATTACATAAATAATGTACAAATCGCGTAGTTGAACGTGTTATTATGTTTTTTTTCATCGAAAGAAAAAGTTGAATGCACCACAGTCCATGGTCAAGTCCGAATTTCAAAAACCTTGCAATTGCAAAAATCGCTTTTGCGCGCAGATTTCTAATGATATTATATAAATAATAATATTTCTAATAAAGATATTTTTTATTTTAAAATTAGATTTTTATGGTGCACTGATGTAGATAAAGATCATGTTGATAATGACATAGGTGAGCCAGAGGCTTTTAAATTTAGAAGTATTCTAACTTCATCAGCCTGCGGCTGTAATATAACTGCCGCTATAGTAATTTATCCCGTCAGTTTTATAGGATAATGACAGTTCTGCGCGACAGTGAACCGTTGGCGCTCCAAGGCATAGCGTACGTTCTTTTGGGACCAACCCGCAGCATACTTCATGTGGCGAGATAAACAACAACGGAAATACGTTGATCAGATTTTTTGGAATCTACACTGCTCTAGTACAATAATATTGTATTTATCCCGAACATTTTCAAGTATTTTAAATATGCACTTTTCAAATACATATATTAGGGAAAATGCATAGAAGTGTACCTAATTGGTTGATAATTATTTATATAATTACGAGGTTTACACATTGAATAATAGGAACAATTTTTCGGTTTGTAATCGCGTACGTTTTGGTTTCATTGCAGGTCCCATGGTTAGTCGTAAACTGAGATAGTAAACTGGCAGTTATACACTCCCGGACACATATTTCGAGCCACCTTGCATTTTTAGTATTAAATGCCCTAAGCTTAAAAAATATGTTTGATTGATCAAAAACTATTAATGCAATTTTGAAGTTGGTTTACTAAACGTCATTCCGTATGTACTTGTTGAAAATTTGATTTTGTGAAACCAGGGAAAAACGAGTTTAAGGGTCGTATTCCAGAACTCTACTCAATACTGAAGTCAGGACTTGAGTATTGCAGTGAGCACTGAAAATCATACTCAAGTCTTTGCCATTAGGGTCGTATTCCAGAACTCTACTCAATGCTCAAGTCAGGATCTGAGTATGATTTCAGGCACTGGAAATACGACAGTAATGGCAGGGACTTGAGTATGATTTCGAGTGCTTTTAACCATACTCAAATCCTGACTTGAGCATTGAGTAGAGTTCTAGAATACGACCCTAAGTGTCACAAGTCTTGAATTCACTTTTGTCAAATGTAGAGTTTCATAAAGAAATTTTAAAGAAAACAGTAGCTTATCGGAAAAAATTGTCTATTCAGTAACTTGTATTGCCTCCAAGAGCGTTGACAACAGACACCATGCGATTTGATATAGAATTAATTAACGTCAATATGAAGTGCTGTGGAATGTTCTCCCATTCTTCCTCAATGGCAACTTTCAACTCCGGTAAGGTTTGCGGGGTTGGGTGGTGAGCTCGAGCACGCCTCTTTAGCTCGTCCCATAAATGTTCTATTGGGTTCATATCCGGACTTCGTACTGGCCATTGCATGGTAGTAATACCGACGTCATGAAGGTATTCCGTGACGACTCTTGCAGTATGCGCTCTTGCGTTGTCATGCATGAGAATAAAATTTAGGCCTACAAAGTCAGCATATGGCATTACATGAATTTCGAGGCACTGGCGAATGTATCTGTCGGTATTTAATGGTGGCAGCCGCGGTCCCGTGACAACCTCAAGCGCAGTTTTGCCTTCTGTGGACATTCCTCCCCAGACCGCCGCCGCAGCTCACTTTCTCTTCAATACAACACTACACAAAACGCTCTCCTTGTCTTCGGTAGACCTTGTTTCTCCCATCATTACCATAGACCATAATCTTAGTTTCATCAGTGAAGAGTACCTGGCTCCACTGACGTGGAGTCCAATGCAAATGATCTCGTGCAAATTGGAGTCGCGCCATTCGATGAGCTCGTGTCAATTTGGGCCCGTCCGCTGGCTTATGTGGAGTTAGACCACGTTCCTTAAGTCTCCTTCTCGCAGTTCTAGCGCTAACACTCCATGAAGTCTCGAAGCTGTTCTTGGATCTGTACTGAAGTCAGTTGACGATTTCGTGAGCTCGTCGTGAAGATAAATCGATCTTGCCTTTCCGTTGTCACTCGAAATCGTGGTCTTCCTTGACGGCGAACGTAGCCGCCAGTCTCTAAGTACCGATGGTTAGAACCTTTCAACAGCGAAACGACTGAAATGCAGTTGTGTACTTACATTATGCTGACTAAGTTCAGACTGCAAAAGTGCCACAGCTTGTGCGGCTACTTCAGGCGCAGTGTTCATAATTCCTTCGAGAAATTTGGTTAAATTTAGAGGAAAAACAATGTAATACTTCTTTATTGTTAAATAACACAATTAAATAAAAAAATATTGAAATTATTTCGTTTTGCTTGCACCTTACGCTCCCTTATTACTTTAAAAACAATGACGAACCACAACTTTTCTCCGTTTTTCAACTTCGTAAATTCAAATTTGGAACAACGACACACCATAATAACCTGCCAGCGTTAAAACTGCATAAAAACTTTTTCTTTAATAAAACAATATTTTTATATTCTAGGTCTTTCAAAATAAAAATTCAAGGTGGCTCGAAAGTTGTGTGCGGGAGTGTATCTAATATATTTGTTATGTACTCGTACATGTGTGTGTGGCTGCGCCCATCGTCCTCCTTTATAACAATAAAGCAGTGTTTTCTTCTTTTTATAATATCTTTTATTTTATAATGTCGTGGGGCTTGTAGGGCGTGTAGCTTACAATCAGCTACACGCCTGTCCATAACAGTTGTAGTGCCACTCAGATCTTTTAATCGCAAATGTTAGTAAATCTGCATTCCAGTAACAACATTATTGTAGGTACATAGCATTCCGAAAACATTAGACATATTTACAAAAATACGCTTAAATGTACTTTTTTTATAGAAACGACCAGTACTCAACAGTGGAACGTAGATATGGTGAGTTTGATAATGGGATTGAGTTCATAAGGTCAATAAATTCACTGGATTGAGAAGTTGGTAGCAACTTTATTTTTATTTACTATTGCTATTTTTTTACGTAAGCGACACGCCTGTTCATAACTGCAGTGCCTCTCAGAGCTTTAAATCGCAAAGATCTGAGGGGCACTGCTACTGAGACATAAGTAGACAAATGCCATGCCTAATTTTGATTGTTAAAATAGAGAGAGGAATTGTTGTATATGCGTATATGTACATTGTGTGTATCGCTTTACCTACAATCCTCACTTTTACTTTCACACATTTTTTTCTATGTTTTTCTATAACTCACATCATTCGCCAACCTTTGTTTTGGGTTTAAATAGCTAATGATGTTTTGTTATTTGCAAAAAAGTGAACAGTTGTTTAAATATTAATACGTAATATCGCGCACTGTTAATACAAAAGTGTATTAACTCTAAAAGTGCTCTTTCTCAGAATCGATGAAAAACGAACTACTCACTTCCCATAGAAGTACATTAAAATTATGTAAAGGTTTTAGTTCATTTATTACAGAAAAAGAAAAAATTCCTACTTGCCAAATTTATTCAAAAATGAAATGGAAAATTAATTTCATATTTTTGAACTAGGATGACTAGCTCGCATAAAGTGTGTGTGGGTGTATGTGTGTGTGTTTTAAGATGTCTTTTTCTTAATATTCTAACGACGGTTTTATTGACGTCTAGGGAATCATATTTTACGTTCAGTAATGATATAATACTGAGTTTCACATATTTTGAGTTACAACACTATTGTAACAGCAGTGCGATATACATATCAAAGAATTCACGGTAATTAATTAAAGATTATTAAATCTTAATTTATTACACTATTTATCACACAAATGACAAAGTTAGACATTAAATAGTAAATTTTATGACATGTATGTAGTGTTCAAATTTGCAATCGTTTCTATATTGTATTGTCTCTAACATTTACACAAATGTGTTTTAATTTATATGGAAAATAAATGTAATTGGAACTTTTGTATTTTATTGTACAGTCAGCTACAGAAGTCATTAACCACACATACATATCGATAGTTTTGAAAGTCTTATGTGCATATTACATAACTAGGTACATATATTCTTATTACAAAATGACTGAATTATGGAAGAAAACGTTCCTGTTTATTCATTTACTCACAGCTGTGGTGTTTATGGCACAATTAGACGTTTATCGCATTTTTAACTGATTTTTAACAACGATAACGGGCAACTAAGCGTTTTTATATTACATTGGGCACGCGAAGCAGGTACACTTGCGCGGCGTCTATTTAAATATATGTATATATGTGAACCGAACGAAGGCATAATTGCTAAGATAAAATTGGTAAAGCCTTAGCCCTAATAAAAAATACACCGTTATACTGGCATTGCTTGTCTCGGTAAAAATTAATTAAAATTATGTGTCCTCCTACACTTGCGCAAATATTTGCGCAAATTAATGAATGAGGATGGTGCGTACACACTTTTTGACTGCATTAATGTCGTAACGCTTATGTTTGGAATATTATTCAAAAACTTTTATAATAAAGCCATATTATAACAATTTTTATCATAATGTCAAATGGGCTTTTGTCACATGAAAGCATCGAGTTTAAAACCAGAAATAGAGACGAAATGTCATTTAGTTTGTTCGAAAACTATTGTGCCAATTCATTCCGGTCACAACTGCGCTCCGATTGGCCAGCCGGAATTGGAAACAATTGGCGGGTATCGTCAACCGTTTCACTTCAAAAAGACCAGTTTAACTAGAGCTTTGCTATAAAAAATTACTGATGAAATGTGATTCCGTTTGTTTTGTAATTAGATATTTTGCTGTTTTTCCCACGCCACCAAATGGAACAGAGAGATATTATATAGAGATATTATCTTTACTACAATACACACAGACTATTTTTGGAATATACGGAGACATACTCACAGGTCAGTTGTTGCCGCTGTACTATTTCAGCTTTCTAATTTGTGATTTCAGTGCAAACGAAAGTTGATATTTAAAAGTGATATGAGGCATTTGCCAGATGAGTTGCCAGATATGTATTGCCCTTATTTCTTCTATATTTCTGGCTATATATTCGATGCATGAAAGTCATAAAAATTACACAACCTACATGAAACAAATTACTTATTTATGTGAAATTGTATAACTTTCCTGTTTAAGCATAAAAAATTATTAACTAATTACATTCGTAGAATCTTTAAGAGTGGGTCTACTGAAAAGTTGTAATTTTTTATATGTGGCCTTATTATAGGCTGTGGATGATGACGATGATAGCCTTATTACTACATCAAGGTTTGCTATATTGCGTATTTGGCTTATTATCAGGTTAGTTTTCTATACCTAATTTCGGTGGCAATTTTTATTACTTAAGTATTCGAGTAATATTAATCTTGAAATATTAAATAATGTTTCTGGTTATTAAATAATACTTCATGATAATATTTTAGGATATTTGAATAATAAAAATTTCCATTGAAATTAGGTGCGATGCGTACATGCGATATATGATCTTAAACTTGAGTATGATCCGCTTCGGTAAAGTTACTTGGTTTCATGTACTAAATTTATCCAATTAAACAATATGTGTAGAAGTGAATTTGACCTGCGATGCATGGATGGGTGTAGGCCGAAGCGCGTAGACGCCTCAGGTCTCGGACTCTTTTTGTGCTTCTGTTAACTATTGATTTGATTATAAAATATGATACTGTTTGCCATCTAACTATTTGCTTTTGTTTATACTGGTGTAACGTTGTTGTTATACTATTGTAAACAAAATCTCGTCTATTGTCATAACAAAGTAACATGTCGTTATATTATGTTAAAAATGCTTTTATCACATGAAAGTCATAAAAATAACACGAACTATATAAAACATTTAACATTTAGTAGCTCTACTACTTGTGAAAGCCGCCAAGCATTCACATTACTGTGTTCCGGTTTCGAAGGGTAAGGCTACTGGTGAAATTACAGACACATAAGACTTGTCAACTTATGTCTCAGGGTGACAGACGCAGTGGCAGTGTCCCGCACAACTTTGCAATTTAAAGCTCTAAGTGACACTGCACTGCTATGAACAGTCATGTTGCTTACCACCAAGCGCACTATTTGTTCGTCCCGTCACTTTATAACTCTTCTATTTAAACATAAAAAAGTTACCAACAAATTTCTGTTCCAGACCTTATAACATTAAGTGTGCGATATTACGTATTTGGGTTATTTTCAGGTTAATTTTCTATACCTAATTTCGGTGTCATTTTTTTTTCTGTTAAGTATTCTTGATACCACTAAAAAGTTGTTGAAAAAACCAAATACAAAGATACGACGCAAGCACATAGAAAAATTCTTGAGGTCCGCTGGTTAGTTCCGTGGCTTAGTTGGTATAGCGTCTGGCACGGTAAGCTAGAAGACGTCGGTTCGAATCCGGCCGGATCGAAGGAATTTTTTGTGAGTGTTCGATCTTTGTATTAATAATCATAACAAAGTAGTGGAATAATTTCACAAAAAATTATTGAATATCAATTCAATAAAAAATTCATGTAATCTTGATATTTCAAGAATAGTTAATTAAGTAATAATTCAGATTATTAAATAATATTCTAGAATATTTGAATAATAAGAAATTGCCACCGAAATCAGGTAGAGAAAACTAACCTGAAAATTACTCAAGTTTGTAACCGTCGAATGTGTAAACGGTCTCAACTAAAAATATAAATTCGCAAAGACAAATACGCCTATCAGTTTTGTATAGGGCTCTGTGATAAGCAGTCCCTAAACATTTTGATACACAGTACCAAATAATCATGAAGATGTTCTTATTTAGCTCCGTACTTCTTCTTTCGGTGAGATTTTTTCTTTTAATTATTTAAAAAATGTACTTTATTAGTGTTATTATTAAGGGATATCTGCGATTAAAACAACCCACGCGATGCATAGGCTCATTTGTAATATACTTATACCTTACATAATTATATTTTATTACATTAAGTATGTTTTTTCTTTTATTTTGATGCAAGTGTCATTTTTGAAAATTTGTGAAAAAATACAAAGTTTGATTTTGTCACAAATAATTACACTTGCATCAATAAAAAAAAATTTTCTTTGCAGGTTGTTTTAATCATCCGTGGTTCAAGTAAGTAGTGACTTAATCAAAATTTTGAATGTTTGTTATTTTTAAGTTTATTCGTTTTCAGGATTTTTACTACTGTGTTTTCAATTACTCTTTGTATTAATAATTATAACAAACTAGTAGACTAATTTCACAGAAAATAATTTAACATAATTGTAATAAAGCATCGTGATAATTGATACGACTTTATTCGAACCAGGGTCAGCGCCTTCAGCACACCGTGTCTGACGCTCTCCCAACTGAGCTATAATATGAACCAGCAGTCCTAACGGATTTTTATCTGTGCTTGGTGCAGACCTTTGTTTTTGGTTTTTAACGACTTGTATTACCGTAGCGCCATCTGTGAGAAATGTATGCAAGTTTTTCTTTATTCATCCAGTTACTGCTACCAGCGACTGACTAGAGATGTCTCTTTAATAATTGTAATTTGACTTTATTGAATATCACAATGTTTTATTATCAAGATTATTCAATTATTTTTTGTGGACGTACGGAAGGACGTATGAACGGACGGACGAATGGACGGATGGACGGATGGACGGATGGACGGATGGACGGATGGACGGATGGACGGATGGACGGATGGACGGATGGACGGATGGACGGATGGACGGATGGACGGATGGACGGATAAATAGATGGATAAATAGGAAGACAAATGAATACATAAATAAATAAATAGACAAATAAATGCATATTTTTTTTATAATATCTAGTGACGAGACGAACAAGTCCGTAGTTTAATTTATTTTCATTTCGGACGCATGCGTCCGTCACTCACTCAGCTACGGCCCATTGAAAACCAGCGTCACAGCCTAGACTTGGTTGTGACTTTAGTTTTTGTACACGCCACAGCCGCACATATGACAGCATAGAAATATGTTTTACGCTGTTTTGTTTTTTGTGTTATTTCTGTTGTATTTATATTAGCCTTTTTTTGTGTGTGTCATTTTTATAATGTGGCGTTGGAATAAACGGTTTCTATTTTTATTTATATTTCTATAAATAAATAGATAAATTGTGTTTCAAAATTGCTCAAGTAACGTTTTTATTTCTTTTTAGCTACTGCAGACGTTTGTAGTTTGCCTCCGGAAACTGGGCCATGTAAAGGCGCCATTCCCAGGTCAGTTTGTTTTCTTTTGTTTATATTGTGTTGGATCCCTTTACTTAGGTATTTGTGGCTACTACATATCATCAGTTGTCGTCTGAAACACATACAGAAAAAAAAATAAAAAGACGTACGAGAATAATTGACATAGGTGAATAATTTAATTAAGTTTGATTACCTAATTATCCAACCAGTATTTACAAAAGGATTCTAATGGGTTCGGTATTGGCGTTAAAAAATACAAAACTCGAGTTCTAGTGCAGGTAGACGTGTAAATTGTCACTGTTTAAAAACAACGTTATTTTTCCAAGGATACTGATAGCAAGAAAGAATGACGTAGATTAGTTATCATCTCAAATATATAATGAATATGAATTAAGAAAAGTAATGACATAGGAGAAAAAGTTTATTAACATTGTTTACTTTATTATCTAAACATTTTTTAAATTCTAATAAATTTGTTTTCTTTACCTTTTTTTAGATATCATTGGGACACATACACACAAAAATGTCTGATATTCACTTACGGAGGATGCGGCGGCAATGAAAACAATTTCGTAACTGAAGACGCATGTCGTGCAAAGTGCAACACTTGTTAGTTCTTATTGACCGTATTAGTACACTATAATAGTGCCCAAATAACCCGAAAAGCGCTATCTCAATCGGAGTGTTTTGAGAAAAACGACCTTTTCTAAATTGTATTTCCGTACCTTCAAAAATAATTTTTTTTGAAGATGGTAAAACTTATTTATGCGTATTTTTGACTAACAGATTTATTGATATACCTAAATTATCCATAAATTGTACCATTATACCTGTTTTGTGAGATACCGCTATTTTGATTATAAAGAAAGCCGCCAAATCTATTAGTAATTTTAGCTACTTGGAATGGACCTGTCGCCCAATCTGAACTTCGGTAGATACATTGAATCCATGGCCAAAAATACAGGCAGGAAACTTGGCATCTTTTCCAAGGTGAGGCGTTACTTCACACCGGGACACTGGCTTTAGCTGTATCAAGCACAAGTCCGGTCATGTATGGAGTACTGCTGCCACTTATGGGATGGCTCTGCTAAATATGAACTGACCACCTTGGATTCAATAGGCAAGCGTGCTAAGAGGCTTATAGGTGACTCGGAATTAGTAGAAGCGAAGCTGCAGAGCCTTGAACACCGCCGTAGAGTTGCCAGCTTATTGCTACTCTACAGGATGTATCACGGAGAGTGTGCGATGGAATTGCATAATTTGATTCCGCCTGCCCCTTTCCATCATCGGGGGACTAGACGTGGGCTGGGATTCCACCCCTATGTTGTGGCTATTCCCAGGATTCGCACGAATCACGGCTAGTGAGTGGAATTCCCTGCCTGCAGACATGTTCCCCGAACACTATAACTTAGACCTTGTTGTCACTTTCCATCAGGTGAGATAGAGATCAAATGCGCATTTACTTTTTATAATAAAAAGTAATGTTTTCTTTGTAAAATTAAAAATAAGGTATTAATTAATAACTATTGTAACTATAGTGGAAAATAGGGTGGTTTGCATTAATATTAAACATAACTGGTTGAAGACTGTACCACCTCAGTCAACCGTGACCATGGGACCTGTAAAGGGCCCGAAACGTCGGTTTGTTTGAAAAAACAAATATACGCGATTTAAATCCGGAAAAATAGTTTCATTTCCTAAAAAAAAGTAATTTATGGAAAAATTAGATATAAAAATACTTCTTAGTGGTTTTTTAAATGTTTTAAGTTAGATAGCGCTATTACCATTATACCATTAGATGCACAATTATTATAGGTATTGAATGGTATAAAAAAAATAAAAGACACCCTGTCTCATCTCAGAGATAGCGCTTTTCGGCTTAGCAGGGCAGAGTTTTGTTTGTATTCGAGACACAGGAACTAGATGACGCAACTACATCGCAACCATAGATTTAGTATATAGGTACCCATAGATTGGCAATGCAAGTGAAAGAGAGTTAGTATACACGTATGTTAGAACGAGATGGGTAGACGAGACCACTTCATTATAAGCTATGAGGCTATATGAACCTAGGGTCAGCTGACAACGAAACAAATTTCGTTTATTTTTGAAAAATAATTGGTTTTAAAATGTGAAATAGTGTTAAACGGACGTTTATTAGTCATTGTAAAGTTTTCAGTGTCCGGATGTAACTTATCTAAAAAGGAAAACTCGCAGAATTGTACATTTCACATGTAAGTACTATTTAAATTTTTAGCTGTCTAAAAGCACTACCACAAAAGTTTTTTACTTAAATATATCCGCAAAATTATACCATTCAAGTGCATTAATAACCCAAATGTATACGAATTCAATTAAAAAATATATCAAATACGTGAATTTCTGAAATTCATAACCCCACTTTCATAGAGATTGACGCAATCGATAATATGTTTTTTTTTTTTTTTTTAAATTTATTAAGGCTGTGGCAAAGCCATCAGCCTAAACATGAAGTTTAATTATGTTTCTGTAAATATGGCCGCCACAAAGAGGATAGGCAATTTGAGGCGGCGTGCTTGGATTGACTCGGGGTTTCTTAAAACGGGCCGATAACTGTATTTTAGTTCGAGATTCGTATAATTTCGCGTTTTAATCTTCGATTAAGGCACAATAGCACTATCCTATTCCACTTTAAACTAGATTTCACAAAATAATTGAAAGTCAAAATAAAAACGACACTTTTCCCTCCAAAAGGTCCAGAGCGAATGCGATAATATGTTATCGAGATGTCATTAACTGAAAAAAAAAGGCAAAGGCGTGACTTGCATACTGCCGAAATCATCTTCATACTTAATTTTTTTTTATTTATTGAATCAGAAATTTCTGGATTTAGTACTTTATATTTAATTAATATTGCATTAGTACATTATATTTTGTTTACATTAAAACGAAAATTTCTTTTAATAGCATAGTTGAGGCACCCATTTTTTATGTTAATTATTGTTGTTGATTCAGATTTCCTCAAATCATTGAAGTACGACAGAAATGGCTTTTAATGCCAAAGAGAGAAGACGGGGTTTCCAAAAAGTTTTCAAAAATATGCGGCAAATAAACACTTTGAGGAAAAATGCTTTTAAATAAAATGCCTTTAGAGGCAAGCAAAGAGTAAAGCTACGTTCTGGTTCTAAACCCACATTATTCATGCGGTATGTCTTACAATTAATTGATTTTTGTGCAGCACTACTCTCATCAACAACAAATCAGCGATTTATTGTTGTTAGAGTTCTGTTCTGTTCTGAAATATGATGCTGATTTTTTCAAATTTGGTACACATATGCATTTGTGTGACCAAAACGTAAATAAATTAATTCTAAATTTTTAAGTCACATTTTTTGTAATTTTGAAATATAAATATTTTTAAGTTGTTTAAGAAAATAGACAAAAATTGATCATTCTACCCTTTATCTTCGAAACTACAAAGCCTAAAGTTTTGAAAAAATACAGAAATTATCTTTAAATTTCCCACTATTGTGCGAATAAACCTGTATTTGCTGTTGGAATCTATTGGAGAACATATTCTTCAACTACAATGTTAAGTTTGCACCGAAACCTCTCCGCGCGAGTTCAACTCGCACTTGGCCGGTTTTTTGGTTCTATTACTTATCTGTAAATTCACTGCTGTGATGCACTTCTATGTTATCATATCATACAATAATTATAATAGTTATATTTGTTTGTAGGTTGCGGTCGTCAGCTTTCGTTCGTGGCCTCCATACTATCGCGCCGTAACTGATCATGGGTCTTATCACCATTTTGTAGAGCCATAGTGTTATCTTGGGTGAAAGTCCCCATTGTTTACCTACCATCCTATGGCACTACCAGTAGGTGATAGTAGCTTTCTTAATTTTCTATTGAATCATTAATTAACTAGTTAATTAACGTCTCGGTATTTTGCGTTAAGACATTTTGGTGAATACAACGAATGAAATGCCGGTGTAATATGTTAATCGATATTTAAGTTAAATCAGTGGATGGCGCAACACTATTTATCTTGCACACATGCACATTATACGCACACAGATGTATTTTTGTTTTGGTCTCGTCTCCAATACGTCAGGGCCAATCTATGGATATACTAAATCTATGATCGCAACTATGACATTTTAGAGAAATACTTCGAGTTTTAGCACTATTAAACTTTCTTAACATTTAAGAAGTATAGCGTGACCTATATACATCTTAAATGTTGAGGAAGTTTGATTCTTTTCGCTGGGGTGGTTATGTAGGGTGTGGTTTTAAGTTCTAAGCATATATTAGCTGGCGACTGAAAGAACAATTTTACTTACTAAGTATGGTCTTAAAATGTATGTAGTGGGTTCAAGTCCCATCGGGTCGAAAAAGTTTTTATATGTGTTCGATTTTTGTATCATAATTTTTATTTCTTTTTTAGATCCCGAGGCTTGTACATTGAGGCCAGCTATAGGTGATTGTCATAGCCATCTTATCAGGTGAGTTTTTTAATTTTTATTGAATTGATATTCAATTGTTTTTTATGTGAAATTACTCCACTAGTTTCATTGACTTACAATTATATGGACGTCGGGTCCGCGCTAAAAAGTGTCCGCACTTGTAAGGCGCTAAAATCGTATACAGAGCGCGGCACTCCGCTTTAGTCTTCATTTGTTCTACTGACAGCGCGATACTGCGATGACATTACAATTTAAATTTCGAATAGGTTGACTTGGGACATTTTTTTCGTGGTTTTTGTATTAGACCCGTCGTCCATTTATTTGTAAGTCAATGACTAGTTTGTTATAATTATTAATACAAAGATCGAACACTCAGAAAAAAATCCTTCGATGCAGCCGGATTCGAACCGACGTCTTCTAGCAATTTTTCTGTGTGTTTGTTGTCGTGTCTTTGCATTTGGTTTTTCAACGACTTTTTAGCCGTAGCGCCATCTATGAGAAATCTTAAGTATTTCGTCACCCAGTTAGATACCTTTACAGCTACCAGCCCTGGTTACAGGTTAGTTTTTCTTTGTATTTAGTGCAATCTCTACTATCTATCGAGTTCTTAGGTTTTCGCGATTGTTACACATAGGTCGGTACAGTCAACCGTGACCATGGGACCTGTAAAGGGCGCGAAACGTCGGTTTGTTCGAAAAAACAAATATACGCGATTTTATCCGGAAAAATAGTTTCATTTCCTATCCTCTAACATCAATTTTATTCTGTTTGGATAGTACTAACAAAAAATCGACTGTGTTTCTGAACAGCTCGTTGTGTTTCGAATGACATAGTCTTTTGCGTATGAAGTCTTTGAATAGATTTTCAAAGAAGGATGGCGAAAACTAAAATCAATAAATTAATAAAGAATAATTAAAATCAACGAAGACTTTGCTAGTATGATTTTACGTTTTAGTTTATGCCTAGTTATCAATATAATTTTGTATATTGTTAGAAGTCGGGAATAAAGAAATTGTAATACAATGTGTTTTAGAATAAATGCAAGAACACAACGCAATTGACTCAGTTCGACCATAGATTAGGTAACGTTCTTGTACGTACGTTTCGTTTTAAGCATGATTGAATATTTACCTACCTACAGTATTGCTTATTTTATAGCACGCACATAAAGCATTAAAGCTATGAAATACCTAATCAAATAATCAATTAAACAGTATTGACATAAAATAAAAAATAAAAGGCAATGTGACAAAAATGTTTAGACAATACTTAAATGAGAGATAAAAAAGTTGGTAAAGGAACGTTTTGACATGAGCCTTTTGCCAATGTAAATGTCACATTAAAATTGAAAAGAATGTGACCATTTGTCGCAGATTTTTACTCTTTGGGCAGATTTAATTTTTATTCATTGTATTGAATGTGGCAGTTTAGTCGGTTTGGGAATATTCAGGTACAAGATCTTTATTATTTTTGGGAAGAAACTGAAAACTTATTGTTTTCTGCGAACAAACATTATAAAGTGAAATACAGGACAATGTTATAAACATAATCCATGTCAACTTTATAACTCCACTTCTACAGGCTGAACTCAATTAGCTTTTTTGATGCTATGATAATGAATCACAAGTATTGATAGCTCTCTTTAATGCGCGTCGTCAAAACACTGGGTCACAAAATGCACGGGATGTCGCCACCCTTCTTTGAGCTTTTAGTACGAGTAACTAGTATATTCCAAAAATATTCTGTATTTATTGTAATAAAGACGTCTTTACCAATGGGGGATGTTCCATTCGGTGGTATGAAAAAAAAACCGCAAAACATCTAATTACAAAACAAACGGAATCATATTTCATCGGTAATTAAATATTAAATATGTAATTTTCAACTTTCGGCCATTATAGCAAAGCTCAAGTTAAACTGGTCGTTTTGAAGTGAAACAATTGACGACACCCGTCAATTGTTTCGAATTCGGGCTGGACAATGGGAGCGCAGTTATCACAGTAATGATTTGGCAGAATGGTTTTCAAAGAAATTAAATGACATTTCGTATCTATTTCTGGTTATATACTCGATGGTGCTTAGCAAGCTAAAAAGAGATTTTAAGAGAAAACGATAAAAACAAAAATAAAGGCAAATAAACAGAAACCAGTGTAATAATCGCCAGTCACGTGATTATCAAAGTGACGTTTGTTAATTAAAATGGTATATGTATAAAATGTATGTAAAATGTTACGTATTTTGGCTATAATTACCAGAATAGACCAGCATAGTAACCGTTCGGCCACGGAGAAAGTTAAAGGTTTTAATTAGTTAACATCAATTATACGATTAGAAGAGAAAAATTTAAAAAAAAGAAAATATATCCTATTGCCGTACCTATGCTAAAACTAGTTTCAAAATTATTCTAATGGGTTTGTTTTCATTGATCGTTTTCAGATACTTCTATAATCAAACATTGCGCGCTTGTCAGAAGTTCTCTTACACAGGATGCGGCGGCAACGCGAACAATTTCAATGATAATACCACATGCGAAGAAACTTGCTACACTTGTAAGTTTATATGTAAAATATTTTATGTTTTATACTTACAACTAACAAAAAGACTATTATCATGCCGAAGCACAGAGATCAGATATGACCATATCAAATTTGTTAGTTTTATACGAATCAAGTGTTTTTTAGAGTGTATACGTTATGAACCTGCTTAATTTTTTTCGCGAAAGCTCGCCCTTTACATTCAAACCACCTCTATATATTCCCGGAATGGCGAGTAGAGTTGATTCTAACAATCCGGACACGATCCGACACCAAAGCGCACGGATTTTAATCGATTTAAAACCCATTAAAACCCGAAACCGAGGACAACAAAATTTTTGTAAATCGAGATTTTTCAAGTGCTTGCTTACATATTTTGCCTTTTCTTTTTATTCTCCTGAAAATCGCATAGAAATGAATCGATACAAAAGCTCATTATCGTATACGCTTGAATCTATTTTCATAAAAAAACTGATGGTAGGCGAAGGTTCCACCATACAGCCACTTCATATATTTAGACGAAAGTCAAACAAACGCTATAACATAAAAAACCAAAGAGATAGGATAGAACTGGCCAAAAACCGGATATATTTTAACGAATTATTTTTTTAAAAGATTTATGGTCCGGTTGCAAGACTTTTAGGTCAATTTAACCAACCAGAAGGCAGTACAGCGTTTGTGTAGTATCCTAGTTGATTTTTTTTTTAATTAGCAAAAATACGACGTTCTTTTTTTGAAATTCATTATACATAGTTCATACAGTAATTTTATGAAATTTATCTACACACATATCTTAAACCCTTTATGATGTGTTTAAAAACCGCAAACATCGAGTATATAACCAGAAATAGAGACGAAATAAGGGCCATTTATTCCTGGTAACACATTAGCGATACAGCTATAAATATCAACTCCCCTTTGCACTGAAATATAGACAGGCCAACTACTGACCTGTGCGTACGTCTCCTTATATTCCAAAAAATATTCTGTATTTATTGTAATAAAGATAATATCTCTAACAATGCCGTGCTGTTCCACAGTGAATGAAAAAAAGATATGAAACAGTTGACGACACCCATTGACGACATCCGTCAATTGTTTCGAACTCGGGCTAGCCAGTCGGAGGGCAGTTGTCACAGTAATGATATGGCAGAATAGTTTTCAAACAAATTAAATGACATTTCTTCTCTATTTCTGATTATATACTCGATGACCGCAAATTACGACCAGCATGTAGATAAACTGTTTTGTTAGAACAAATTTCTTATCTGTCAAAATGTCTGTATTGTTTACAAATTCGATGTTATTATTACATTCAAATTTCGAACATCTCTGAAAAACAAAACAATTTGATTGGACCTCAATTCTAACATCAATCGAGATGAAGTTTTATTCGAAATGAAATGTGAATAGCAAATAATTTTGACAAAATGCACACGTTACTTGATGTCGAACGAAATGATAGTTGGGGCCGACTCTAGTTTGTGAATGAATTAAAAAAACCTACGGTTGCGTGACATGCGTGAGAAAAGTTTTTATTTGCTGCCATTTCGCCAGTCGTAACATGCGGTTCCTGTACACATCACATAGAGCTTATAATATGTGTGTAGATAAAGCTCTGTATGTAACTGTACATAATTAGGCATTAAAACACTCGTGAGATATTTCATAAACCCACACTCGTATTTCAATGCCTTTCACTATGTAACAGTCACATAAACTACTATTTTCAGATTAGTGGCGAGTACCATAGACAATAGAATTTTGATTCAGAACTGAAAAGAGCGGCTTTAGGATATTGTGTATGAAATTACGTTTGTATTAAACATGTAAGGGTGCTAGTGACAAACAGGCACATTGGACTTGTGAACTTATGTTTCAGGGTGACGGGCGCAGTGGCAGTGCCCCACAGATCTTTGCGATTTAAAGCTCTGAGTGGTGCTGTGGGCAAGCGTCTAGCTTACCATCAGGCGCACGACTTGTTCGTCCCGTCGCTTGATAATAAAAAAATACAATTGACAGATTAAACCCACCTAAGACATAAGTTGACAAATCCCAGGTGCCTGTACTTTCATCAGCACCCTTCAAAACAGCAGGCTGTTTTTAAGTCAAATTAGAATCGACCCGATCGGGTAGCCTATCCGAATCTTGAAATCAGATGGGTTTCTGAGCGAGAAGATGAACCTCATTCCTACTATATCTTTCTAATTTGTGAGTTAAATTAACTATTGTTCCGATTAGAAATGTCAAAAATTTCCAATCGGCCAGTTATGAATCGCAATTATGCGCCTCGACTCAGAACAGATGCAGTTTCCGATCAAGAGAGGCAATCAAAATCAAGCTGTTAGATCACAGTGATGCTCACACTACATGTTTGGCAAGCTCCCATATCTTTTTACGTTAGTTTTGATTATAGTGACCCTCCCTACCTACCCTTAGGACATACGAGGAGGGCATTATATCCTGTGCGTGCACAGGAACCTTATAAATTCAGGTTCTGACCCCAGATCAGCCAGTGTACAGGGTTGTCACAGACCTCTGTCACTTGATTTCATCCGGTTCTTCGAGAGGCTAGTGTCTCGGGTGAGCCGCCCCGGGTGCACGTACAGTACCCTCCCTATTTTCCAAATAAGTACTGGAGCTGTAGGCATGCTCACTTCCCGTTGCGCATTGCACAACTAGCGGTTGCCACCGCTTAGCCGTCGACATTGAGTCCACTACCAAATTTCCTCATTGGTGGCGGAGCTATAAGGTACGCTCACCTCCCGACGCCGAAAAACTACGTCTCCAGTTCTCAATAACCTTAGCGACTGGAGGGACCGGAGGATATCTAGCTTATCCTCTACTAGCTCTCCGGGCTAGTGCCAGAGATGCCAGTCGCAGTGTCCTGCGACAATGTCCGGACATAGCTTCCAACTTAAAGGGCAACTCACGTGCCCCGCGCGTCTCCTCGTTTCAGGCCCTCAACTAGACCAGTATTAAGACGCGCTAGCTGCTCACGAGACAGATGCCTCGGAAACATGCCATACCGGGGCAGACAAACATGTCCGTCTCTGCAGCTAATCACAAACCCCAGCGAGTCCATATTCAAGTTTGGATCCGCCAGAGGGCGTCTCTGCAAAGGCATATCACTGGCGGAGGGCTTGGTCCGGACGCCTGCTGTGCCCTGGTCTTGCCATCGAGCTCGTAGTCTCTCCGGAAAACTCTATCTCTCGGGTTGGTAGATAGGGACATATATGTACATAGATAGTACATGCTTGGCAGTAGAAATAAGTAAGATGGCAGTACTTCCCTGAACGAACTCTTTCACAAGGAGCTCTACTACTAATAAGAGCATTTGTGCACTACGACCGTTTCGTATCTGGGGTCTACTCTCGATCTCCGTCCGACATCCGTCCGAAACAATTACTGCCAAATAAACAATACTTGACCAAATGAAAAGACGCATGATGCGAATGAAGCTTCATACTGGATACTTGTCTTTTAATTTTGTTGAATATTACTTATTTGACAGTAATTATTTCGGACGGATGTCGGACGGAGATCGAGAGTAGACCCCCTGTTCCGAGTCCGAGAAATGACTGTCGGAATGTCACAGGGATCATTTCATCTCTAGGTGTACAAGCGATATTCGTGGTTTCTCGGATTCCAATCGGACTTAGTGCACAAGCGACATCCGAAGCGGATCTGCGTTTTCTAGATTTATATAGTCTCAGATTGGGAAAACGAATAAAAATTAGATGCGGAGCGTAAACGCTCTTTTCTCACAATCTGTTTTGAGCAATACATTTTTGTTTCGTTTTAGATCCAAAGTTATGCTCTTTGAAAGCAGAACCAGGGCCTTGTACAGGTGACTTTAAAAGGTTAGTTTTTTATCATAACAATATTATGAATGTTGGAAGCCTTTATGATTTTGAAAGTATGTATAGAATTTAACGAGAAGCTGACAAACCACACAGTCGCGTGTATGTATCGCGCATTTTGATAAGAGATAGTTTTAATTTTAGTTTTGTCTGTTAATTTCAGTTAGTTTTTGAAATGAAGCAACATGGAAATCTATGGGCGTCGTAAACACCCGTTTGTGAAACGCGTGTCGTTACCGTGTATAAAATACGCCGTGTGTGTAGGCTCTTATATTTCTATATTGTGTCAATCAAATGTCATTGAGAATGACCTTATTATGCTCGAAATACGAATTGAATAGACAGAATTTAATTTATTTATTAGCTATTTCAAAAAACAAAACACACGTGCACACCGGTTTTCATGGTTTCGCCATCTCCGAGGTCCTAAGTTCGAACCCCGAATTGTCTCGGGTACTGGTGTTATTTCCGATTTTCATAACACAAATACTTTAGTTACTTACTTTAGGATCAGAGCAACGTACGTATGTTATTTATTATTATAATAATAAAAAAATAATGTCTAATATATTTATTTCAGATACTTTTGGAACAACGACGAGAAAGAATGTCAGGAATTCAGTTACGGAGGATGCCAAGGCAACGAGAACAATTTTAAAACAATTAAAGCATGCAACAACGCGTGCAACACCTGTTAGTTTGTCTTTTACGTTATAATTTTATACTATGAAATATAGCAGGAATTATTTGATATTTTCGAATCCACGAGAGCGCTTATCTTTTAAACAATGACATTGTAATCATTATTAAGCCCAACCGCATATACCTACATAATATTATTATGAAATAAACAAAAAAAAAAATTCAAATAGCCACTTCATTGTCAACGCAAGAAGGTTCAATTTGCAATGGTTGTTCATGTTTAAATTACCACGTTTTAAATTTAAAATAACAAAGCTGTAATAATGCCGTGCAATATATCGATACTTGTTATGAATAATGATTTTGCGACTTGTATTTTTACAAGGGTCTCATGATTTATTAACCAATCGTGTCCCCGACGTAAATTACAGCGATGAAAAATAGTCTGACATAATATCAAGTAAACTTATATATTGCAGGAACCCAAAAATATACCAGGGTCGCGTGAGTCGTTATTTATTTTTAACCTACTTCAAAAAAGGAGGATGTTCTCAATTCGACTGTATGTTTTTTTTTTGTATATGTGTTACGCGATAACTCCGGTATTTGTGAACCAATTTTTATGATTCTTTTTCTGTTGGAAAGTGGGTACTTCCATAGTGGTCCCATTTAATTTGAAGAAAATCATCCACCTTTAAGGGTATTCACGCATAAAGATTCATTTTTATAAATAGCGCAACTTTAATTTAGGAGCAATTATTTTAATGGTTGATTTTGCTATTTCTCCAATTCAAGGCGTTTTTCTCTCAATATACTTTGAGTTGTGAGAACCGATCATTATTATCTCCAGTGTCAAGTCCTGTATAGTGGCGAATTTAAGGATATTTCAATAAAACTTAGCAAATGGACGTAATTCCACGTACTTTTGAGGTCGGTTTTTTTTATTACTCTGTAATGAGATTATAATAATGTTTTTGCAAGTAAACTTCCAAATAAAATAAAGTACGAAGCACCAACATGTTGCACGCCAGTTTGCGTGTGACTTAATAATGAATACAATGTCATTGTTTAAAAGTTAACTAGCAAAAGTACAATAATAATAATAATAATAATAATAGTGATAGTGATAGTAATAGTGAAAGTGATAGTGATAGTGATAGTGATAGTGATAGTGATAGTGATAGTGGTAGTGGTAGTGGTAGTGGTAGTGGTAGTGGTAGTGGTAGTG